>NC_060271.1:115012014-115332791 GCF_021613505.1 Equus quagga | reverse complement strand
AGTTCTAGCACGTACCAGGTGGATTGCTCTGGGTCTGAGGGAAAGCAAGGCCCATGCCACATTACTGCCGCAACTGTAGGGGCCAGGTGGTTCTAAAAAACATGGAGGTTACTCTACTGCCCCTTATCCCAAAGCCTCAGCTCTCTGTGGGGAAAGGAAGCTGAGCCACCATGGCTAAAAGAGTCTTGCCCTCCCTCTCTGTGGGCAGCCTGGTCAAGGACAAGGGAAGAGCCAGGTCTTTGGGGTTCCTCCAGCTCCCTCACTGATCTGTGCTATTTAAGAACATGGCAGCTGAGCTCCCCTCTTTCTATCCCCTAGCAGTGGAGATTTCACTTCCTGCCCCTCAATAGTTCACACCTGCTCAGCTCTTTTGGTTTCTCCAAAGAAGACACTTTTGATTGCATGGGTTGTTGTTGCTTTTTCTCTTTTTTTCCAGCCGCTGGGGTTTAGAGCTTGTAGCTAAAACAGACTTGGCTAGAGATCTTGGTTGGAGCTTGGCTTTGCATAAAGAATGCACCCCTTGACTCTGTTTTGCTCAGCTTTACAGAGAGACCTGTTGAAAATTGGCCCTGGGGGGATTCTGGGAGGCGGCCATTGGGGCAGTGGGTCAGGCTTAGAGGGGGCGGCCTTGGAACTGGGTGTCTCCCAGACTCATTGAGCAGATCTCTGCGTAGGATATGCTGATGCTGCTCATGCACAGCTTGGAAAATGCACAATCTCATTCAGGCAACAGACTGTTAATGGACAGTGAATATAATGGCTTATTTGCCACCCTGCCAGCCTTAGGGATTGACAAACCTAATTAAGTTCACTTAATGATTTTAAGTAGCTGACAAAAAGGTATGTGTCTGAATGTGGACTGAGGGAATAGGAACGCTTTGGAGAGAGAGCAAGAAAGAACGGCCAGACTGGGTAAAAGGCATTTAAAGGATGAACAGATTCCTCCATCCACCATTTAGTGGGCTAGGAAGGAGGGAGTGTTCCGCATCCCTTTTCGCAGCTGGGGCTTATCTGGGGTCGGGCTGCTTGGTATAGAACTGGCAGATACTGCCGAGGAAAAATGCTTTCTTCAATTTCTCACTGTGCAGTTGATTTGCTCGGCAAAAATCTTCTAAAATGGACTGTCACAAAGCTTGGGTCGCAGTATGCATTTCTATTAGAATAATGTATGTGATGAAAAAGCCCTGCTGCATCCATCCTATTATCTGCGTAATTGACTTCAGTTACCGATTGAAGAGGAGGGGCCGATGGCCAGCTTTGGGTTCCTGGGACCAGCCCTGGCTGGGATCAACATGGCTAGGGCTGGACATGTGCATCCTGACTCTAGGAGACTTTGGCTCCAGCACAGTAAAATGGGCATGGGCTGGACATTCAAGGCCAGACTCAGCAGTGGGAGCACCCCCTCTCCCTGCTCAGTCTCATCTCAGAAGTAATTCACCATCTCCTGACTTGGTTTCCCCTCTGGGTATAACGACCCCACTGAGCAGTGAGAGGAAGTCAATACAGAGCGATCCAGGGCTGCCAAGGGCCATAGAGATCTTTTACAGTGAACCTGGCTTCTGTGAGGGAGCTTTTTGGGGTGGAATAGGGGAGAAAAGGACATTTCAGTCAGGCTGAGCAAGCATGGAGAATAACTCAGACTCTTCAACATTCTCAGTCCCAGACTTCCAGGCATCAGCTCACTTTTGGAGGTTGAGATGAAAGGATATGGTTCCCACATTTGCTCTGCATGCCACCAATGGTTCCGACTTTGCCCCACATGCCACCAATCAGAAAGGCCATCACAGGGATGTCCCACCAGCCTGCAGGTGGGGAGAAGCCCTTCTCCAGCAAGTTCCTGTTCTGCTCTTTCATGCTCTCATTCTGCATCACCTACATGGAGCTCTTCCAAGGTCCCAACCTTTGAGGGGGGAAAGGCCAAGGATGGATCTTGCTTCCTGGAGCCCTGGTCCAGCAGAGGACGTGCCTGTGCACAAAAATACCTGCCCCACAGGCTGGAATGTGTCAAGTGCCCTGAGGGAGGAGAAGTAATCCACTTCCTCTGGTGGGAAGAGGGAGAGGGAGAAGGAGAGAGAGAGAGACGGAGAGAGAGAGATGGAGCAAGAGCCTGTGAGCCCGTGAGTCTTTTCTTTGGGATGGATGTCCCTGTCAGAGTTACTTAGGCTAGATTATCTCTGGGAGGGTCAGCATAAGAAGAGAGCCAAAGAAGGAAGAGCAGGGACCTCTTGGGAGTATCATCTGACTTGCCAGGTGACACAGGGAGACAGCAGCAGATTTCAAGGTGGGACCTCAGTCCTCTAGCATCCCAGGCCACTTCTTTTACCTTCCCTTGCTGAACTATCGAAATTCTTTAATCTCATTTAGTCTCCTATGTACTCCATGCTACTGGTGAAGTAAAATGAGCCCCTTGGAGCAACTAGGGGCCTGGTGGGCTGTCCAGAGTTAGAAACTGCCTGCATCCATTCTTTCCAGAGAGACTGGGATGTCTGCTCCACCTTTCTTGGGACACACAGACATTTCCAACAGTGGCTTCCTCTGCTGCTGTGCCGGCTTATGGCTTGGAGGGCTGAGATGGTGCCAGAGATGGCGGTACTCCCCATGGTGAGAAGACCCAGGAAAAGGGTGGTTGCTGGTTTCCTTCTCCCCTGACAAAAATATCTTTATGAAGGTGAATTAGTAGCCTTCTCTGTTTGGTGGAGGCTGAGTTTCAAAAGGCAGAGTGGAGTGAAGACTGGGCTATATACTTGGTGGGACTCTGGGCAAGTCACTGAAATTTGTTAGGCGCCATGTTGGTTTTTAAAAATCTATGTCACGAGGGTATTTTCACAGTGGAAGTCTTTCTTTAGCATGGGAGATTCTGGTTGATTGTTCTTGTTTTATATTACATTTTTATTAGGAATCTGTGTTTCTTCAGACAGTATTACAAGTTACATATCTCCCCCTCTGCCTTTGAACAAAGATTATTTGAGCACCTACTGTGAGTCAGGCACTGTGTCTACAGCTGGGAGTATAGGGATGCATAAGACATGGACCTTGGCCTTGAGGAACTCATATTATTCACTGACTAGGGGATTTCCAAAGTCCCTTTTACTTATGCCTCCATAGAGCTAGAATCTACACAACTTGGGAAAATATTGAATCTGGGTAGTGAGAGAAGAAGTCAAGAAAGACTTTGAAGAACTGAGTGCCAGGAGAATGGTAGAGCCATGGACAGAAGAATCACTCAGGAGTGAGGTGTTGTGGTGGGGCCATGTTGAAGGTGTGGGCAGGACGCCAATCAGGCAGCTGGAAAAGCAGGTGTGGAACTTGGGTGGAAACAAAGACTATGAGTCATCTGCATGGAGGTGAGGGTAGAGGCCATGAACATCAATGAGGTTCTTGGAGAATAGCAAATATGGAATTAGATTCTGCTGTGCTTCAAACGTCAGAAGCCCAGTTATCCCCTAATTCTAGTCTTCATGCCTGGGGAGAGAAGGAGCTGAGAATGCAGAGCTACATTTTCAGAGGCACTAAGAGTTATGAAAAACATATGCACCTGTTAACTTGTAAACTGAGCTATGGATATTACCAAGAAAATCTGGAGCAGATCTGAACACGCTGTTATTCTAAAGGTGTTCACTTATTGCCTTTTTGAGTGACTACTTCTTGAACCAGGCTCACAGGCCGTATCTGTCTCACTGCTTTGCACTCTTGATTGTGGAAGCTTAGCAATCAAAAGCAACAACTTGTCCCTAACGTCACAGTAAATCAGTGTTAGAAACAGGATTTAAAGCTCAGAATTGCTAATCTACTCCTTGCTCCAATGATCTGGGATATTTTCTGAGAAAGAAACAGGGCCAGATCCTTCCAGAGTTATGAATGTTTGATTTGTATATATCAATGCTTGGTTGCACATTGCATTGCTGAACCACCAGCCATGTCTCTCCCCCTCTTTTCAGAGGGCTGACCTAAAATTAAGGCTGTCCTGGGCCAATAGTGTCATTTGGAAGGCAGCAGCAGAAGGGGCCTCTTCTCCTTCAGTTCCTCTTCCCTCTTTCTGAGCTCCACTTTGAGGCTAAGATCATTTCACATTCGGTTCCTTACAAGAGCCTCTAACAGTCTCCTTGCTCTGGTTTCCTCCAGCCCATCTCTATGCTCAATGGCTCTCTATTCCCCAGAGCTCAGAGTCCAAAATACTTGGCCTAATATCCACATTCACCCCAAGGAGATTGCTCAGGATTCTCTGATATAACCTTGAACCCACATATAACATTCCTGTCTCTAAGCCTCTGTTCATCCTGATGACCCTCTCTGGAATGCCCGTGTCTCGTTCCCATTTTCTTGAGACTTAAATTTTCCTCGAGGTCCATCTTATAATAATCTCATTTTCTCCATGAAGGCTCCCCTGACACATGGAGATCACTGGGCCGTCCGAACACCAGCCATGCTCTGTGGCACCCTGCACAAGGCTCCACGTGTTACTGTTTGCCTCTCAATGCATATGCTTTTTGTCACCCCCCCCCCCCCCAAGTATGCAAGCCTGGGACCCAGCAAGAGGCTGGGTCATACAACCCTTTCCATCCTCTGTACTTGACTGGGGCTTAGTATATGTTTGCTGACAATATGACAGCCAATGACACTTCTCCAGTCACTTGATTCCCTGTCTTGCCCATAAGACATGTGCATCTGACATTTTATGCCAGTGACTTCTAAATGTGGTCAAACATAAAAATCATTTAAGAACTTTAAGTTCATTAAGGTTAAGGAACTTTTAAAAAAATATACATTCCCAGGCCCAATATGTGATCTATTGAATTAGAAACTCTGTGCATGGGGCCCAGACTCTGCATGAAAAAAAAGTTTTCCAGGTGATCATAATGTTCAGCCAAGTTTGTAAACCATTATCTTATGCTGTCTACTAGTTTTAAGCCTTTTCAAAATACTTTTTCCTGTTAATTTACATTTTTGGTTTTAGAAAATTTAGTGAGAGAAATTGTGGGGTGATTTCTGTCAAAAGGTGAGGTTTTGCTACCTCCTAAAGTTTGGGGAATGAAACATTCATACCTTAGAATAGATCCTGGAATTGATTTCAGCCTTGAATTATGAAGGTTCTTGGAGAAGACTGATCAATGCTCAGAGTAGCTAAATAAGGAATCAGTATTCTCAAGTGACACTCTGATATATGCCCAGAGATGGAGGTTGTATTCCTTGGCTTATTCCATGACATAGCATATTTTTTTTTTCATCAAACTCATTTCCCCTTCTTCTGGGCACACAGCTAGACGACATTCACCAATATCCCTTGCAGTTAAGTATGGCCATGTGAGTTCTAGCCAATGGAAAGTGAGCTGAAGTGATAATTCATAAAAATTTTCCTATGTGAGAGTCCCTATGCTCTTTCTCCACTGGCTGTCTGAATGCAAAGGATTAATAAATTGAAGAAAAGAGTAGAGCCACAGGGAGAAGGAGTCTGGATCCCTGAATGACCAGATGGAAGGCCACCCACCAACTAGCACGTTCACTTTGGATTTCACATGAGCAAGAAATACATTTCTTTTTGTACAGCCCTGAGAATTGGAGGTTTAATGTTACTTTGGGTAGTGTTACCCCAACTAATTTATCACATAGCACAAGCCTAGTTACTCAGGTTGTTCAACACACCTGATGTGGTTGGGTTGATAACTAACCCACTCCTGGGGATGGAGTGATGCGTAAAGCTAGCCCTTGGCTGGCTGTAGCCAATGTGAGGTACCCTTCTCTCACATTACAGCCTTCCCCACTGCACACTCAGCACCACTCTAGGATTAAGGACACGCCTGAGTGAGGCAGAATGGACTTAAGGAGCATGGTCTAGTGCTCTGGGATGCTAGATTCCTGCCTCCCTCTGGGAAAGTAAGGAGAGCAAAGCCAAGTTTCTTGCAAAGGGCTTTGAGCTTGATGGGTTTAGTTAGTGCAATTCACTCTGCTTGGCATAAAATTGCCCTGGAGCCCATCATTTTCTCTCAGTTCAAAGAACTGATTCAGCCTAATGTTAATAAGCACGTCGAGGCCCAGCCCCAGCAGCATCAGGAAGCGACAGAGCTGGGTAGCGGGAAGAGCACCTTCTGTTTTCTTCACCCGCCGTGAGGAGGGCCCTGGAAGGGCTACCTTTTACCTGCGTTAATGGGCTCAGGGCAGTCAGACTCACCTCAGGAGGGGTAGGGACCACCCTGGAAAGTAGAGCCTTGAGATTTTCCCCTGCCCTCTGCTTCCACTTCCGACTTTGGAACCTGTGGGGATGCTCCAGAGTGAGTCCCTGCTGCGTGTTTGTTGATAGTGAGCGAATGAACAAACGCAGACCCATCCAGAGCAACAGTCATTGCCCTCTGCTTCTGTTGGCATGGGCATATTTGGTGAGGGAGAACCCCAAGCTGACTACTCGAGAGGTGCCTGTTTGGACGTGAGGAGCCCCAGCAGCTGTGGCTTTACTGGGCCTCATGCTGTTCTTCCTCTCTGTGCCTCCCTCTAACCCCCAGCCCTTACTGCCCTGTGATGCAACAGTCTTGTTTTGCTGCCAGCCTCCCCTAATAGATGACGTTTCTAGGGGGCTGGGGCTGTATTGCTTTTCAAGTAAGCCCATCACCTGGCACTGAGTAGGACAGTCAGTGTTGGCTGGATAAATGAACACATAATAGCTGGATGACTTTGGAGGTTAGTATCATTTCACACTTGAGCATCTTCACAGAGTGCTGTCTGGTGAAGTGGAAGGAGATGAAGCAGGAGCTCTAAGGAGGAGCCTCTACGTTTAACTACCTGTAGGACCTTGATTTAACCCCTTTCTGCCTGTCTTCTCAATTGGGGATGACACCTGCCCTAGCTACCCAGAGGTGTGGCACGGAGTGGGCACCTCACATTGTGAAGGAGTCAAGCACCGGGAAAGGGAGGTTCATGGCTGCTGAGGGTGGGGAGAACCCGGGGACAGAGTGTGGGGAGGTTCAGGAGCTGCTGTAACAGTCAGAGCACCCTGTCCAGCAGAGAAGCAGCAGGCGCTTGATTGCAGGGGCTTGTAGGGTGTGACATACACTCCTCCCAGGCATCCCTCCTCCCTGGGTAAGGACAGGTGGAGACAAAGCAGTTACAAATGGAAACTTCTGGAGAAGGGGAGGCAGGCAGAAGGCAAAGAATGCATGAGGGGCCTGACCCCCTGCCGACTTCTTCTAGGGACAGGAGGAGCTACTGTATGGCCTGGATTTTCTGTGTCAGTCCTTAGGGAAGTGAACTTCACTCTCGACTAAAGCATGATTTGTTAAATGTGTAACTAGATGTGTTTTATTTTTGTGCTTTTTTTAGACATAGAACATTAATATATTTTCAAATAAAAGATGCCTATCAGAACCTATTCTCTAGTTTTGGAGTAGAGATAGTCAAAGGTATGCTAGAGTGGTGAGCTGCAAAGGCATGTGGAGGGGACCATTGTGCCCTGTGAGGAAAAGGGGAGACTCTCCCTGTGCCAGTGATGCTGCCTGGCTGCAGGTGAGAGAGAAGGGGGGTAGGGTGGGGCTGGGTGGGGAGTGGTCTTTAGCAGAAGCTGGTGGTGGCGAATTAAGATGATGGATTCCAGGGGGTGGATGAAGCAAAGAAAAAAACAGTAAAGTAACTCAAAATGATTAAGAGTTGTGGCCTAAAAAACATCCAAACCCAAAATATTTTGTTAATAACAATGGCTACCATTTATCAAGTTGTCTACTGCATGCCAAGCACTGTGCATTCATTTCCTCAGGCATGCACATGGGAAGCAGACTAGCCTGAGGGTTAAGGGAAAATTATTTCACCTCTTTAGACCTCAGATTACTCTCATTAAAAAGGGGATTAATTATAGTACCTACCCCAAGGGAGCTGTTTTAAGGATGAAATGAGATAATGCATGTTAAGTACTTGTTGTAGTGACTGGCATGCAGTTAAGTACTCAACAAATGCTCTAATCATCATCATTCACAACTCTTCCCATGGCTCTATGAGGAGCTGGGATTCAACTTACAAAAATCTGAATGGAACACAACTTTTTCATGCATGTGTCTAGGCCTGGAAACTAAGGTTCATTGAAAATTTCTGGATTTCCACTCACTGGAATTTACTACTTTTCTACTCAGGTAAGAATAAGTAATGAAAATGTTTCTCTAATGCCTTTCTCATCACAGAAAGAAGCTACACAAAGGAAGGGTATTGTTATTGATAGGAACCCATATAAAATGCAGATTCTGAGGATGAGAAACAAGAATGGCATAGAAGAAAAATCTTGGGTCTGTGGAGCTTCTGGTCTAAGTACATGAAGACATAACTCTGAGTTTAACCAATCCCACTTGAAAGATGCATTTGTGAAACACACTACTTGTCGTTTAGGACAAAGCATGCAAAGGAAACAGGGAATCTAAATATCTCTAGAGGGAATATTTTTTTCTTGTTAGACTATGTATATAGTGCACAGCTAAAGGCCTTTATAATGATAATGCTGGGGAATGGAGCCTACACACATGCGATAAGTTATGTACTTTCTATTTGGCTGTACGATTGCAGTGATTTGTGGGACACAATTTGACCCATGATGTTTCCAAATCCATCTCATAATGAGTTGAACTTAGCACTCGTGTCTACTCTGTAAGCATGTCAAAGCTTTGGATGGTCTGGGAACACTGTGCTTAATTTAGCAGGATATGTGATTATAAAAAGGAAGACTCGGGGTATGTGCCTGCAAAAGACCAACATTCAGAATAATCGGAGAGAACTTACCTTTCATCCATTTTGAGAAAGATAGAATTAATTCTGACAGAAAAAGTACCAATTGAATGGAGGGGGAGGAGCGGATGAAGTGGGGCGAGAATGAAGAAAGCTAGTTATATGAGGTGGATGTAAACTAATGAGATGACTTTTAAGCACACGTCAAGCCAATGTTTGAAGTGGTGCTGTCCTTCAAAATTACTTTGAGAGCACATATCTGTATTCCAGGGATGTTGCCACTGCTCAAAACATCTTGGGTACTGCTCCTGGAGATGTTTCCTGTTACCCTTTATAGTGTGGCTGTACAGTTAATATCATTTCATAATGATGACAGACTATGGCATTATTTCTATCACTTTTCCTGTTTGTAAATGCGCAGAAGAAATATCATTCCATGGATCAATGTCTCCCTGTCATCAGCCTTTATATACCTGTGGTATATTCTCTGAGCCTTCGCAGAAGGACTACTGTGTGGTGGGAGCAATCTGAATATAGCTCTTTGCTCTCAAGTGTCCAGCTCTTCATCTTCCTACTCACAAGGACCAAGGCACACAATTAAGATCAAAGTCTTTCTTATAAAGTGATTCTGACAGGACAGTGACCAGAGACAAAGAAAGCACAGGTGCCAGGCAAATCTCTAAAGGGAATTCCTTGTCACAAGAGTGACAAATGCTGTTTGGGTTCATCTTATGGGACACAGGTGTTGCTTTGATGTACAGAACACTTCACAGTAGTATTTATCATAATGTGATTTTATCTGTTTTGTTAGACACAGGTTGAACAGAGGAGAAATGTTAGATAGATTCCAACAAGTGAAACTTTCAATTACTTCAGCTGGAATTTGGAAATATATGCAATTTCCATCAGTTCATCATTCTGTCAACACATATTTATCGGACATACCATGTGTTAGGCATAGTACGAAATGTTCAGGTAATAGTGATATATGAAGATCTAATCCCTGCCTTGTTGGTGTGTATATTCAGATATTTAAAAAACAGGTAGTAAAGAGTGGCAAGTTATTACAGGGATGTTTCAAGAGCCATGAGACTGTGTTGTGGGAATATATAGTCTGGGGGTCTGGAGAGGTTTCTTCAAAAAGTGAAAGAAGAGTGGTAGAGATGCAAAGTACAAGGAGAACATTTCAGGTGGAGACAATGGCAGGTGCAAAAGCCTGGAAGTAAGGATTTAGCATGGTACAGCTGAGTTGAAGGAAGGTCAGTGAGGTTACTGGGTAGAATAATAGAGGAATAATGATATGAAAAGGGGCTGGTGAAGTTAGGGTTGGACAGACCACACTTGGCCTAAATAAAGGTCTTATTAAAGGAGTTTGAAAGGCACCCTAAAACCCCACAGGAAGCCATGAAAGTATTTTTAAAATGGGAAAATGATTATATTTACATTTCAAGAATTTTATTCTAGCTGCCTTGTGTAGACTGGACTGGGCGGGGACAAAAAATGGAGGCAAAGAGACAAGTTGGGAGATCCCTGCCATATGCAGGCAAGAGTAAATGACTTAGGCTAGTTTCATGTAATGCCCAGGGGCTATGACCAGTGTCTAGAGCCTGGGAGAACCTTAGGGCCAACATGTAAGCCCTAATGAAGTTGCTTTTAAAAACTTGGTAATGTGTGGAGGTTGGGTAAGCTGGGAGCAGAGGTGATTTGGAACATCACAGGGAATAAAGTTCCTGCCTCTTCCAGGTCCATGGTTGGGGAGCTGTCCAGGAAGCGGGTGCTGAAGTGCTGAAGCCAGGACCTGCCTAAGGAAGCTTCATGGGATGTGGGCAGGTGGTGCAAGGTGCTAAAGCCTACCTCAGGGTCAGGAGGAAGGGAGTTGGTCTTTCTTTGTCTTTTATCCATTTCCTTTTTCTCTTTCCCTTATTTATTTCCTTCCTCTACCTTCTCTCTTCTCCCATTTTCATTTTCTGGCAATCTGGGCAGCTATAGCTCACTCTCCCTGGAAGAAAGAGGGAAGAGTGTGCCTCTTGCTCCTCCTCCATCAGTGACTTAACTTTATAAGGAGTCTACAGAGTATTGATGATAGCAAATTCATAAGAATCCTCACTCCATCTTAGGGTTGGATGACTGGTTGTTATTGTTAAATTGGCCATCCCAGCCTCTTCTGAGGCATTAGGTGGGAAGATATTGATATTACATATTATAGATATTATTAGCAGTTATTACTCACTAAGCATTTACTGCGGGCCAGGCAGTTCACCAAACACTTTACTTCTCCAAGCTGCTAAGAGGTAGACTTTATTATGTTTGTTTTATAAATATGGCTTGACTTAGAAGATCAGTGGTTGTGATTTGTGTTATTTATTCAATAAATTATCTAAGGCTATATAACTGAGACATGAGGATGGAGAATGTGGGAAATAAGATTTATTAATATATGCTATAAATAGATGCTTCTTATAGTCATTTTATTTAGTCTCATAACAATCCTGTGAAATCATACTGTTAGAC
Organism: Equus quagga; assembly: GCF_021613505.1. Lineage (NCBI taxonomy): Eukaryota > Metazoa > Chordata > Mammalia > Perissodactyla > Equidae > Equus > Equus quagga. The sequence goes on along the minus strand of NC_060271.1, from coordinate 115,321,589 downwards.
TCATTTTACAGATGCAGATGCTGAGGCTCAGAGAGGTTCAGCAATTGGCTGAGGTCACACAATTAGTAAGTGGCTGAGCCAGTTTTTAAACTTGATACTCTATGATTCTAAAGTCTATGCTCTGTTGTCCACAGTGCTACCTTAGTTTTATGGGCCAGTTACATCTACAGTCTAGTTGGATTTTAGCAAGGGAAAACTGCTGTGCCTCATTCTCCTGCAGTTCCATTTACCTCTGGGTCTTGAGGCCTCCTATATTGTCTCGATTCTGAGGGGGCATCTTCCCACGTCAGAGCATAGCAGTGGTGTGCGGGCTTCCAGTGAATGGGTGCATCTGTGTGTTCTGTAATTGCACACTTATTAGGTCATAAGGTATCATCAGACCAAACTGGCCTTTGTCTGAATCCCCATTGGACAGTTTGGTCTCAGTATCAATATTGGATATATCAGTCTGGTAAACAGCCTTTAACAGGAAGGAGGGAGGCTGAGAACAAAGTCTCCTTCCAAATGAAACTCTAGCAGATGGGAGTGAACAGAGTCAACACCTTAGTTGCTTTAAATCCCCTGGAGTGGCTACAAAAGAGAGAGGATTTGCTGGAGTGAGGAGAAAAAATCCCTTTGATTCATCCACATTAATTTAGCATCTCCCAGGAGGGAGGGCTCTGGCATCACCTTCTGTTCTCCATCCCCCGCACACAGCCTCCACAATCCCAAAGGACAAAGACTAGTCTATGGTGGGGAGCGCCCACACTGCCCCTTCCTTCACTTTAATTAAATCCATTTGTCCTGGGGGCAGCACTGAGGCTCAGCATGTCCCAGGGCTTTGATCTTTAACCCACACACATCTGAAGGAGTGGGAAGCCAGTGCCCAGAGTGAGGACAATGGTTTCTTCCTATGACAGCACAGCTTGAGTTATGAGCTCTTGAAAACAGCAGACTCTCTGAAGTTTAGGTGAAGAATCTTAGACCTAGCTTTATATTACAAAGCTGTGTGCCAACTGAAATGCCCTCCACCTTGACTTAAGCCCTTTGCCCTCACTTTTTGAACGTGGATCCACCAGGATGGCAATTTGAATTTGTTTTAGCAGTTTAATGCAGAGGCTTCTCTGGATTATGGGGTTTGACATTTAGCCCCTTCCAGATCCATTTATTTATCCCCTTTATAGAAATGACCCTCCTCCCACCTCCAGCCCTTTTGGTCTGGAACAGATCATCACCAACCATCTAGGGTTCAGCATGACACAGCAGAGTGTCACATGAGCTGCTGTGCTGGGCCAACTTTACTCAAGCACTGCTTGCTCAAGGCTGACTGCAGGTGGCAGACTGGTGCCATCCTGGGAGACAAGTGGCAGCTGAACTCAGCGGTTACTGCTTTATATCAGAGCCACATGGGGTTAATGATCTTCTAATCCAACCCTCTCAGTGTAAAGATGAGGAAACTGATGCCCAGAGAAGTTCAAGGTCACAAAGGTCATTAGTGATAGAACCCAAATAGGAAGCAGGGCCTCTGGTAGAAGTACTCCTCTGTTTACTGAAGAATTTGTCATCCACCTCATCCACCTGCCTCAGAGACCTGACTCCACAGAGCACTGGACTTGGACTGGCCTGAGCGCCAGTCCTCACTCTGATAGCAACTTGCTGGTGCTTCATCTCTTTGGTTCTCAGCAGATAAGGACATTGTAAAAGGGCAGAAATGGCGAACATGATAAGGCGTGTCCTACCTATGTTGCCGGTTCTGTTGTGGTTAATAAGGAATAAATAAGATGTCAAATGGGAAAGCAAGGTAAAAGTCCATTAATTAAGAGAAAATGCTATAAACATAGGAAGGCTGATTATTATTTGGGAGTAATATGAGTTGTTCAATTTTGTTTTTTCCTACAGACACTGGAGGCAGCCAATCAGGCCAGGCCAGAGATGCAAGAAATGAATGCTTATTAGCATAGAAATCCCTTGGAGAAACTCAGTGATCCCTGTAAGTCTGCAGAAAGTGTGTGTGTGTGTGTGTGTGTGTGTGTGTGGTGTGTGTGTGTGGTGTAGGTGGGTGCTTGCTCACGCATGAACGTGTGTGTACACATTTGTATGTGTGCACATCTGGATGTGTGTCTTGGGTAGAGGGGACACGGGGAGGGAAGCCATGGACCCCTTCTGCATTTTGGCTGATAGAGGAAAAGGGAGTGATGGGGATGGGTAGAGACCCACCTGTCGGCCACGTCCAGGAGAGGTAGCACTGTCCACTGCCACAGGCTCAAGCCTTCATTGGCGGCCACATGCCAGACCATCCTGCTTTGCTCCTTCCCAGTTTTGTTTTCCACCAGCACCAAGGAGACGTTTCCCTGCAAGACTCCATGGATGAGCCAGGACATTCGGAGCTGCAAGGGAGAGAAGAGCGTGAAGGACAAGGTGTTAATGTTGAAAGGAAATCTTAGGTGTCCTTCCTGGAATTCTCAGCTGAAGCCTACAGGATTTTGCTGGAGACTCAGCTGAGGTTTGCTCAGTGAGGAGAGCTGGACACCCACTGCCTGATCTCGCTCACTGTCTCCCAAAATGGCTTTCATTAAGGTTCAAAGAGCTGTGAGGGGCAACTGATGGCCAGTTTCGGAACTTCATTCAGATTGATATCATCATCCTAAATTTCACAAGATTCTGCCTCTGAGGTGAGATCAAGATCAAGATCTCAAGATACCCTGAGGGTTATTAAATGAACTTCCTAAAGAGGACCCAAAGATTCTTTTCTGTGGCTCCAATTCACTTTGTGACTCAATTTCTTTCAGTGATTTAAGTGTCATAGATTTTTATTCCTTCCCCAAAGACTCTAATAATTTCATTTGAATGGTACCATGTTATATGTTAGTTAACTGGAGACCTATGACTTGATACCTATAGCCACTGGTAAGCAAAGGTGAGACAAAAATCTACATATCAAGATCTTTTAACAAGGTTATCTTTCAGAATGAAGATGCCCACTTTGCCAAAAGGAAGCCACAACCATATATTTCCATTGTGTCTTTTTGGTTTTTAAGATTGGCACCTGCACTAACATCTGTTGCCTATCTTCTTCTTTTTTCTCCTTCTTCTTCTTCTCCCCAAAGCCCCCCAGTACATAGTTGTATATTCTAGTTGCAGGTCCTTCTGGCTCTGCTATATGGGACTCCACCTCAGCGTAGCTTGATGAGCAGTGCTGGGTCTGCGCCTAGGATCCCAACCAGCGAAACCCTGGGCCGCTGAAGCAGAGCACATGAACTTAACCACTTGGCCATGGGGCTGGCCCTGTCATCATGTCTTTATTAAAGGCTTCTTTGTCACTGTTCCCTGGACATATGAAAGGCAATCATAGCTAATATTTCTAAGAAAGTTGAGTATGATTATGCTCAGAGGTAGTATACACTATAAACAGGGCCTCTGGTCTTTGTGTTGAAAATAATAGAGGTTGTATGTTTGATAGAAACAATCAATAAACAACATTTAAAACTTAGGACAACTACAGCATATCATTGCTCCAAATATTCCTGTTCAGATCCTGTAGTAAAAAACAGCTATTGAAGAAAGGAAGGTAAAATATGTCCTGTGGTAAGCTGGAGTTTTTATTACCTATGGTGTCCCTTTTTCTTTGATTCTCATTGTTTGAAGACATGCTTCTCTGTAAATCCCTGCTTCTTTGTCTTCTACTTCCTGAGCTCATGGTTGCCTCACAATTTGATCAGAGAGGTTATGTACCGTGAGGTGCTGAAGCCAACGGCTTCCCACTCTGTTGCATATAACCCCTTCACTACAAGGCCACACCTACGTTGGGGTGCCCAGGTGCTGTTCTACTTCTGAGAGCCTGAGTCAGGTAAGCCTGGTCTATAACCATAAACCTCTTCACTTACACCTTTCCCATTTCCCCAAATCCGCTGTAGCGATTACTTGTCTCCATTGAGAACTCCTAGGATAATTTAACAAAGCTGTTGACTTTTTTCTGGTCCCATTTGGCTTTCTTGTGCTGTCTGGATGCCATGACTGGAAATTTTAATCCTACTCTTGCTAACTCAACCCTCTCAGGCCTCAGCCCAGGTGCTACAGCACCCAGCTTGGGATAATGCTCACCACATGCTTTCTCTTCTTTTGCTCTTTGGACACAGAATGTTGTTGATTTGGATTCCGTGAAACATTCCGTGAAATGTTGAACCTCAGTGCCCTGGACAGTTGGTGGTACTTATTTATCCACTGTTGATTTCCACAGTTGATTTCTGAACACACATAGCACAATAGGTGTTTCAAACTCTTCCTCAAACACTGATGCTGTCACCTCCTGGTCCCCAAATCCTGATCCATTATTTTGATTCCTACTTTACTGACAAAGATTTACTCTATCAGGTGCAATCTCCTTCAGCCTCTTTTCTTTTTTTCTTTTCTTTTGCAGCATAAGTGTCTATTTACCCAGCTTCTCTCTTCATTTCCTGTCTTAGAGGAAGACGTATCCTTCATCTTCTTCTGTGTTAACTTCTTCTCATTTCACCTCCCCTTAGTCCTTGCTCTCAGTAATTGTCCCTCCTTTCTCCAGCACCTTCAGAGTCTCTCTACCTTCTGGCTCTTCTGTCTAAAAATAAGATCAGGTTTCACCTATCCTGGAAAAATATCCTTTATTTGATCCTGTCAGCTCCTCTGGCTTGCCACCTATTTCTGTACCTCCATTCAGATGTGAACATCTTGGCTAACTGGTATGTAACTGCTGCTTCTATTTCCTTGGCCCCCCTTCTCTCTTTAATTTCTTTCAACCTGATTTCTATCCTCCTTAGTAACAAAGCAGTACTCACTATGTGTTTTATAACTTACTCTTTGAGCTCTTTCCACAGCCTCCTAAAGTGCGTCTCCCTCTCCACTCTTTCTCCCTTCTACATTCTTTTGTCTATTTCTGCCATGTTTTCCTGTTTTTCACTGCCGTCTGTGAGTCTTCAATAGTTTCTCACTCTCTATCAATTAAAATCATGGTGTTCGCATTCCTCTATAATGTAAGCAAATCAGCTTTTTAGGCATTCAATGAATATTTATCCAGTACTTATGCTGATCCACATGTATCCTCCATTCTAGAATGGTCTAAGAGCTCTAGAGTCAGAGAGATCTACATTCAAAACCTATTCTTGCCCCTTTGGTCATTTTGAAGCTCAGTTCTCTATTCTCTAAGATGGGAATAGTTTTATCTATCTTATAAGATTATAGTATAATTAAAGGAAATAATAAATAAAGCAACAAAGTATTAAAAAGGAATTTTGGCTAAAACTCTGTTAGAATAGAAACTGCATTTAAAAGGGAAGCCTGAGAACACAATGATGCAGGACTTTCAAGAGAGGTAGATGAAAATGGGTTACATAATTCTTAATTCCTCAACTACACTTTGGAAATAAAAAAGTTGGTGGTTGACTATTAGGAGAGAGTTTTTGGAATGTACTTTTGGTATATCATGGGTTCTACCTCACTTCACCCTCTTGCAAAGAAGGTTCCCTCTCCATCCCAAGTCAAGAGTAGTGTTAGTGATACTGCACTGAGCACTTGAAATTTACTCCCATTTTGGGTGAGCACAGTGGATTAGTGTCCGTCTCATAAATGGAAAATCTGAAGTATGAACAAGTGGCTGGTTAGCCGCTCTGATGGCAGAACAAAGGTGAAGTGGCAGTATTGAGTAGCCTGTACTCTCAGAGTTTGCTGGGGCAAAAATGCCTGAGCATTGCACATAGACTAGAGTGAGCTATATATGAGGGAGTCCATGTCGATCATTTTAGATCTTGTCCTAGAGGGCTGCTTGGAGGAGTAAATAGAACTCAGCAGAAAGAAGCTGCAGGTACCTCAAGGTGCTCGAGGGCAGAGAAAGGAGTAAGTGACCACCTGGAATGGAGACACATACACCCTAGTCAAGATAAAAGATTCCCAGCCATAGTGGAGGGGGTGGGGAGAAAGGTAGATCTCCAAAGAGCCTACAAAAGTGTCTCCTGTGAGAAATATTAAGCCTTAAACATTTGTCACATCCAGAAAATACCAAAGCCAGGTCACCACAACAGTCCTGGTCAAGTAAGAACTCTCCTGCGCTCCTTACCTCTTCTCCCTCTATGTACTTAAGAACTTGAAGGGTCAGAAGTTAGCAAGACAAGAAGAGAAGAGCTGAGTGAAGGAGGAGAGAGATCAATGACCAGTCTTTTCTTGATTTCAGGCAATAGGGCCAAATGTGGTAGGTGGAGGGGAGGGAAAGAAGCCCTAACTTTAAAGCAAGATTGATGTTTTGACTGGATGGGCATTTTGATTTCTACATAAGCCTGTATTTTATGTTTTGAAGTGACTGAAGAACTGTCTATACTACCTTAGAGCAACCAGATAAGCAGTGAGGTCTGCCAGAGTTCTCACCCAGTCGTCCACACATGGGGGCTCAATGAATATTGGTTCCTCAACTCCCTCATACCAGTCCACATGCCAGTTTTGCACCTGCCATGAATTTTTCTTCTTCTGTGCTTTTGATCTTTACATTTCCTCTACCTGCTCTTTCCTTCTTGCCACTTAAAAAAGTTAAATCCATTTTCTTTCTAAGGAGCCATTTCTAATCATTTAGCTCAGAACTGACCTCTCCCTCCTCTGAAATCTTATAACTGATGCTATTGGGACCACCACAGGGCATAGCTATGCTGCCTTATCTTCCCTCCATACTCTCTATCCCCCTTGGATTATAAGTTCCTTCAAGGCAGAGACTGTCTTGTTCATCTTGAATTCACAGTGGTAGTCAAGGGAGGGCACAGGGTGGGAGCCGATCAATATCAGAAGGAATCAAAATGTATCCGTATACAAGAAGACTCTCCTGTCTTTACCAGGTCCCCCTCTTAGGGACAGAAATCAACTTTCCATCCTGTGAAGCTCCTTAGCACTTTCTTGCATTCTAGGGGTCAGTTTACAGGAAAGAGGAGAGGATCCAACCACTTTGCAGCCAACTGGCTATAGTCAAAACCGCCCAGTTCTCAGCTGCTCTTAGGAAACTTTCAGTTTGAAGTAGAGTCTGCTAGCGGCTTAAGCATGTTGCTGAGATGTAGCCCTGTGATATCAATGCTGGGGCCATTGGCCAGCCAACTACTGAGCTTTCTCCATCTTCCTGTACTATGTTTTAGGACAATTGGCCTGGGCAAGAGAGAACTGGGCTGGCTGCCAAGGGATGGTGCTAAGAATGGCATCCTTAGCTCCTGAGGTGGTCCACCAGGATCCCTCTTGGTATCAGTCCTTGAGGGAGATGATCATCCATTCATTCAATGAATATTTACTGCCTGTCTACTATGTGCTGCACATTATGCATATCTTCCCTGCCCTCAGGGACCTTATCACCTAGTTGGGAAATCTGAATTTAAATGAGTAATTGTAATTGTGCTGAGTGTAGCAAAAGAGGAAGTAACTGGAGCTACCTGACAGTGAAGACATAATACACAAGACAGCCGAAACACTTGACATTGACAGTCAGGACTTGGGTCAAATTGGCCACTTGACCCAACGGTTCAAAGCTATGGATAAAGAGAAGAATTAAAAATTTGAATTTCCTTTCACCTTATAATACCACCACCTATGTTTATAGCAGAAAACATATATCTACACCCAGACTCATACCAAGGCATGCACTGTCTGAGTTTTAGCAAGGTCTAGTTCTAGAAACAGATACAAAAGATTTGGACTAAGATTGCAAACTGGCAGCCAGTGAGTGGCTGGCAAAGTGTGTTGTTTGGCTATTTATTTTTTCGTCCACCGAAGGTTTGGTAAGGTGACATATCCAGGCAGATGTTATTCTTCCTCAAGATGCAAGCAGTCCAGAACCTGTGGTCTTTCACTTGGCCTACTTCTTACCTACAGTTATCCCTAGTGATTCCAGATCCCGCCTCTAAGAGTTGGTCAGTGCTTTGCTACTCATAGTGTCATCTTTGGGCTGGTATGTTACCTGGGAACTCATTTAGACATGTGGAATCTCTGGCCCTACCCCAGACCTACTGCATTAGAATGTGCAGAGAAACATGAAGCTAGAGAGCAGCCTCTGGGACCCTGTCCCTGTGCTCCTATGACTCATCGCACTTCCTTTCTAGATGGCACCAAAAGCTACTGCCATTTGTATCAACATTCATTCTTTGGTGGCTTGTCAAACTATCCTTGTTTCCTTGCCTGTTGACAGGGGATAAGTTGGAGTTTGGGCTTCAAGGCCAAAGTGAATTAACTGTGTGACTTTAAGCCAATCACTTATCCACCCTAAGCCTGTTTTTCTTACAGACAAGCTTGTGACAATAACCATACCTTCCTTGCCTGCCTTAAAAGGTGGTTATAAAGTTTAAGTGGGATAAAGAATGTGGAAGTAGACCTCACATGTTGTGAATGAAATGGTTAAACCAGCGGTTTTTAACCTGGGCTGCAAATTAGAATCACCTGGGGGGCTGTCAAGACTATCCATGTCTGGGCTTCACCCCAGAGATCTGACTTAATTGGGCTTGGGTAGGTCCCAGGCATCAGCAGTTTTTCAGATCTCTCCAGGTGATTCTTAAGTACAGCCTAGGTTGTAACTGGGGAGATGAGGCTACTTAGAGCAGGAAGTAGCCTGGCTTTCTCAGTGAGGGGTCCATTTTCATCTTGGACTTTGAGTAAGAGGCAATTCTTCATAACTAAAAAATGGCTCAAAATGTGCCCACCATCACCAAGGTGTAGAAGGAGTGTTTTTCCTGGAGGAGGGAGGACATGGCCTTCAGCACAAGGCCTTCATATGGCTGCCACATCACTCCTGGGCAAAGACTGAGAATGACCCTGAGAGTGAGAGATCCCTGGGCTGAGGGTGAGCGGGGATGACCTGAGGATGCAAATAGGGCCAGAACTATCCTCTTGGATTGCCCGGGAGAGGTTGTCACTAATTTCTTAACTGGAAGAACTGGAGGACTGATGTCAATTCTTACTGAATATCCTTTATTAATTACTTGAATCTAGGTATACAGAGCAACTATATTTGGTTCCTAGAGCAGATCACAGGTTCAAGTCCCTCTCAAAGACTTCCATGTTCCTTACGCAGTCCTAGATAGAAGACTCCTTTGTTATTGTTCTATATAGATACCCATGCCAGGTCCAGCTCAATCTTGACACTTAAGGTTCAGGTGCCCAGAGAGGGCAAAAAACATTCTTTGAATTTGATGTTAGTAAGACCAATTTCTATCCAGGTGGCCTATAGAATTAAGTAATTTGCTAGTTGACTATTTATTGAATACTAGAGAGCTGCACTAGCATTTGTACATATGCTGTCTCATTTTATACCCACAACATTCCTTCCTGTAGGATCATACCCATTTATCATTTTGACGAAGACTACCCCTGAGCTAACATCTGTCACAAATCCTTCTCTTTTTGCTGAGCAAGATTGTCCCTGAGCTACCATCCGTGCCCATCCTCCTCTATTTTATATGTGGGACGCCTGCCACAGCATGGCTTGATAAGCAGTGCCATGTCCGCACCTGGGAAGTGAAACGCCGAACCCTGGGCCACTGAAGCAGAGTGCATGAACCTAACCACTACGTCACCAGACCAGCCCTGTCATACCCATTTTTAAGATGTGGAATCTGAGGCTTAGAGAGGTTAAGCAAGTCACCCATGGTCATTAAGCCCATATGCTGCAGACCTGGATTCCACACTAGTTTCTGTGCTCTTTCTACCATATCTATAGTGCTGTATACATGTAATATATCATGGTAATACTTAAATCTTTTGGGGTGTATTGTGAAGGTTTTCTAGATCCTTGTTGCTTAAAGTGTGTCTGAGGACCAGCAGTGCCAGCATGACCTGGGAGCTTATTAGAAATGCAGAGTCTCAGGCCCCACCCTAAACCTACTGAATCAGAGTTTATATTTTAACGAGATCTTATCACAGAAATATCTTCACATTAAGGGAATAAGGGAAATAGTGGATTTTAAACAACTTACAACCTTTGTCTCTGCCAGACAATTAATAGTTATAAGTATATGTACGCATGTATCGATATCTATATCTCTCTCTACATAAAATGCATTCACACAAATATGGGAAAACTCGTACAAATCCAAAATAATATTCATAGGAAATAACACTTGCTGGATCTTGTAACAATAACAATTTTGATCCTTCTAGCCACATCCTAATAGATACAGGTTATAAATGACAGCCTTTAACTAATAAACTCTTTTATATGCAGACAGCAAACGAGACAATTGAAAAGAGACAACGCCAGGAGCACACCACTAGCAATTATAGCTACTGGCTCTGGCCAGCCCTTTCACGAGGGCCTTTATTTCCTCCCTCTTGGTGGGGCCCGATAGGCTTTCCAATTATGTGCTACCAGTGTTTGTCATTTTATTAATTAAAGTCCTGTATGTAAAGCAGGAGCAGCATTGTGGCTAGGCCTAACGCTATTATTTCTCTCATGGCCCTTTCCTCCTCCAGAGGTAATTACTGCAATTTTACGTCTAGAATATGCCCCGTGTTTGCTATGCATACCTCGTGGCAACTTCATAACAATCTTTTGAACCCATTAAAAAAAATCAGCATGGAATTTAGGCTGAAGTTGGACAAAAGAGACTCAATGGTATCAAATAATGTTCATTCTGCATGCAGTGCCACATAAGGTAGGAAATACTATGAGAGGGAATGATTACCTTTCTTTGAATTTCTGAAGGGCTGCATGGATACCAGCAGTAGAGACAAAACCAAGGATGGACACTCTAGTGTGCATTTCACTTCAACAGAAGGAAGTTCTTTTTAACAGACAGATATGCTCAAAGATGAGCTTGTTTCGGGGTGTGGGTGCTCCCTGGATATTCCCCATGCTGGAGGTTGTCCAGCAGTGACAGGATAACCAGGATTGGGGTTGTTGTCAGGGGCACCTGAGCTTTAAATGGAGGTTAAGGTTCCTTCCCAACCAAGACACCATAGGGCTGTGATTCTGGGTGTGAACTCATAATTTTAAGAGTTTCTTGGTTTCAATATGGTCTCATTAAGTTTAACTGAGAGTATTGACTCACTGCAAAGCCCAGTGTTTTTGTACACCATCTCCTAATTCACCTGGAAAAAATAAACACCAATTCTCTAGCTATAAATAGCCTAATGAACATCAACCCAACACAGCAAGAAGCAGGCCAGATGCAGACTTCTGATAAGAAGCAAGTAAAATATGCTGGCAAATTCTTGCAATTATGGAGGCTTAAGAAATGCTGGATTTCTGGCCATGTAGGAAACTTGAAAGACTGAGATTTTTGAGAATTTTATATATGAGGATTACATATAAAAATAATAACCATAAGATCCCTGGCTGGTGAGGTTGTGGAGTTACAGGTATTTTTTCTTCTTTGGTCTTTTCTACATTTTTTACAATGAACATCTATTACCTTTGATAACTAGAACAAAAAAAAAAAAAAGAAGTTTAGAGTATGTAGCTATTAAAAGCATGTTTATGAAGAATAATATTGATACAGGAAAATATAATATTAAATAAGGAAAGAGGACACAAAATGCTTATATGGTATGATACCAAATTTGAATAAACTATCTATCACTCTGCTCAAATCTACATTTATCTGTCTGGAAGGAAATGGACCCACATGGTAATAGGAGTTATCTTTGCGGGGGGTAAGACTACGGGCAATTTCAATTTTCTTCTTCACACTTCCTTTTATTTTCCTAATATTCTACAATGAACATAGAGACTTTTGTAATCAGAAAAAACAATAAATGCTGTATTAGAAAAGGCAGCGAGGGGGATTCTGATGTCGTTGGAAAGTGGGAAAAGAGAGTGTTGTGCTTTTACTCACTTCAGGGAGGATCAGGTTCTCTAGCCTGAACCTTTGAGAGAAAGACCGAGGGAAGGTGGAAGCTTCTGGGGAATGAGGCGGGATCATGCTGTGGAGAGAGCAAGGGCTTTGAAATCAGAAAGAGCGGGGCTGTCTTTCCTTAGGACACACTATCTCAGGGCCTCACTCTTCATCTGCAGAATGGGGCTCATCGTACTCTCCAAATAGAGTTACTGGGGGACTTTAATAAGATTATGTGAGCCCCGTGCTCAGCTTACCAAACACATCCGATCAATGTTAGTTCCTTCCTCCTGTACTGGAAAGAGCAGGCAGGGGACACCATGTCAGAGATAAACAGCTCACACAAACAAGAATAGGACAGGGTGAAGGCTGTATTAAAAATTTCAGTCCAGTGTTTTATCTTCCAGGTTCTCCAGAGAATTATCTTTCCAGTCTTATGGGAAGAAAAGGCTGACATTTTCTTTTGAGTTACATTATAATGGGGTGATCTTGAGCACACAATCTCCTCTGTGCCTCAGTTTCTCTGTGTGTGATGGGGACACTGCTGAGAAATAGCTTTGTAATCCTCTGGCTGGGGAACAGGATCAACTCTTTGCAATGAAACTCCTACCACCTTCACAGACAACCATCGGAAAAAGAATGGACTCCGGGCACACGAGTGTCTACAGGACCCATAGCCACCCAGGCAGTAATTATTCTCCGACAGCTGGGGAGAGTCTGTGCTTTCAACAGGGTGTCCTCCCATATATGAGCCGCCCAAACGTGTTATAGTGATCACCACCAGTGGGAGCCACGGGGGTCCATGATTAACATGTGGATTTTGAACGTGACCCAAATCTCTGCCAAGCGCCCAGCAGGGTTTTATTCACACCCCTGAGCTTTGACAGTAAATCTTCATATGCCTCAGTTTCATCATGCAATGGCAGAGGTATTAATTTTGAATGGCTCAAAGGTATTAAATTAATTATGTCTGACTGTAATTACAATTGCTGTTGATTACTTTAGCCCATTAGCATGTGTCCGGGCAGCATCAACCACATCACAGTAAGTGGTGACAGAATGCGAGATGCCAGGGGCTTCTCAGCTCTAGGTACTGAGGTAAAAATTATTTTGGCTCAGAAATCTCAGTAGGGTTGTGTTCATTGGATCCTTGAGAATCAATGAGAAATCTCCTTGTTAGCTCTTATCCTGGACCAGGGTTATGCTTACAATTAAGGGGCTGCCCAACTAATTAATTAATTATTGATTAAGCGGGTTCATTGGGCATGTCCTCCTGGACATTAATTCTAGGCACCATGCAAAACAGTGCTTCCGTCCTGCCCACATGTTGCTGATTGAGAGGAGAAGCAAGAGCACACCCAGTCTCTGAAATTACATTGGCAGTGACATCTTTATGCCTGTGCAAAGAAGAGGGATAATAACAATGTGTTGTCATTCATAAAATCTTGTAGAGATTACAAAGAGTTTTTGTATTTTCATCTGATCCTTGAAACAGCCTCACGTAGCAAGTAAAACAGGTGTTTTTATCCCAGTTATGGAGAGTGACTTGCTTGAGTTCTTATGGCTCATAAGTGGCAGAGTTGGGATTCAAACTTGGGTGACCTAAGTCAGCTCTAGTGACCCTAGAGTGTTTGCAGCTTTGGCTGTGGAGTTGGACAGACCTAGTTTGAGTCCTGGCTCTGCCCCTCACTAGCAGGATGACCTTGGGCATGTCACTTGAGCTCTCTGAGTCCCAGGTTCTGCATCGGTAAGTGGGGGTAACAATTCCTCACAAGCCTGTTTTGGTAACGAGATCGTGGATGTGAACTGCTTAGCAGAGTGCCAGCTACACAGAAGGGATTTGGTATTTTAAAAATACTCTCTTAGTTGGCTTTACAATTACAAAGGGTCCCTTCCCTCAGCCCCGGACTAAGGGAAGGTTTCTTGCTCCCAGGAGTGCAGAGTTAGGGTGTTTGAGGGCTCTAGTTAGGAATCTTGGCTTGCTTTTTAACGCAATGCAGCTGAGCACTCTATAAGTAACTTGGAGACCAGGACCTGTAGTACTGAAAATAAGTTTTCTTAACTTTTCTGTTGAATAAATTCCCTAAAGAGATCCCAGATTCCTGCAGTCTGTCTCCGGCAAGGCTGGCCACATGGTGGGTTTGAAATGAGTACTTGCTGGCTCACCGCCTAACTGAGGCCCACTGTACTCCTCCCTCCCTCACCTCTCCTGCCAGGCCAGGCATCTGCATGCCTGCTCAGCCAAGTTTCATCCTGCCTCTCTGGTCCCTACCCGGCAGCTGCCCACCCTTCACATCCTAGGGTGCCACCCCTGACTCCCCTGAGGGGGTGGCTGAGTAGCTACCTATTAAGTCAGGAGACCAGGATTTGAATCCTGGTTTCTACATGCCTTAACTTGTGACCTTGGGGCATCTCCTAGCCCTCTGAGGCTCTTTCTTCCTCTGCAGAACAGGAAAGATTTCATTTACCTCACAGGGTGACTGTGGGGAGGTGCATAGGCTCTGCAATCTTTGACATATGTATAGGGGATTCTAATTACAGTGACGTTATTATAGGTGTGCAGGATGGGCGTCATTAGGGACTGAAAGTGGGGCCCCAAATCTCTTACTCATCCAGTGGGTCTTTGGAAAAGGCACTTGGAAATGCCTCAGGAACCACTTCCAGCCTCCTCCTCCTTCCCATCCCATGTGAAGTAGCACATGCTTAGGCCCCAGGCAAAGGCTTTCTGAGATTACTGTCTCCATCACCGGGGTGTTAGTGGCTGGCGGAACTAAGGCCCTTTTGGGGCTTCAGATACAAGCCTCAGAGTCAGAGTGACTCACAGGGTGGGGAGGGCAGCCATAGTTGAGGCTGGCTTTAGGGGTGACCAAGGCAGGGCAAATACTCTTCAAAATGCACCATCTAGGGGCCTAATGATGACCACGGGGGATGGAGTGAGATTACACAAGCTGGGGAAGATTTGGGTTTCAGAGAAAGGCAGTGAGGGCTGGAGCTCTTCTCTGGGCTTCTTAAACTAGGGTGCCTACTCCTAGATCCTCCTGGGGGTACCCAAAGCCACAGGGTAAATGGGGTGTATCTTCCTGGAACATTAGCCACTCAAAATTAAGTCAAGTCATCCCTTGGTATCTGCAGGGTGATTGGTTCTAGGTCTGCCTGAGGTTACCAAAATGTGCAGAAGCTCAAGCCCCTCACATAAAATGGCCTAGGACAGGGAATACAGTCGGCCCTCAGAATCTGCAGTTGGCCTTCAGTATCCGTGGATTCAACCAACCGTGGATTGAAATTTCGTGGATATAGAGGGATGACAGTAATAAGTTGTGTTTTTGTATTCAAACAAACATGGATGTTAGGGAACAAAATACATAATCGGCATTCATTTTAAAGTTACAAAAAGAGCTTTTAAAAGAAAAGTCAGGCTTGTGATGTTCTGCTGTGGGTCATTTCGCCAGACTCCACCCGCCTCAGTTCCCTCCATCTGGCCTTCCTCTCCTTTCTCTAGTCGTCCCCTCATTTACTGCCACTGTTCCATTCACAGGAGTTCTCCTGAAGAGATGCTTTCGTGTCTTAGGGACACTCCGCTGCACCGCTGGCCAGCTGCGCGTGATGGCAGGCTCCCCTGAGTCTTAGTCTCCCCATTTATAAAAGGGTGACAATATCATTTCGTTAGGTGTCTGCTGCTGGGGCGTAAGTGGGAATGGAAGAGGAGCTGGTGGGGACGGGAGGGCCATGACAGGGGCCCATGTGTTGCTGGTAGAGCATTAGCTTTCTCAGACCCCAGTCATTGAGCTGGGCAGTATTGCCCATCCCCCTACTGCTGGGTCATCCAGGGCAGAGCAGAGGCCAAATTTCCAGATTCAGGATGCTTGGATAGGGCAGGCTCCATTAGCCTTTGATCCTGGAATCATCACAAAAGTCAGATAATAATAGTAACAGTGGCAGTAGATCATTATGTCTTCCTGGGCAGAGAGTGGACAACGCAGCTGGATGTCACACAGTTAGCCTGGGGTCCTGCTCCTAGTTCTTAGAAGGTCCCCAAAGCAGGAAGAGGGGCGGTGCAGAGGACAGAGCATGAAAACAACCTCTGGAAAGTCTAGCTGGATTTACTCCTAATTCAGGCATGCACTGAAGCCTGGAGTTATTGAAGGTGAGCTGGACTACCTTGAGAGTCAGTGAGCATTCTGTCACTGCAGTGGATGCCATGGCATTCAATGAGATAGGGTTAGATGTCCTGTCCTGAAATATCTGAGCAAAGGTGCTCAGGCTTTTGGCGGGGAGCTAGGGATGATGGGACCCTGGAATCCTCCCTAGCTTGGCATTCGCTCCTAACTATTTACAAGAGGGTTTCTACAGCCACCTCAAGGTGTTTGTGCAGCATTGCTTGGTTATACTAGGGCAGAGGCTCCCAGGTGGACCCTGGTAGGGACTGCTTGTTCTTCTACTGGTCAGAGGTTGGCTGTGACACGGGGGAGAAAGGGTGAGTAGGGAGAGAGGAAGGGTGCAGTTTCCTTCTCCACAGATGGGCACATGTTCTACGCAGAAGGTGGACTGGATCCAGGAAACAACAACCCTATTCAGGATCAAGGCCACGAGGCCTCTTGAAATAGCATTTCCTGCCTGATTTGCTGAAATAAGTGAGAGCACTGGGAGCTTAGAATAAGGCGCACACAAGGCACAAATAACATTTGAGTCCGTAGGTGAGGAGCACTGTCCCCTCAGCTGCTCAGGAATTAGACCCAGTGACTAGTCCTAGCCTGAGGAGAGACTAAGTGGGCAACTGGTCTGTTACAAAATGGGGCAGTATTTCTTTCCTGCCTCCTGGGATGAAGAATCTGAGGTGGGGTGAGGTGGGGGCTCTGGGTTAGGTGTGAGCGATGTCAGGACTCAGGGATGCTTTTGTGGCCCACATCGACTCCCCTGAAGCTGAGGAGGTACCCTCTGTTGTGTCGCCTGTGTCAGCTCCCCCCACCCCGCTAGCAGGGGCAGGCCAGTGTGATAGAAAGAGCATGAGGCTCGGAGTCATAAGGTCTAAGTTTGATCTTGATTTTATGTTTAGTGGTTGTGCATTTCTGCGACATTTCTTTCCTGCTCTGCCCAGATGGGCTGCTCCCATCCCCTGGGCAGCCCAGCATGCTCCTCGACCTGCCCCCCTATCCCATCGTGGGCACGGAAGCCTATGACATGTAGGATCTGCTCCCTAAAGTGAGCTGAATAGAAGATTCTAGCTCTACCGCCTTGGTCCCCCCTTATCAAGGGTTTGGTGGCGGCTGATAAAGCAAGAACGTTCTGCTTTTGTTTTCTCCTCTACCTCAAGCCATCCTGTAATAATTACTATTACTCTTATCCTCCTTTTCTTAAGAAATTTTGCCATTGAGTGTAATAAACTGTTAAAACACAGCAGTCATAAAAGTTCCTCTTTCTTTCTTATCTTGAAAGCCCTATTTGTCTGCCCACAGGGAGGGAGCGGGGCCAGCTGGAATAAGCCCCATCAACGCAGCCATGACTCTTACCTATTTTGCTTCTGAGTGATACTGAGATGCTGGAGAACCCCCCACCCGCCTAATCCCCAGGAAAGGATGGGCCCTTTGTCCAGGAACCACACCAGCACCCTGACAAGCCTTAACAAAATCAACCAGAGAACAATTTGCTGGAAAACTCCCTGGCCTCCAGTCTCCGGGGCCTGCCACCTTGGGGTTCCTTCTCAGTGGGGCTTTGAGCAGGGCTTAAGGGATGGCAGAGGACAAGTCCAGATGCCAAGCTGTTCTCCCACGTCCCTCTGGGCCATATTTGCTGGTTTTAATGATGCCGAGGGGAGGTCTCCTTCCAGGCAGGCCAGATAGCCCCCTCCGACACAGAGGAGCCCTGCTGGTCACATTCTGCCCGGATCTCCGCAGCCCCCAGCAGCTAATCTAAGCCGACCCTTTCATCCCTACAGGGCTGGCGTCAGAGGCAGCAAGGCAACCTCTGAGGCTGTGTTCCAGGATCCCAGTGTGGTTGTGTATCTGTGTCTTTGTACACACATGTCTGGGGAGAGGACAGAGGTGGCTGCAGCTCCAGCAAGGTCAGAAAACCAGCAGCTGGGAAGTGACC
This sequence comes from Equus quagga, assembly GCF_021613505.1. NCBI lineage: Eukaryota > Metazoa > Chordata > Mammalia > Perissodactyla > Equidae > Equus > Equus quagga. The sequence goes on along the minus strand of NC_060271.1, from coordinate 115,303,704 downwards.
TGCCCTAGGGTGTCACCACCAATGAAGTGGGTCACATCCCACTTCCTGGGTCCCTTCCATGCACCTCATAGAAGGAAAACTGCTTCTATGCTTTGGAGTGGGAAAGAAAATGAGAGAAGCCCACTTTTTCCCCCGAGGCCTTGTTCTGTCCTGAGAACATGGTTTAAATTATTCTAGTCACAGGCAGGCTATTCAAATAAAATAGAATTTCAAACCACACGGGGCTTGTTGAGACATTCAGGCTTCTGGATGTGTGAAAGGCAGGGGGAGGGGCGGAGACGGCCCCTGCCACTCGCCCCTGCTCTTTATTACCAGCAGCTGCAATGCTAGACACATCCGAGTGTGTCTCCCAGCCGAGGCAGCCGCGAGCAGAGCAGGTCTGACAGCAAGTGAACACATGAAAGCCACCGCGAGGCTCCCCTCCCCGGTGGCAACTGTAATTATTTGAACTGGAGCTCAGCAAAATAAGAATAAAAATAAAATAAAATCTGAATATATTGTAGTGGCTTCCCCAGTTTCCCACAGAGAATAGCTTGTAGGGAGGAGGGGGCATTAACTAAACCCCACAACACCCGCTCTGGTTTGTGGCTGGGCCAGGCAGAGGTCTTTAAATATTCATGCCCCATATGCAACTGCGCAGAGCGATGGAAGAGGCAGTGCCTGCACTGTGGCCAGCCAGGGAGAGGCAGCTGGTCTTTGGTGGAAGCAGGAGCCTAGAGGGAGGAGGCTGAGGTTAGCATACTTCTGCAAGGCCCTGGAAGCTGACTAGCGCAAAGGCTCACCCTGGCCATGTCTCCATTGTCACTGGGCATTTGACCTGGCTCCATGTGGGCTCTGAGGGTGCTCTTCCAGTCCTTTCTGTCTCCTCTGCCTCTTCTCCCACCCCGTCAATTCTAACCTCTTCTCTTACTCATCTTTCTAAAAGTAAGTTACATCACACTATTTGGGACCACAGGTAATGGAGGAAAGCTCTCAGCATGGGCTCAGAATGAATTTCGGTCACAATTGGCAAGTACACCTATGGCTAATTACTCTCAAGTTACATTCTGTATCCAAATCATGGAGGATGGAGTTTAAAATGCAGATTCCCTGGGCCCCACTCAGTAATGTCATCCAGGATATCTGGGGTTGGGCCCAAGAACCTGCATTTGTTACATTTTCTAAGCGACTGCAACTGGAGAAGCACAGACCTACTAGTCAGGTTGTAGCTAAATTTTCAAGGAAATGCATCAAAGGTGACACCAGTTCCCCTATGGGAATCCACTATGGGAATCGTCAGATAAACTGACAATTGTAGGGTTTCTTGAGGAACCATTTTGAGATATTCTGCACTTATTTCAACTTCTTAGAGGTCCCATGGACCAGGACTGGTCTGGGTATAGAGAAGACACTCGGTGGTGGGTGTTAGCCCTGGAGCTCAGCTTAGCCAGCCACCAGTCCCTATGGGCCTGACCCTCATCAGAGACCTTTACCCACGGTTCTGTCTAGTGTCCACCTTCCTGCACTCGGGCGTCTTTAGGGTTGGTGGGGTTTGAAGGCCCTAAGTTAACTTCACACAGTCTCACATAGCAACACAACATCCATTTCCCTGTCACCGACGCTCAGCCAACCTGGGAGAAGGAAATCAACTTCCTGCCTTCTGCATTTAGGATCTCAATGAAATAAATGGCTGGCTTACAAACCTGGAAATGCATATTTCTATTTTGGTTATTTATTTTTCTGATGGAAACATTTCCCCCAACACTGGGAATTCAAAGACCCATCGGCATTAGATGAATGGTCTGAAAACCTGAATGCGAAATTGCTGTGAGCTGAGAGTGGAACGGACTCACTGCCTTTCCTTCATCACTCCTGCCGAGCCAAGTTCTGGAAAAGGGCAGGAAATAGCAGAAATAGCCCAGAGCAAATTGCACTGGAGGAAAAATAAAACAGGCCAGTAAAGCACAACACCTGTGTAAGCTATTGATCAACCCAAAGGTTATTAGAGAAATGATGAAGTATTAGAAAAATATCATTTTTACCTTGACATTTCTTTTCCTGAAATTAGGCTCATATTAAATCCAGTGAAGAGTAAATTTAAAGATCAAATGCTTTTAAGGATCCCCCCCCAACCCCCAAACCTCTCAGCTGGGCCAACCCTCTCTCCTCATTTAGATTTTCGTTGAGAAGCCTTCCTTTCTAGGTGCCTGCTCTGAGGCACCTGAGAAATATCAGCGATGACTGTGCAATTCCACCATCTGCATCAGACAGCGTGGTTTCTCAAATACAATTTAATGTAATGAATCTATTTATTTGTGCCCTGACTTCTTCGAAAAAGGATTTAAGGTGGCTCACAGAGATACATAAAATCCATTCAGATAAACTAGAAGAGGGTCAGAAAGACGGGGCCAATGTTGAGTTAGAAAATGGAACCAGGAGTGAGGCTGCTACAAACGGCACATCTTGAACCCTGATTTGCTTACCAAAAGGGGAGACTCAGATTTAATTTGGCCATTCTTCTGATTAAAAAAAATTCATTGATACATCTTTTCCATTCTTATTTACATCTGTGAGTTTTTACTCACAAAGAGCCTGAAGGGCTTGAATTGGCCTGCGCCCCTTAGCAGGGAAAGCCTGTTTCTGCACCTTTGCTGGTCAAAGCCCCCCTCCCGGGGTTTCTACCAGGCAGCGAAGGGGAAGCGAATCCAGTCAGTTTCATACTGTCCACAACATGAAAGAAAAGAAATTGCTCAGAGGGCAGATAGCTATCCTTAAAACGAAGCCAGAAAGGAATTTCTCCTGTGAGTTTCCAGAAAGAGAGGACTGGCCAGATCTAACCTATGTGTTGGCTTTCTACTACTTGCAAGATGTTGATGCAGTGCCACGGGGAGATGCAAAGCAGCACAGGCGTGGCCCAGCCCTCTGAGAGTGCAGAGTCTGAGTTTTGGCTGGTCCTCATATCCTCCCTTCTGCTTTCGTATGTTGATACAGGGTGCCAGGCACTGCTGGCTAACTACAGTAGTGCCTACTCCGTGCCAGACGCTGTGATAAGCCCTTTACATATATTAACCTGTTTAATCCTCACCTCCTTGGGGTAGGAATTCTTATTGTCTCCACTTTCCAGGGGGGGAAATTGAGGTCCTGAGAGGTTATTAACTGCCCAAACAAATTGTACAGCCAATCAGTGGGGGAACCTGGCCTGGACTTGGGTAGTTGATTCCAGAGTCCACGAGCTTAATCACTGGGCCATGTTGGGGTTTAAGCACATTTCTCACTCCCTAGAGACTATGACCTTAGGCTAAGAAACATAGCAGCAGTCCCTCAGTCCTCACACTAAAGAGGAACAGCTAGAGCAACCATTTGGGTAAGCAGCTTTGGAGATATCTCACCGAATGCCGTGGATGGCTTAGTGAAATTTATGCAAATCAAAATGTGACGTTCTTTAAAATTTAAAATGTATTACAAGAGCTTGATATTTTAAGAAGGATTCTGTGGAAAGTCTCTTGTAAATCACTATTACCTTCCCCTGTTACGCCTTGAAACTATTTTCTGGGTTTGCTTAAATCTAGCTCCTATTGCAAATAGTTCAGTGTGGCTGAGTCTGAGTGTTTAAGGTGAGATTCTCTGTAGGTGGGATGGTACCATGTTGGTGGGTACTCTGCCTGGAAGACAGCAAAGATGGCCCTCCTGTCCCCCATCCAGCAGAACAAGCAGCCCGACCATCCAGGGTACTTTGCTCAGAAGGTTGGGTCCATCTGAAAGTGCCCAAGGTGAGTGGTGGGAGGAGAAGTCAGAGAACTAGAGGAACAAGGGGACTTGCCTCACACGGAGAACTCTTCATGGGTGCAGGAAACGTAGCACTGGTCACCGTAGCACTTTCAGAAGTGGGGATGTCCGTGGTGCTGAGCAACAGGGCGTGGCCTGGGGCAAGAGAGGAAGAGTCAAAAATGCACCCCCATCATGCACTGCAGGAACCCAGGATGCAGGGTTAATGGACTCTGTACCGTTCTTCTCTAGCCTAGGAACATCTTTGAGGATGCTGGATTCTGCTGCCTACCGTGGATAAGACCGCCTACTAGCCACTGTCAATAAAACTTGGCTCACGCAAAGGTCTCATTTCAAATGGCCTGGGATATCCCAGCACCATATGTCTGGGCTGTGGCATCCTTGATCTCCCAAGGTCACCAGCTTTAGCCTGTAGCCCAGGAGCAGCCTGAGGCACACTGGGCTTCAGACATCTACCAGTGGCCATCTCCTGGGTGTGTGGAGGCCCTCGGCCCCTCTGGCAGTTGAGCAGGGGCAGTGGGAGGATGTATTCTGGCGTGAGGAGGGCAGGAGGTACCAGTTTGAACTGGGGGTGGGGGTGGGGCATGGCTGAGGAGCCTGAAGCACACTGGCTACCCCTCCCCATTTCCAGTCATGCCAGCTCTTTGCCCTCCAGTGCTCTCTACCACCTTCACTCTTTTCTACTCTTTCCACCTTTCACGGCTAGCTTTGAGCTCTGCTTCTCTTCTCTGCTCCTACTGACAAGGTGCTGAGGATGATGCAGTGGCGGGGGTGGGGGAGGGTGGAGAGAGGGTTAGGGGGAGGCTGGGAGGAGAAGCAGGAGCCCTGGGGCTTCCACATCTGGTGAGGGCCTGCAGAACTCTCCTGTGGCTGCATAACTCAGGCTTCTTTCTAATGGGGCTGAAAGCCAACGCACTCAGATGCAGCTGGTTCTGAGGACCAGGGACGGAATTACACTGCTCTGGGATCCTCAGTGGTCGATCTGGATTTTGTCCTCACTCACACTTTTATTAGTAGTATTATTAATTCTTAAAAGAATCCATAGGATGTGTGATCTTTGCTTGAAAAGAGAGGGATTTTGGTATGAGGGTCTCTAGCCCCACAAAAAGCAGGCAAATGCAGGGAAGGGAAGGGGAGAGAGACCCTCTAGCTCCATCCTGCAGGAAGGGGGGCCCCAGGGCCTGCCCAGACCTAGGCATCCGGCACAGCCCAAGGCCGGGTACATGGCTGGATGGTCTGGCCTCTCCAGCAGCCTGACTCTCAGAGCTGTGCTGGCCTCACAGACCCCTCTAACCCCAGGCCAGGGCCTTTGTTTCAAGGTGAGGAGTCAGCTCAGCCTGGTGTGAGTGGCCATTTTCTGGGTGTGTGGAGGCCCTCGGCCCCTCTGGCAGTGGGGCAGGGGTAGTGGGAGGATGGGCTCTGGCGTGAGCAGGGCAGGAGTTGCCTGCTTGAGCTGGGGGTGGGGGTGGGGCATGGCTGAGGAGCCTGGGCTGTACGGAATGGCCCAGGTGTGGGGCAAGGTTCCCAGGCACAGCCCTGGGGCCAATGACAGCAGGTCTCCCTGTGCCTCAGTCTCCCCAATCATAAAGAGGGCTACATTTTCCTTACCTCTTCATGAATTATGTGCCAGACATAGAGTAGGTTCCCAGCAAACACTTGCTGAGTGAATGGATTATTATTATTGTTTCTGTTTTTCTTATCTTGCAGCTAATCCTTCATCAAAGTTCTCATTTTAAGGGACAAAAGGTGACATCTACCTTGGCCTGATTCAATCATTCTAAAACCCAGGCAGGACAGAAGAGGGAATTGTATGTGAGCACCCCAGGGCAAGCTCTGGGCAGCCTCCTGGGCTTGCCTTGCAGGGTGAGGGGAGGTGCAGCTGCCCTGGGGTGGAGCCCTAACTCTCTATCCAGGTGCGCACCAGCGGGAAGGGAAGAGAGTGGCAGTACCTTGGTGGTCCGGGAACCAGGCATCCTTTAGGGTCCTGACCTGCCATCGGGGCCTGTGGGGCGAGACTGCACCTTGGGTCCAGCCACAGAAGCCATCCTCGAAGTTGCAGTAAAAACCAGCAGGCAGTTTACCTGCAGAGAGAAGACAGGGGCACGGTCATTTCCAGGACTGCTAAAGGCAAATAGGCCAACGTCAAGTAAAATTAGCCAGGCGTGACCAAATTACTGTTATTAGGAACAGCTCTCCAGCCAGACCCTTGATGTCTAATGAAACTGATCATAATGAAGAGAAGCCTCAATCTCTAACTTGTGTATGTGCTGGTTTATGATTTTCTGATCTATAGAAAATAAAACAGTAGTAACTCCACAGCATCCGTATAGTTAACCCATTTTATATACGACAAAGCAGAGGCTCAGAGATGTTAAGCAACCTGACCACAGTCATACAGCCAACAGGTAACCTAGCTGGGACTTGAATCTGGATCTTCTAGCTTCTAAATTATGTGCTCTTTATGCTGATCCACCATGAAAGTGACCCTGGGAGAAGCCAACATGTAACTCACTAGAATACATTTCTAACGGTCGAACATTGACAAGAATGTGGTGGTGCCAGTGGTAGTGTTGGCCTGGAGTTGTTTTGGGTCCCTCAAATCACCCCTGTTTGCTCCCCTTTATTTTCCAACCCCCTTGCAGTTAAGGGAAGCCACATGAGTAGTTCTGGCCAATGAAATGTGAGTGGAGGTGACGTGCGTCTTCCCTGGATGGAGACTGAAAAGCCCTCGTGTAGTTCTCAGTCTCTCTTCCCCTGCTGAAGGGGCCAAGGAGAGTTCTCATTTCAGGGGGTGCTGCTGTATGATGGTGGAGGCCCTGCCAGCCTGAGTCGCTGAGAGACCCTGTGGAGCAGAGGCCCCTCCCACCCCAACTCTCGGTGGAAAGGTACTGTAAATGTTTTGTTAAGCCCTTGAAATTTTAGGACGGTTTATTAGGGCAGCATAACCCAGCCTATCCTGACCAACCATCCCAGTCCCTGAGGCCTCTTTATATCATCTGTTGGCTCAGCATAAAGGGCTCTGTTATCCTTTTCTCTACATTAGATTGACCTCAGGTCCCACTGAAAAGGCCACAGTCAGCTTTAAGGACCATATATTTCCCAACTTCCCCCAGAAGGAGGAGGGAAGGAGAAGAGGGTTAGGGAGAGCTCTCATCCCCAGCTTACTCAGAGAAGGGCTGCTGGGAAGGCGCAGCCTCTCCAGGCTATTGTGATGGCACCCACAGCCCCGGCCAGCCTGTAGAGAGCCGCAGGGCCACATCTCTGCTGGGGGAAAGGCGTTCTCCAGCTGGACCCACCGCTCTCCATGTCCTTCCTCTGTCTCAGGCTTCTTGGCAGCAGCAGGCTGACAAAGAGGGCCCTAATGCTTCCTGGCTGTGACAGCACCTTAGTGAATTATTACTCATTTCCCCCTGATTCTCTGTGCATTTCACACAGAGGCAGAATTATAAATTAAAACCAGCTGTCACTGACTTTGAGCATCTCTTCCCATTTATACCCCCCTGAAGAAATCATTTTCCCCCCAAGCCCTGCACGTTCCTCTGATTAAAAATCCAAAAGCTAAGATCTTTCTGTTTTATTTTTTATGCCCCCCTCAAGGGATCCCACATCCACTTCTTTTGCAAAAACTAACTGGAAGCTGGAAGTGACCTTCCACGAAGTGTCCTTCACGAGCGTGCTTTAAACCGGGGACCCCGATGGAAGGTTCCAGCAGGTGATGGACTCCTGGTTGAAGGAGAGGGCAGGGCTGAGCTGAGGCCTGCATGGCACATCACCCCTTCCTTTTCCTTTCCTTTTAGGGGGTGGAGGCAGAGAACCTAGCCTGACTTATGGGTGTTGGTACCTCAGCAGCAGGGAATCAAGACGCCTGGGCTCTAGTCCTAGCCTCACCGCTTTCTGCTGTGTGATCTTGGGCAAGTCACTTGTTTCCTCAGAGCCTCAGCTCCCTCATCTGTAAAATGGGGTAATGTTAGTGTCTGTTTCACAGGGCTGTTTTGAGGAGAAAATAAGAGAGAGCATGGAACACGTTGTAAACAGACAGAGTTGAGTAAACACAGAGCAGTGGTGGCATTGTTAATTATCATTCACATCTGGGGCAGGGGAATTCATCATGGGATGGCCTGAAACAGGCAACACTGCCCTAGGTGCAGAGACAGGTCCCTCTGCTGCCTCTCTGGAAATGCCTGCAGTAGCTCTGCCTATGCCTTCCACCGGGACAGGAAGGAGGAAAGCCATTGGCATTTTCCACCTTCCGGAAGCCCATCGTTGTCCTAGCTTGGCATAGGATCCAGGGTGAGCTGAGTTTAGAAGCCCCTTTCTTTTTGGCTGGTTGAATAAAGGGAGAGGAGGTAGGCAACATAGTTAGGTCAACTGACAATTCATGTGACAACTAAAACCTTTGCAGCGGGAGGGGCTGCTGAGAGGATTTCCACTATTGTAAGCACATCAGTGCTCAGCAAAAAGCCAGTCAGTCCTGAGGAAGCTGGTGGGGTAAGTGCTAGAACAAAGACTCTTGGTGGATCAGGCCAGATTTGGGAAATTGCTGCTAGGATCAATTGTTGAGCACGTTGGTACACAGAGTTGGGTCTAATGTCAACTCCTTTGATCATCACCTTCTCCGTGCTTGGTACATGGTAGGACCTCAATACTTATTTTCTGAATGAAATGGGAGTGGGTTCAGTCCTCTAACCCCTTGCCACTCAAAATGTGGTCCAGGAACCAACTACATCCGCATCACCTGTGAAACTGTTAGAAGTGCAGACTGTTGGGTCCTTCATCCTGCTACCACCTATTGAGTCAGAATCTACATTTTTAAAGCTCTCCAGGTGATTCTTATGTACCTTAACATCTGATAAGCACGGCTCTAACCAACTCTCTTCTTGGGCTGCAGCCAGTTATTTCATTGGCTGGATGGCCAAATCGGGCTGTGTGTGGGTCAATCAATCCCGCAACATTTGGCAATTATGACACCTGATTCCACTCTAAGAGAGACAAATTGGTAGAGTCATGGAAATGTGACCTCGGCAGCAGCCGCTGGAGCTGCCAAGTATAAACTCCAGGCCAAATGACACTACTTCTTTTCCTTCCTGTGTGACAACTCTGTTAACATTTTTGATAAATATGTGTTATACATTTCCTTGAAAATATAGAGTCATGGGAGAAAATGCTAGAAAAAATACATCAAAATATTATGGTTATCTCTGAATGTCTGAGAGGAAGGATTATGGGCAATAGTTATTTTCTCCTGAGTACTTTTCTAGATTTCCCAAGTATTTTACAACTAACATGTTTTATTTTACAATAAACTTTTAAAAAACTGTTTCTGCCTGGCAGGAAGAGTATCCTCACCAAACCAATGAGATTATTGAGTTCATGGAGGGGAAGCGAGCTGCCCACAATACCCAGTGAGTCAATGACCCATCCGGGGAATGAAGTGGGGACACCTGACCCTTTCCTGGGGACCTGCATGCCCCTGAAGCTGTTGCTCAACACACAGGGAATCTTAAAGCCACCCTTTGATGGGTTGCATCAACCTGGGATGTCTCAGCGAGATTGGCAGTGTTTAACTGGAAATGTAGGGTGGCTGCGTCAGAGAGGGAGGGAGGATGGTGTGTGCTGTGTGGGTTTGGGAGGATGGGTTGTGCATGGACACATTCAGGACTGGATGGAGAAGGGTAAGGGCACTGTCACTTCCATTTCAGGCCACCCACTTGCCCCGGCCAGAAACATTGCTCCAGGTTGAGTCTGATAATCTCAGTGAAGTTCCAGAGAGCGTGGGGAATTCCCTCTGGGGCAGGTGTGGGGAGTTGAGGCTTGGAGTTGACATGATACATCCTACTCTTTCCCACCATGCCAGGGCTTGGTTGACTATCCTGGCCCAAGATTAGTGACCCTCACTGGGGTTCCTTAGAAGACTGGATATCCCAAACAGGGCTTGGGGTGACTGCCTGCTCAGAGAAAACATTCTACCAGGTTCCAGACTAGCTGGGAAGGACCAGGTGAGGTCAAGAGCATTGTCCTAAATGCATCATGGTCATCAACACATCATCAACACATCAGTGGGTATCATCTTCCAACTCATAGATGAGGAAACTCAGGCCCAGAGGGTGGAGACAAATAATCTGCTTCCGAAACCCCCACCCAAGAAAGGTGGTGGCAGAGCCCTGGCTCTTCCCTGACTTTTCCTGGCTCCTTCTTCCTGGGTAGATATATAGCTAGGGTTGTGCCTGGCACAACCAACCACTGGAAACTCATAAAACAAATGAGTCTGGCCTGCAGTTGTTCAGAGCGTGGGCTTTGGAGTCAGACTGAGTCTGAATCACTGCTCAGCCACTGGCTAGCAGTTCGACCACGGATTTCAGGTTCCTCATCTCTACAATGGGTCTAAGAGCATCACCTAGGACAGCTGTGAGGATGAAGTAAGTTAATACAGGAACAGGGTTTGCAGCAGCTCCTGCCACACAGTAAATGCTCAATAAATGTTAGCCAGTATTATTATCATTGTTGTTGCTCTTCTCTTCTTGGGGATGATTTCCAGAATCAACATCAGTCACTGTGACAGGGAAAACAGCAAAAATGCCAGAGAGAAATGGGCACACAAATACGGAAAAGTGTGTTTGCTAAGAGTACTGCCAAGATCAGAAGGACAAGATCAGAATAACTCTCCTTCTGAATTGAACTTCTCTTCCCAGCAACTGATTTGTGTTCAACACAGTGGGGTTATTTTCTCCAGTGTGGAGCTGTCATTCTGACAGTTAGTCCAAACAGCCTTTCAAGTGTGGCTGGAAAGGCCATGGGCCCCAGGTGCCTGCCCTCCGTGCCAGAGCCAGGCTGCCCTCAAGCTTGGAGTTGGCCCTGGAAACCTGTTAATGGCAAGCCCAGAGTGGTGGGAAAATGCCCTGAGCCCACAGTAATGGGCTGCATCCTGCAGGCTCAATGATCTAATCATGGCTCTGTTCCTGACATGCTGTGTGACCCTGAACAAGTCAATTACCTTCTCTGTGCTTTTATTTTCCCTATTGTAAATTAGGGCGTGGCCTGTCTGACCTGTGTCCCAGCTGGGAAGTGGGTATTAGAAAACTTTAAAAAGGCAAAAGCAAAATCACATAGCTCAGAGGCACTGCTGGAAATACGGCAGACACAAATAACTACAGAGACACACACAGGCCCCTGCCTGGGCAACATGTGCAGGCTGGATTCATTTTGGCCCAAGTGTACAGGAAGAGCTCTGTGAGAAAGGCCAGGAGCAAGACAGTGTGGGATAAGCACAGGGCTTACCTGCAGCTCCTTACTCAGTTTTATCCAAACAACCACAATTCCCTCATTGTCGGAAAACTTTCCTGGAAACTTTTGTATAAAAAGGAAGTTTTTCAAATTGACAAATGGATTTTTTTATTGCTTTATTTAAAAGAGAATGAATAAACACTTTTTCCCCCCAAGGGCTAATCTGTCCTCCAGATGACCTGGGGGACACTGTTAACTTGGTAGAATTATCTTGCAGGCCATGGGGTCTTGGGGCCAGTGTGTCTGCGGGATGAGGCACTTGCCCCCGTGTCTGGCCTCACGGCACCCCAGGCGCCTCTGCTGTTTCCTGGCCCAGTTGCAGCTCCCTCGTTTCACTCCCCGCCCCTGCGCTGGATTTTCAGCATCTTGAGGGCAGGTGCTGTGTTCTTCGTCTCTGCTCCAGGATCTAGCATGTTTTCTAGCTCACATTATATGTGTTCTGTAAGTGTGTGGTTTACCTGACAAAAATGTAAAACCTTTGAGTGTTTCCTCCTGGCCAGGCAGCTGCTGGAACATTGTCTTCAATGGTGGGAGCACTGGGCTAGAAGTCTGACTCTGCCCCTAACCACCAGGGAGACCTCAGCAATTTGTTTTCCTCCACAGAGGCCGAGTTTCCCTCCTCACTTACCCATTTTAATCAACAAAGAGTCAGTGAGCACTACACTGTGCCAGGAATCATTTGAGATATTGACTGGGGGAAGATATTGATGTGAGGAAGAGTACCAGACCCAGTCTGTCCACAGAGAGGGAGAGACACATGGAAACCATCTCCATAAAATGTAATGGATGCACACCCCCTAGGATGGCTAAAGTAAAAAGACAAATAATAATAAGTGTTGATAAGAATGTGGAGCAAGTGGAATCCTTATCCATTACTGGTGGGGATGTAAGATGTACAGCCACTTTGGAAAACAGTTTGGAAGTTCCGCAAAATGTTAAATTTAGAGTTAGCGTATGATCCAGCAATTCTACTCCTAAGTATACACTCAAGAGAAATGAAAACATATGTCCACACAAAAACTTGTACACAAATGTTCACAGCAGCATTATTCATAATAGCCAAAAAGTGGAAACAACTCAAATGCCCATCAATCGATGAATGGATAAACAAAATATGTTATATCCATACAAAGAAATATGATTTGATGATACAAAGGAATGAAGTACTGACACATGCTGCAACACAGATGGACCTTGAAAACGTCACGCTAAGTGAAAGATGTTAATTATAAAAGACTACATTTTGTATGATTCCATTTATATGAAATGCCCAGCAGCCCACATAAGTAAATCTATAGAAACAGAAAGAAGATTAGTGGTTGCTTAGGGCTAGTGGGGGTGGGGATGTGGGGGAGGGCCTGAGGGAAATGACAAGAGATTGCTAGGGGTTTCTTTTGGCGATGATAAAATTGATCTAAAGTTAGATTGCGGTGATGTTTGCACAACCCTGTGACTATGCTCAAAAACACTGAATTGTATACTTTAAATGGGTGAACCATATGGTATATGAATTATATCTCTAAAAAGCTGTTAATAAAAAATAATGGATGTTATGGGGGGTCCAGAGGAAGAAGAACCAACTGTGCTTGTGGGGGATGGTCAGAGGAGACTTCCCAGAAGAACTGACTCTTGAGATGAGTCTTGGAGGAACAAATGTGACTCTAGAAGGGAGAGAGCATTTTGGGCAAGGGATGGTGGCACGAGCAAAGCCATGGAGGCATGAGGGAGCTGAGAATGGTTTGATATGGCTGGAGCTGGACTCCATGGAAGACTGGGAGGACAAGAGAGGCAGGTGGGTGATGAAAGATAAAACTGGAAAAGTGAGGGAAGAATGGGCGTTGAGGGCTTCTAACGCCGTGTTACAGAGCTGAGCTTTAGCTTGCACATTCACTCTGTGCCATGAGGATGCTGAGAGCATAGCTTGCGAGATTTGCTTGATTCTCAACTTATATGCTGTTTCTAGAGCATAGATCTTAACTCTGTCTCTTGAAGACTGCGTAGCTTTTTAAAGTTGCCACTGAGAGGACACAAGTGACCTTGGGCATAATGAAGGCTGTCCAAGCTCCAGTGCCTGGGGTGATGAGGGCAGGAAGGGGATATGGGCATAGGGGGTAGGGTTGCGGGGGGAAGCCCCCATCTACTCACTGCACAGCTGACCCTCGTCTTCTCCCTGGTTGCAGTCCCGGTGGAAGTCGCAGGCCTGCCCAAGCTGGAGGACTGTCCCGTTCCAGCAAGTGAAGGAACTCTGCAAGGCCATCTTGGAGCCTGGGGACGTTCCTGGAGAGCACACAGAAACACATGGCCCTGGTCAGTTTGGGTGGCCCTGTGGGAAGGCTGCAGGGAGAGCATCACTCTGTCCTGCCAGTCACATCCAAAGGCTGACTGAGCCACCTGCATCTCAGTCTGGCCACACCTAGGACACACACCAGGAAGCTGAGAGGAAGTCAAAGCCCCTAACACCCCCAGTCTCCTGGGAGTCTCACTTTCTAGTGATGCTGAGTAGCAGAGTGGCCCAAGGTTTGGTCCATGTTCCCGCAATACTCTGGCATCCTCAAAGCCATGGCTTCAATGTGCTAGATGGACAGCCTGCAGGTGGAGTCTCATCTGCATACAGACAGCTCTACCCTCAAAGTTGAATTTGGGGCATATGCGGTTCAGTGTGTCTCCCCCATGTTCTTGATCCCAGATTCTGCCACTGGAGTGATTCTAGAAACATGCAGCACTTTCTGTCGTGGAATGCGAAGAACACCATTGTGAAAGCCAGGGCCCTGGGCCCTGGACCAGCTCCTCCATGACTGGCTGTGTGATGCTGACCCTGTCCCTGCTCTGTCTGGCCCCCTGTCTCCCTGTCTACAAAAGGAGGGATTGTGGTGATATTTCTAAGGTCCATTCCAGTTCTGAAATTCTTAGGTAACTCATATTACCCAGTGAATGAAGGGAGAGGGGGCAGTTTATAACGAACATATCAGCAGTTATTCCTTTCTGTATCAAGAACAATGCATTCTGATAATTAATTAACCTGTGACCCCAGAGAGCCAGGATTCCGGGAGAAGGCTGGCCCGGCCTAGCCTGCCCTACTGTATGGGGGACTTTGTCTGGGGACCACCTAGCAAGGGCCTGGCTGGTGCTTCTGAATGTGCCTCCTGCCACCCAGCTCTTGGATCATATGGGATGAGGGAGCCTCTGGCTCCTGTGGAGATGAGCAGGCAGGGCCCACCTGGGTCGACCCCCCAAGTCTGGCTGCCTTGCACTCTGTTCTCTTTTCTTGTTCCATCCTGATGGTAGCTGGTACCTCAACAGTCTCCCCACCCCCATCCCACCCACCTCAATGCTGGGTGGTGGGGAGGATAAACCAGGACCCCCACTTGGACAAGTCTCACAGTCTCTCTGAGCCTCACATAAGGGGTGGGCTTCTCTAAACCTGGCAGTGAAATTAGACTCCCCTCTACTAAATTTTACTGTAATCAAACCTCCCAGCTGATTGTGAGGTGGGACTCTCCAGGTTAGGTGATTTAATATCTAAAATTCCATGAATTTTTTGGTTCATTGGACTGTTGCCAGGAGCACTGAAACTAACATCAAGTCCAGCCTGTTTACTTCTAGAATCCCTCTGTGTAGCTCAGCACATCTGGCCTTGTAAAGAAGCTAGGCAAGTCTTAACAGTGACCATTTCCTAAGTGGGAAACTGAGTCAGAGAGGTTAAGTGACTTGCCTAAGGTCACACAGCTAGTAAGTAGGATTCAGACCCAGCCTGTCAGACTGCAAAGCTGCCTTCTCCATCTCACAGAAAGAGGGCACTGGAGGTGGCCTTGGTCCCTCATTCACAGGCTGATCCAGATGAGGCTCAATTTGTCAGCTGTGGGCAGATGGCCACACAACATTGTCAGACGGGCCTCCAGCCTGGCTGGGCATTCTCTGTGACTCCCAGGCACGGGAAGCGCAGGCCCTGCTTCCTTCAGGGAATCACATGCAAACTCTTTAACCTGCTCTTCAAGGTGCTCTGTGATTTGGGCCCCAATTTCCTCTCCTGTCTCACTTGTCTGTTTCTCTCCCCACAACCCCTGTGCTCCAGTCTTGTCTGGCGTTGGTTCCATGTAACCTGGTTCCAGAACTCATGTACATGTTCTCATGGAATTCAGCAAGTGGTTTGAGCCTCTGTGTGTTCCCTAGCCCTGGCCAGTGCCTGCCCCTAAGAGGGTTCATGGAAAGCCTGTGCATTGGGTTACCTGTCTGTGGTAGGCTGAATAAAAGCGCCCCCCCTCCCCACCCCCCGAATAGCCACACCCTAATCCTGTGAATATGTTACTTTTTGTGGTAAAATGGGCTTTACTGATGTGATTAAGGTGAGGGTATTTAGATGAGAAGATTATCTTGGGTTATAAGAGGGAAGGAGGAAAGTCAAAGTAAGAAACAGGAGATGTGATGATGGAAGCAGGAGTCTGGAGTAATATGAGGAAAGAGTCACGAGCCAAGGAATGCGGGCGGCCTCTAGAAGCCAGAAAAGGCAAGGAGGCAGATTCCCCCTTTAGCCTCCAGAAGGAGCCAGCCCTGCCCACAACATGCCCTAGGCCAGTGAAACTGACTTGGGACTTGCAGCCTTCAGAACGCTCAGAGAATAATTGTGTGTTGTTTTAAGCTGCCAAATTTGTGGTAGTTTGTTACAGCAGCCACAGGAAACTAACACCCCGTCCCAACCTGACTCCAGCTAAAATCAAAGACTAAGGCAGCTGCGGCCCTGGTCGTCCGGACCCAGTGTAGCTTCAGATCATCTTCTCAGTTCTTGACCTGGTGTTGTGACTTGGTCTCTGTGGTTCCCTGGACTAGTCACCTCTGTCCCTTTCTTCCTCACACAGAAGGAAAAACGCACCCCCGTCCATCCCTGTTCCTCAAGACAGCCCAAGACAATGTTTTCTCCAAACCCCTTATCAATGCCAAGTGCAGCGAAATGCAAATGAAAACTCACCCCACCGCCTCCCTGTTCCAAACACTCAGCACACAGGATCAAAGCGCAGAGAGACAACGCTCGTTCTCAAAAGTAAAGTGTCAAATTCATTTTATGGCTTTAATTTTGTGGATCAATTCTCTACCTGTCAGTCATGCCTTCTTGGAAGCTGGGAAATAAAATGCTTCTAAGGAACTGGTGCTGGTCCCTGGAAGGCACTGTTCTCCCGCTGCAGAGTGGGAGGAGGGGCGTCCTCCCTGGAGCACTGACTGCGGGGGGGTAGGGGGGGGGGCTTGGCGGGGCAGGGGGGGGACTTCGTCCTAGCAGTCAAGATCAAGATCAAGATCAAGGCAAGGACACCTGGCATCACATACGGCGTACCTGCTACACTGTCAAGCACAGCATCAGGCCCTTTACCTGCCTGCTCACTAAACCTTGTAACAGGGTAGCTCTATTATTTCCACTTAACAGGGGGAAGTTTCCAATTAACTGAGGGGGAGCGGAGAGGCAGGCAAGTGGCCTCCAGCGGGGGGCGGCTATGAGGGCCAGACTGGTGTGTCCACCCCAGCTGCCTGGCCCCGCTTTCCCATTGACACCGGCTGTTCCCTCTGGCCCTCCTTCAGCGCAAAGGTGTTTTGGATAATAAGAAAAATTCTCCTTTACCTTTGCTTGGTGATTTCTGGTTTCCAAAGCATTTTTTCCTATGCCTTATATGTGATCATTAAATACATTTAGGACCTTATGGCCCTTGCTCTCAGCCCTACTGAAGAAAACGTAGTAAAATAAAAAACCTGTAAAGTCTTCCTCAACCTATGGAACAAATGGCAGCTGTGTTGTGTTTTATTTATACCTTACAATTAGGCCTTGTTCCTCACTGTGTTTTCATGAACATGTGCGTATTTCACACACCAATGACTTGTCATTCCCCAAATATGTCTTACAGTTTCTTTTACTTTCCTTCACTCTAAAAATATATGCCTATTGTCTAAAGTTCGAAAGCAGGGTAAAAATAAACAAAAACAATGCCCAGAATCCCACTATCCAGAGGCCATCATTTTTAACATCGTGGAAGATTTCTCTTCAGTTTTTTTGGCCTACGCTTTAAAAGTGTGTATAGTTGTGTCATATGTACATGTGCCTTAAAATAATTAAGGTGATATCACAAGCTTTTCCAAGGGTTTAAAAATTCCCCAGAAGACTACTTTTTAATGGCTACAATACAGCGTGATATGTACCATCATTTATTTAAACAATCTTCAATGATTGGATTGTTAGACTGTTTACAAAAACTCTTTAAACCATCTTTGAGCATAAACCTTTCCGGGCATTTCAGATTATTTTCATAGGATAGATTCCCAGAAGTGGAATTACTGAATCAAAGGGTATAAACATTTTAAAGGTCCTTGATACATATTGCCAAATTGCTTTCTAGAAATTAATCCAATTTACACTCCCACCAGCTGTGTTCATACATGTGTGCCCCTCTTACTACATCCTGGCCAACCCTGAATATTATCACGATTTTTATTTTTAACTAAAAGTATTTCCAGGCTGTTTTATTTTGTATTTCTTGGGCAGTTAGTGAAGCTGAGTACTTTTTCATATGTTACTAGCTTTATTTTACTTTGACTTTTAAAGATTTGCCCACTTCCTTTTGCCAATTTATCTATTAGGTCCTTCATGTTTTCCTATTAATTGTATGAAGTTATTAATAAAGATGTGAAACTACTACATTTTTGACAATTTTCCCTAGTATTTTATGTGTATTTTCGTTCTGTTTATAATGTATCTTGACATAAAGGAGTTTTCAATTTGTATGTAATCCAAACCTATCTGCATTTTCCTTGGTGATTTCTTCTTGTTCTTTTACACTTAGAGAGCTTGTTCCACGTGGGATTGGTAATATGTGGGTCACCCGTGTAGTCTTTGGGTTGCCCTCTCATCTGGAAACATCTTCTGCCATCTCCTCATCTTTTAACAATGGGGGTCTAGACCTCACCACCTTATCGATGACATTTTTGTGGATTCCCCTGTTCTGCCCCTCCATGAGCCATGTCTTCACTTGGACTTCTATGGCACATTACTTCTTCTTGCCTTTAACGTAGTGGACATTCTGCCTTATGTTATAACTAGCTGCTTGTATGCCTATCTTTCTCACCAACTGTAAGTGACTTGAAGGGAGGTATCTTATCTTCATGAGTCTACAACAGTGCCTTGTATGGAGATCTTCCCACCCCAACATTTGAAAAGTAAACTGATCCTCTGTACTATCTGTGAAAGGTATTATTATGCATGTTTTATAGTTGAGAATACAAAGGCCCAGAGTGGTAACACGGCTTCCTGAGGGATTGGTGGAAATCCATAGTTTTGACATCTTGTTCTCTGTCCTTTGTACCGTGTCTGTCTGTGGGGTCCCCTCCAGGTTATGAGTGTCCTCAGGAGCCGTGATGGTGTGTATGGAAGGGCAGGAAGTCGGCATCCCTGCCCTTCCCCCACAAACCCATCAAGGAGGGGTCCAGTGGGGGGAGGGTAGTTTCATTTTCTCTCTCTGGATGCCAGGGAGGAGCTCATCCTCAAGAATTTTCTTCCGTGGCTAAAGCACAACCACAGCCCAGAGCAGCCATATCCTTCAGCTCTGCTTCTACCAGCTCTGCCCCACCTCCTGCCCCTGGCTGGAGACTACAGGCTCCTTGGCATCGCCTCCTCCATACCACAGGGAACTGTGTGCTTGTGAGAGATTCAATTATATGGACGCCTGGTACTCTGATGACTACTGCCAGCCCAAACTCAAAACTAATGACGCGCAACAAAAAACAACTGCTCTGTCTTCTCAAGTTTTTTTTTTATGGAACCCATAAATTCCAAGGAGGGAAGTACCCTTGGTGAAAGGTTTTAATCAAGGGCTTGAGTTTCCTAAACAGCATCCTCTCTGTGGTTTTGAAATGGTTATTTTGGCTTACACAGTGGGGTAACCTAAGGCCTGGGGTGGTCACAGCTTGCCTCCGGAGCATCAGGGAAGGGCTGGGGCTTGGACGTGAAGAGCCAGCCCTGCTCCCTGCTGGCACTTCCTGATGCTTTCCACCCCCAGGTGCCGGGATTCCTGGCAACCACTGAAACACCAAAGGCCCTAATCACAGAAAGGTTAGGGAGATATAAGATCAAGCCACTCAGGGGAGAGTTGGTGCTTGGCGATCTTTTGTTAGTAAGGGTCTTCTCTGTGGGAATTTATTTATTACCTTTGAAACAGCAGTTCTTCCCAGAATAATGATGTAAGTCACCAGGGGTAGTAAATTGTCATCATTCCTTACTTTTGTATAGCATTTTAATAGCTTACAATGTGCTTTCCTAATCCTTCTTGTTTGAACCTCATAAAAAACTGGCAGACCAGTTATTATTATTCCCATTTGATTAATCAGAAGATCAAGGATTTGAGAGACATGTAAATCATGTGCAGAGAAATGCTTTTTAAATAGTGAGGCACTACAAAAGGCAACCAGCTGCTTGATAGGTGCTTTGCCTGCAGTCTCACAGCTAGTAAACTGCAGGGAAAGGTCCAGAACCTGGTCAGATGATCCTAGGTGGAGTTCTTCTCCCATGACTCAGATTAGATCACCTTCTAGAGCAGCACCCTGTCTGCCCATGGGAGTCACCTGGGAAGTTAGAAACACTGTTGGCGTCAGGCCGCACCGGACCAATGAAATCAGTATCTCTGAAGGAGACCCCCTTGGCATTGGTGGTTTTAAAAGCTCCCCAAGTGATTCTCATGGGCATAGGGTTGAGAGTCACTTCCTTGGAGAGCTAGAGGATCAGACCCTGAGCACCTGTGTGTCTTGAGTGCATCCTTTACCTCTGTGGGCCTCTACTGCCCCCTGGTAAAATGAGGGTGTGGCCTCAAATACAACTTTCAAGACCCCTTCCATCTGCAACATCCTGATTCCGGGGTTCTGGACAATAGTTAGTGGTTCTATGTTTATAAGGCTGATTTGATATAGTTAGTGCCATCTTTACTAATGCTGATCATTTAATGACACCCCTCCCACCCCTCGAAGACTTCTGTTCTCCCATGCATCTTTACTAAGCCGTTCATCCAGCAAGCTTCTCTTCGTTGCCTCACGTTGGCTTTTCCTGTCCCAGTCATCTGTCATTTCCATCCTGGAACATCTCTCCTAAAACAGCATGACACATTCTTTTGCCCATTTATCTCCTCTCTTGATGCAGTAGAAATTAGTTCAGATTTGCAACTGAGACGCGTGTGGCCCGGGTCAGGTTATGTGAATCGCTGTTCTACACCACGGGTGACTTATTAGGTTCACTTGCTGAGAATGATTCCTTTTCCCTAATTGTGCATTCAAAACAGAAACCGAATGTACTCTCCTCCTTCAATCATGTCTTGGAGATTTGATGCTACAAAATCTAAACAACTCTCCTAACTCAAATTTATTTTTTAAACGAATGTCAAATTTTAGGGCACTTAACTTTTAATTAAGATGATTTATGTGGCATTAAAAAAGGCATATTTGTGTCAGCTTCTGGGCTGTCTCCCACCTGCTTGCTCTTGCCTAACCAAGGATTCGTTAAAGGGGAAAATTGAGTGCTGCTTCAGTGAGAAGGAGGTCTTGCTCTCAAAGAGAAGGGGAGACTCCGTGTGGGAGGAGGCTGGCTTTTAGAGAAAGGACGTCAGGAGTAGGGCTGGAGCTGGAGCCCAGAGGCTGGGCCAGGTTCCTCCCTGCCATTGGAAACTTAATGTTTCCCAGGATGAGGAGAATCAGATGCTCAAGGGTAAACAAGCCCAGAGACATGAAAATGGATGGTGACATGATGAGGATGTAGTCAAATAGCATGCACAGGCTAACAGCTGCTGCCACTGTGCTGACGTTAATGGGGGTGTTGGAAGGCCTTCGAACTGTGTAAATTAAGCCTGGCAGAGACCAGTCCTGCTGAGGGCTTTGGGCCTCATAAATCGTAGTGTGGACAACCTCATTACAGAATTGACATCTTGAGTTCCTACTCAAAATGTAAATCGGCGAGGAGAGGGGCTAGCTGTGGAGGGCTGCCAGCAGGCTGGGTAAGAAAGCACTGCACTGGGAATTGGGAGAGCTGGTTGGAAGCCTAGCCTTGCCTCTAGGCTTCCGGGGCCATGAGCAAGTCAATTCTCCTCTGGGCCTCAGTTTCCTTGTCTGTAGACCCTTTGAAGCCAGCCATTTGCATTTACCATGGGCTTCAGCCATTGTGTCAATGTTTTGTCTACAGACCCTCTGCATTGAAGCCACACAAGAGCTTGGTAATCATGCTGCTTCCTGGGGCCCCCTGAAGACCTACAGAGTCAGAATATCTGGGGGTGGGACCCTGGAACTGCATGTTCCACAAGCTCCCTGGGTGACAACTGGGTGCACCAAAGTCTGAGAACCTCTAGTGTTAGAGAAATAAATGGATCTTCAGTTCCTTCCCCTCTTGGAAGAATCCCAAGCTTTCCAGCACCACCCACCCCCTCACCGTGATGATTCCCTCCTTGGTCCAGGGTTCTCAGAGTTCCTTTCACACCTAGACTACATTTTGTTCTTACTCCAGCAGACCCGAGGGAGCGCTTTCTTCGTATTGAGGAGACCCCTAGGGTGTAGAGAAAATAATGCTAGGTTCAGTCTCCCCTTCTACTAGCTAGCGGTGTGAACTCTAACATGGTTCACAGGGTTTTTCTCTTCTGTAAATTAGGGATGCTATCTAATTTACAGGATTTTATGCAGATCAAGTGAAATTGTGTACAGGAAACAATATGTGGGGTGCTAATGAGCTAATTTCACAGAGTTTTCAAGGAGTTTAGGAGAATTGGCCATGGAGGGTGGGTGGGAAGGTGTCAATGAGAAGGCTGGACAGGCCAGATCTCGGGGACAGACAGAACCTTTGGGAATCCCTCACATCCCATAGTAGAAGTGAAGATCTATAGGGCCAGACCATTTCAGCAAAACAATGATAGAAACAGATGCAATAGTAATTTGCAACACAAATGATAGCTATGAAAAATAATAATTGCAATGATGAAGTTTCAAGGTTGTCTCTGGAGTCACCCCACCACCAGCATTAGCTTTCTGAGACCAGCTCCTTTCAGGTCCTAATCCTACCTTGAATCTTTGCTGGTTTCCAAGGCATTCAATTCAAATTGAGGCTTTGCACGCCTGGCACAGCCCACTTGCCCAGCTTTGCCGCGTTCCTCTGTATCTTTAGCTAAACACCATGACTTGCAGTTTTTAGAACATGCAGTCATCACCCCAGCCTTTGTGTAACCCGATTCTGTTGTCTATAATCACCTTCGCCATCTGAACAATTCCTCCTAACTCAGACGTCACTTTCCCAATTGCTTGTTCTTCTCCCTTTAAGAAAGATGTGTGGCTCCCTCTGGGGTGCTCTGGTTATCACTGTACACCTTTAACTGTGCACTCACCTCACCCTGTTGCACGATTATGTCTGCATTGCTAGCTTCTCTCACTAAAGTCTAAATTGTTTGAGGCAGGGGGTCTGTCTACTCATTTTATCTCCTGGAGAGTGCCTGGCATGTAGTGAGTGCTAACGAATGTATGTTGAAGGAATGCAAAATAGATCACCAAATTTAAGTAGAAGAATGGGGTGAAGTGGAATTTCCTTTCATTCTGGAAATTGTTAATTCCTTTAGGTTAAATGGTAGAAATCCCACCCCTCCCCCCAATTAATCTTTGGATTATTGATTAAACTATGTTCAGAGCTTCGGCTAAGAGCCTGGGACTAGGGTTAAAGTAGTGAACACAGAGTAACCTGGGTGACCTAGTTTGATAGGTGGGCCACATGAGTCCTCTCCGGGGAGGTGACATTTGAGCTGATGCTGAAGGACAAGAGAGTGTCAGCCATACCAAAAGGCTGTGGAGGAGCAAGAGCTGCAACAGCAAGGGTGGGGAAGGATGCTCATGATCTAGAAACAGAGCAAAGGCCAGTGCGGTTCAAGAGGATCACAGAGGGTCGTGAAGTGTGGCTGGGGAGGGAGCCAGAGGTCCAGTCACGCAGGATGTTGCCGGTTGTGGTAAGGGGTGTGGTTTTTGCTTAAAGAGTTTAGACAAGAGATTGAAAACAATTTGATTAGTTTTTTAAAAGATCATTCTGAGCAATTGAGGGAGAATGGATTGGAGAGGGCACTAGAAGTGGGAAAATCAGTTTGAAGGCCGTTGATTGTTATAACCAACCAGGCAAGTGATGAAGGCAGCTTGCAGAGGCTGGTGATGGTGGAGCTGGAGAGAAGTGAATGATATGAGTTTCATGTTGGAGGTGACCCTGACAGGACAGGCTGATGCCCTGGAGGTAAGTGTGAGAGAGACGGGACATCAAAGATGGTGCTAGGACGAAAGCACAGCTGCCAGCAGACATGACAGAGCCACTGAGGGTTTGTTTCAAAATCCCAAATCCTCAGACAAAGTCAGTCTCCACGTAAGTTTACGAAGAATCACAAAGATTCCTGTAGGCCATTAGTAGGAAAGCAGAATGTGTTTCATTTTCATGGTTGAGCTCTCTGAAGAAATTAAAAATTTTCTTATCCCTTTGTATCTTCAACATCCCCTTTATTTTGTTGTGTGGTCCTTTTCCCAAGCTCTCCCAATGTGGCATTTATCTTCATTGTTTTGATGAACAGACACAGCAATAATTTTATTTTTAATATTGTAAATGACCTCTGTGCACTTTTTACCATTAATCTCCCTGAAAAGCGGTGACATTTAACCATTCTGCACCACAGCTCCCCATATAATATATCATTTTCTCCTCTTGTTTGTTCAGTAAACAATGAATAACTCAAATCACACCTTGGAGAATTAATATTAATCACAAACAAATTACAACTACAACTGAGACCACTGGAGGGACGATGCAGATTATGCAGTGGAGAAGGCTTCTTGGAACAGAGAGCAAAGGTGAGTAGGGGTCATTCAGAATGGAGGAGTAGAGACAGGAGCACTGATCATGTGAGCGGCCTCTTCAGGTACCTCCACTGAAGGGGGCCAGGTGGATTCAGTCCTTTGAAGATAGATGGGAGGTCATCCTGGCTCTATTCGATCCATGGTAGCCATGGAGGAAGGGATGGCTGCTTGCTGAAGAGACAAGATAGCCATTGGGTGCTGGTGCAGATATCAATCATGGTAAAAATAAGTACCATCCTTACCATTTATTGAATGTTTCTAATCTTCCAGGTACCACATTAAAGACTCCATATGCATTATTTTATTTAGACCTTATAGCAACTATGTGCAGTAGTTATTATCTCCATTTTACTGAGAAGGAAACTGGGATCCAAGGATTTGTAAAACCATTCCCAAGTCATGGAGGCAGGATTTTATGTCTGTGTGACTCTGAAGCCCATGCTCTTTATCAACACACTAGACCTACCAGGTGGAAAAGGCCATGTGAGAAGCCCCAGGAATAAATGAGAGGGAGGATGGTGGACTGCAAGTCAGTGGAGCACCAGGCTGGAGACAGAGACCCAAGCAGGCAAGCCGGAAGTCTCAGGGAACTCTGGAGGGATGGAGGATGGAGAGTGAGGCTGGCCGGGATTCTGGATTGGACAGTCCCTCAAAGGGCTGGTGAAATGTTTTTAGGGGAATGATGTACCAGGTAGGTGATCCAAGCCCGGGGGAGCAAGATGGGTCCTGAATATCAGAATTCATACTGTGTTCCCTGGGCTAGGCAAAAATCCCATCTCTCTCAGAGACTATTGGGCTCCAATGAGATAGTTATGGAAAAGTACTTTGTAAATCACTGAACGCTAGCAAATGACAAAGATTTTATTTTTAGTATTAACCACCTGACATTCATACAGGATCTCACAAAGCCATAAGAGGCTCATCCCTCCCTTCGTTGTCTTTACTGAAATGTTAGCTTCTCAGTGAGGCTTTCCCTGGTGACCTTATTAAAATCTCTCCCTGCCCTACTCTAGACACTTCCTGTCTCTCTTCCCCTCTGTGCTGTTTCTCCTGATACTTACTCTTGGGCACTATACCCTTTCCTTAGTAGTTTTGGTACTAGTCTTTCTCCCTTGCTAGCATTGAGGGGATGGAGAGGTTAGGGTGCTTCACTGCTGAATTCCAAGTTCCTAGAACAGTGCCCGGCATATAGTGGGCTCTCAATAAAAGTTTTTGGAAGAATAACTGAATATATGTTCTTTAATAAAAAATTGAGGGCAATGGATTCAGAAGCAGGATTTATGTTTTATTCACAATTTAGAATTCGTATTTCAGAGAAAAGGCATTTCACTGAAGAGGACTTCCATGTGGCCCTAACCCCCATGGCTACATGTACACAAAGCTGGGATTTGTCCATAGAGAAAGCACATCATGTAAGAGTCTCATTGCAGTGACTGCGGCCTTCTCTGTTTCTAAGGACCTTGCTCAGTGTTGCCAACTCCATTCGGGACGATGGCTGCATACTCATACCCACAATGAAGGACTAACTAGGGGGTTAATGAAGCTGCAGCAGGTGCAGGCTTCTGGGAGCCCACCATACACAGAGGAGAGAAGAGATGGCTGATTCACAGTAAATAGTGAGAGGATGGGAGACTGTCAGAAAGTACTTCCCCAAACCAGGAGGGAAGTTGGGACTAAGCTCCAAGCTGGCAATCCTCAGTGGATGGGCCCATTCCAGCCAGGGTCAAGAGGAAGCAGGGTTGCCTTGGAGGAGATGTGATGAGCTTCTGTGTTATTTGACTTGATAGGCAGAGTCTGGGTAAAGAAATCTGGGAAGGTGGCAGAGTCTCCTATGAAAAGATCAAAGTTGCTTGCTTTGGCTAGGAGTGAAGAATCTCTTGGTGGCTTTTAGTTTTTAGTTCTTTTCTAAGACTCTGATATTAGAGTCTGACTTGCTCAGCACCACAAAATTGGGAGAAATCTAGTGAAGAAGGAAAGCTGGGTGACAGGCAGGTAGGAAGGATAAATAATAATAATAAGAAGAAATACTATTAAATGAGTACCTATTAGGTATCAGCCATTTTTTGTGTATTATGTTTTACTTGATTCTTTGACTGGACATAAATGAAACATACAAGAAGATGAGTGACTTAGAATGGCTACTATCAACAAAATGGAAAATAAGTCTTGGTAGGATGTGGAGGAGAAATTGGAACACTTGTACACTGTTGGCGGGAAAACAGTATCCTGCAACATGGATGAACCCTGAGCTAAGTGAAATAAATCAGTGACAAAAAACACTCTATGATCCCACTTATATGAAGTACCTAGAGTAGTCAAATTCATAGAGACAGAAAGTGGAATGCTGGTTGCCAGGGGCTGGGGAGTTGTTTAATGGGTATGGAGTTTCAAATTTGCAAGATGAAAAAGTTCTGGAAATTGGATGCACAATGTGAATATATTTAACACTACTGAGCTGTACACTTAAAAATAGTTAAGATGATGAATTTCATGTTATATGTATTTTACCACAATTAAAAAAAAAGACGACTAATTATGCTAGCCTTGAAAATAAAGCCTAATTAAGATGGCAGGGCAAGACATCAGTGTGACTTAATGAGAAAAGCCTGTTGCTGTGGCCCTGCAAGGAGTTCAGGCTCTTCTTTTAAATCCCTCTTCTGTTTGGTTTCCAGTAGAATATGCTGGTATGTGAGTTAGTGGACACAACCAGAATGCACTGGCCTGAGAGTGAGGAGGCCTTAGATCTGCCCTAACACCGCCACGTACTACTGATGCTGGTGGATCAGGTATATGCCCTCTCTTAGCCTCGGTCTGATTATCTGGAAATAGTGGGATTGGACCAGGTGAGCTCTAAGGGGCTTTTCTTCCTCCTCCCCGGGGGGTCGAGGTCTCAGCCAACAACAGGAAACACTGAAGAATTCCATATGTAGGAAGAAGGCGCCAGGGTGAGGGGTAGGAGAGCTGGTAATGGTGATAAATGTGGATGACAATTTGGAAAGCCTATGGGGAGACTCCCAGCTCAGCTAGAAACCTCTCAGTCCCTACTCTTGCTATTAAATGTGGGGCATGTCACACAGAAGGCTGCTTCAGGCCCAGCAGGTCCCCAGGCATACAGGCTCCATTTCCACTTTTATGAGTATTTCCCGAACACTCGGGGAGTTCTGCCGCGTACTAAATGCTCGAGAGTGAAGTGCTACTGAACAGAGTTTACAACTTTGTTTAGAGAAAATAGGTGAGAAAACAGACAAGACTTGATGGGACAGGGCTGGGAGGACACCTACAGGACTGTTTATGCCCACCAGGCTTGGGCAGACCCACCAAGTTGCAGGGGTATCCTCTCAGTTCAGGAACAGTCCAGAAAGGAAAGTGGTTTTGCCATGGAACTCTACAAGGATGACCTGTTTTATATGGATCCAATGGAAAGGTTTTAACTCTGTGGCTGTCCTGAGTCTCCACTTTGTAATTTGCTGAGCATGTGCAGAGGCTAAGGAAAGAGTTTGGTTTTGAAGACAGATGGACTAAATTTGAATTCTCACTTCACCACTTGGTCTTATACAAAGTACTCTATTGCCTTGAACTTCAGCATCTACCTCGCAGGGTTGTATTAAGGTTTAGAAAAACTACAGGTAAGCCTCAGTGCCCCGTACATAGTAGGTGTTCCATAAATGGTAAATGGTGAAGACAACATAGTCTACATCCTTGAGGCCATCCTGTGTGTTGGGGCAGATATGTGAGCTAAAATAGGTGTGTGTTGTGACAATTTTAAAACTTACCTGCAAATTCTTTTAATAATCCTCTTGAGAGGATTATTGAGAGTTGGGCATCTCTGTCACCTCCTCTTGAATCTAGGCGGGCATGTGACTGCTTGGACTAACAGCATGTGGTGGTAGCCACCATGTGACTTTTGAGGCTAGATCATAAAAAGCTATGCAATTTGCACCTTGATCATGGATACATTTGGCCTTGGAGCCTAGAGCTTCCATGTAAGAAGTCTGACTATCCCAAGGCTGCTGTGCTGGAGAGGTCAAGTGTAGGCACTCTGGTGACATTGCCAGCTGAGCATAGCCTCCCTGCCATTTTGCCAACGCAGCAGACATGTAAGCAATGCCATCCTGGACCCTGCACACCCTTTGATCTGTCAGCTAAATGCCACTGTATGACCTCCATCAATGTCACGTGGTACAAAAAGATTACCTAGCTGAGCTCTGCCCAAATTCTTGTCTGACAAAATATAATAGTTGTTGTTTTAAGCAGCTACACCCTGAAGTATTTGTTACTGAGAAATAGGTAACTGGAATGTATGAAGGATAGGCACACAAAAGAGGAGTGTCTGACTATAGGGCAAAGGAAGGCTCTAGAAAAGAGGTAACACTTGAGTTGTGCTCAAAGAATGGGCAATAGTTGATCCAACAGCGAGAAAGGACAAGGGAGCCCCAGGAAAAGGATGGCATGCTCAGGGAATAGCAAATTGCCTGAGTGAGCCCCAGTACGAGCAGGGGCAGGAGGCAAGCTGGAAAAACAAGCAGGAAGCAGTTCACAAAAGCCGCAAATGACACAGCGAAGAGTTCAGACTTTAGGCTTTATATGTATTATCTTATTTAGACTGTACAGCAACTACATGAGGTAGTTGTTATCTCCATTTTACTGAGAAGGAAACTGGGATCCAGGGATCTGTAAAGCCATTCCTGAGGTCACAGAGTATCAGCAGAGCCAGGATTTGAATAGGTCTGCCTGACTCTGAAGCCCATGCTCTTAATCAATATGCTAGACCCACTAGGGTATAAAAGGACATTTTAGAAGCCTCAAGAATAAATAAGAGGGAGGACTGTGGACTGCAAGCCCATAGGTGACAAAGAATATCTAAAATACTTTCAGAAAGGATGGGACCAGAGCAGGGGACAGAACTAGGATCATGTCCTAGAAGAGAAAAGCATAGGGTGGGGAGGGGAGGGGGTCAGAGATGCTGGTGGCCAGAGGGCCATCGCAGGAGTCCAGGGAGGCCAGGGTCAGGACAGGGCTATGGGGTGGAGAGGAGGGGGTTGGGGAGAGCTATCTCAAAGGTAGAATTGTCAGGATAAGACTATGGGATGGTGGGGGAAGAAGTACAAGACGGCACTGAGGTTTAAACGTCTGGGCAATGGTGGACCTTTATCTGCAAAGGCAGATGAGAGGAGCTGCCCCGTTCCTTCATCTTGCAGGGCCTCCAGGGCCTTGTAGGGTAGCTGCTGTGGTATCAGGGAGGCCCAGGAGGCAGGGCCACATTGGGGAGTACCAGGAGGACTGCGACTGTGGCTCCGAGTAGTGTGACCAAGATTGTCCTGAGGTGAGGGAGCATTCTGGGGGAGCAGGGCTCCAGGAGGAGCTGGCATGAGGGTACCATGTGGGGATGGACCCGTTGGCTGCAGAAGGTCAAGGTGTGGAGACACAGCCTTGGTGACCCAGCTGGCCGTGGGCCGTGTTAACTCAGCTCCCCATCACAAGCTCCTCCCTGCTGCCCTCTACCAGCTCCTCGTCATGATGGATGGTCCTTGAGGCTCCACAGGCCCTCCCTATCCTGCAGTCACCATAAGAGTTTATGTGTCGTGGATTCTTAGTGAAGCCAAGACTTGCCTAAAGCTGGAGGGCTGCCTTCTCTCTCCCCTCCTCTGCTCCAAGGGTCCATCTCTTCCTCCACATCAGCTGCACTCATGCCAACAGTTGTAGAGCTAGCATGGAAGTGTCATGGTGTCTGGTGAGAGGCAGGCAGCTGCATCACTGCTTTGGTCCTGCTCCCCCTGTGGTGAGTGACATGGTGGAGATGACACAGGGGGCTTCTCCCAGGGAGTCACAGCCTTCCCAGCCACAGCCACTCCCTCCCGCCTCTGCTCAGAGCACGGTGAGGAGGGGTCAAAGTCTCTGGAGTTAGTAGACCAAGTTCAAGCCCAGCTCAGCCACTTACTAGTTGTGTGACCTTGGATATGTCCAACCTCTCTGAGTCTCAGTCTCTTCTTCCATCTTTTTCTTTTGCAGGGTGATTGTTAGGATTAGGCAGCATTTAGGAAAGCAGTCAGAGAGAGTCTGGCCTGTAACATTCCGCTCTCCAGTCCTCCCACCTGGGATTCCATTCCCACCAAGGAGAATGGGCAGGAAGCTCCATTCTGAGCTCAGATTGGCAGCCACTAGCCTGCCTTGTCGGCTGAGCTGAGCAGACGAGAGCCTCTCTCCTCTGCTTGGCACACACCTGCCTCTTAGTGGACAGTTGCAGGCCCTGGCTTCAGGGGGTGCCCTCGTGGCTCTCTGTTGAAGTGCTTGGCACAGCAAAGGGGAGAGGGCAGGTGCCAGGTGTGAGGGAGGATGCTGGCTCAGACCACAGGGGTTTGGGCCACTTTGCAGCCTAATGTTGGAATGTGAAGCAGCAGCAGAGCCATTTCTGGACCTCCCTGGAGCATTGTCAATGTGCTGGCAGAGCAGCCTCCTTGCCTATTGCAGATTCTGGGCAAAAGACCAGCACCACCAATGGTGATACCAGGACTCGTCCAAGTCATCAACAGGACCAGATCTACCAGCCTGGAATGTCTCAGATCAAAAGCAGGCTCAGCAAAGAAAAGACCCTCAGGAAGATGCTCGGGCACTGAACATCTCTGGGCTAAGCAGCCTACTGTCTGCAACAGTCATGTCAAACTCCTGAGGCCTCTCACCAGTGGAGGGTAAGGAGGAGGGAGGGAATGACAAGGAGTAGGCATGGTGGGTTGGTGAACCAGTTCATCACATTTGAATTTTACCAAGACTCTGGTGCTGGAGACCCATGTGTGCATCACTGTGAGTTTAAGTTTCAGAAAGGAAATGAAGGTGAAGACCACTAGTCAGAACTTCTCACAAAGTCTACTTTACTGATGGCAAAGCTACTCTCTTTGATGAGAATAAACAAGCTTAAGTCTTTGAAAATAATAGATGAAAAATGTAACTATTTCTGTATTGTTCAGAAAAAGATTTGAGGTTGCCTGCAATTACATATGATAAAAATATATGAATAAATAAATCAGGGTGATGTAAGGGTAATATTTTAGTACAAATGTGCCATAAGATTTCTACATAAGATTTCAGCCATAAAATTTGGCTCAAGTACATTTCTGTGCTTCCTAGCAGCCTAAGCAAAAAGAGAATCAGGATCAATTGTAAGGTTCAAAGTGTTCATAGGAAAATGAATGCTCTTCCTGATATTGAGCTCCAACAGAAATTGTTTTGTGGGTCCTCATAAGTGGGACCTGCATCTGTGTAGTCAATACAGTAGTATGTTCATTTAGCCATTTTTAATAGTGCTGTCTCTGAAGCACATAAGTCATCTAAGGGTTAGGTTTTTAAAAATTGGGCTGCGTCAAATTAACAAAGGTTTTAAAATAACAAGCAGCACTAGCAAGAATGTAGTGAGTTAGGGACTTTTACATGCTGCTGGTGAGAATGTGAACTGGCGGAATTTTCTAGAAAAGTTTGGCAATACGTTTCAAGATCCTTAAAAATTTTATTCAGACCCTTAGACCTTGAAGTCCCACTTCTAGGAAACGTCTTTGAGGAAATAGATCATATACAGATATTTAGACACAAAGATATTCACAGCAGATTATAATACCACAGAAGTAAAAACAAGAAAACGAGATGTCCAACAACAGGAGACTGCTAATAATAGCCGGCACACCTGCATCACACAAAGAAAGACTTTTGAAGAACTTTTACTAGCATGAGAAAATTTTCATGACAAATGAACTTAAAACAAAAACAAAAACCAAAGCCACCTGTATCTAAGACTATTGGAACAGCATGACCAAACCCATATACACACAGAAAGAAAGACTAGAAGGAATATATCAAATTGGTAACCAAAGTTACCTCTGAGCTGGAGGATTATGAATACTTTGAGTTTCCTTTTTCATATCTTTCTGAATTTATGTGATCTATAATGGGCATATACAACTTTTATAATTAGAATAAAGGATGTAAGGTTACTCTAAAAGAAGCACGAGCAAGTCAATCCTCCCTCTCTTCCTAGACCAATGCTTACACTCTAAGGAGACAAATCCACCCGGCGTTTCTATACATGAAACTCTTCAAAGCACTTTCACATCCATCATCTCATTGGTTTCTCACAAATCACTGCAGGAGGCAGGCAGGGCGGGGATTCCATCCATCTTTAGAGGGGAAAAAAAGATCCATGGGAAGGTACCACTTGAATGGAGTCTCTGCTTTATTTTCAGGAATTTACACCTCATCCACACCCCTGACCCACGCCAGAGAACCTCCTGCTGTCGCAGTGAGGACCACGGTAGGGATGGGGAGATGGATCTTACCCATGCCTGGACCGCCAAGCTGGTGGCAGTTCTCAGGGCTACCAAAGCCTGGAGAAACCCACAGTGCTCTGGAAAGGCTTCTAAATCACGGTTTAGACCCGCACTTCCGACAGAGGCACAAATTGCTACTTTGCACTGCAGTGAATCTCAACATCTGATTTCCATTGACAGCTAAATAAACAAATCAACTAAACTCCGATATATTTTATGTCCTGTCTTATGCCAGATTTAATGTGTTCCAGGCACAACACAGTGCAGAGGAGTTTGGATTTACTGGCTCAGGGGTAAACTGTAAACTATTCACCGTGTCCATTGCACTCACTGAACTAGGAAGCAATTCCTGCATCCATCTGTCAGAGTCTCTGAACTCGGAGAAGATGAACGAACCAGAGGCAGCTGACTGGGCCAGGCAGTCCCCAGGAGCTGGTCATTCACTCTGCAACACGTTTCTGGGTCTCTGGTACAACCAGTGGGATAATTTCACTCATAATTTCTTGTCCTGATGGTCAGACTTGCTCTACATCTGCTTCCCTGACCTCACTTGTCTCCCTTGAAGAGCAGCGACTCAGAATAATAAAGACCTTCATTTACACAGCACTATCCATTTTTCTAAGCTCAACAACATAAATTTTTTCATTTGATCCGGAGAACAACCCTATGACATGTCACTGACACTACTTTATAGATGAGAAAGCTGGTTCAAAGTCAGAATGGTTGTAAGGGGTAGAGAAGGACTAGAATTATGATCTCTTGGTTGCCAGTCCAGTACACCTTCTAGAACCTTCTAGAACACTCTGAGGATGGGGTCTCTGACCCTGCCTGAGGAGAAGAATGCTGACCATTCCTATCAAGCCCTGGTTTTCTCCTTCTGCTAGAATCTGGTTTTTCAGGTGGGCTTCTGTGCTTGTGGAGAACACACTGACCAGACAGCATGACTACTAGCCAGCCATCTGGTGGCTCCTTCTTTTTTAATATTTAAAAGAAAATAGTGGTAGGGGGCCAGCCCAGTGGTGTGGTGGTTGGGTTGGTGCGCTCCACTATGGCAGCCTGGGGTTTGGATCCTGGGCACAGACCTAGTACTGCTTGTCAATCCGCACTGTGGTGCCATCCCACATACAAAATAGAGGGAGACTGGCACAGATGTTAGCTCAGGGGCCATCTTCCTCAAGCAAAAAGAGGAAGATTGGCAACAGATGTTAACTCAGGGTCAATCTTACTCACACACACACACACAAAAAGTGATAAAATACACATAACATAAAATTTATTATGTTAACCATTTTAAGTATACAGTTCAGTGGAATTAAGTACATTCACACTGTTCTTACCATCACCACCATCCATTCACAGAACTCTTGTTATCTTGCAAAACTGAAACTCTGTACCCATTAGACACAAACTCTCCATTCTGCCCTCCCCAAAGCCTCTGGAAGCTGCTCTTCTCCTTTCTGTCTCTATGAATTTGACTACTGTAGGTACCTTATATAAGTGGAATCACAATATTTGTCCTTTTGTGACTGGCTTACTTCACTTAGCATAACGTCCTCAGAGTTCATCCATGTTATAGCATGTGTCAGAATTTCCTTCCTTTTTAAGGCACTCAGCTGTATTATCCAAATAATACATTGTGTGCATATACCACAATTTGTTTATCTACTGATGGACACTTGGGTTGCTTCCATCTTTTGGCTATTATGAATAATGCTGCTATAAACATTGGTATACAAATATCTATTTAAGTCCTGGCTCTTCTTTTTAAAATGGCAGAATAAGCATCTAATCTACATTTGCTGAACTAGCCTCATGATTATTTGGGGGGCCTGAGACCTTTCCCTCTTTCTTTTTTACCAGCTTCACTGAGGAATATTTTATGTTTAATAAAGCACATTCACTTAAAGTGTACAAATCGATGAAGCATGACAGTGATACACACTGTAAAACCATCAGCATAATCAAAATAGAGAACATCTCCATCACCCCCAAGAAATTCCTAGCGCCCCTCTGTAGTCCATCCTTTCCCTCTATCCTCAGGCCCAGGTACTGGTCTGCATTCTGTCACTCTAGATTAGAATGACTTTTAGATAAATGGAGTCATATGCTATGGACTCTTTCTCCTTCTCCATTCTTGATCAAGCTGCCTGTTGATCTCAGAGCCCAGACCCTGGAGGGTGGGGTGGGAACTGCAATGGGGAGGCTTCTGTTTGGGGTTATTGTCTACATGTGGAGGGACTCATGACAAACTTCTGAGAAGCCACTCCAATCAGCAAGTGGCCACCACCAACTTCTGGGCACAAGCCTAACAGCACAGATTTGTGTGGCCAGATCGTTCCATTTTTAACTCACTCTACAAGCCATAATACAACTAATTTTGAAACTATTTTCCTCAAATTTTAGGATCCCAAGATTCCTATGTCCTTATGTCAAAGTAGTGAGTCCTAAGAAGGGCTGGAGAGAAGAGAAAGTGACCTTACGTGATAAGGTGCTTGGTATATGACAGCTCACTTGCTTCTCACAGCAACCCTGGAACATAGGTTTTGCTCTCTCCATATTCCAGATGAGAAGCAATTTTTGAAGGTCTAGTAACTTTCCAAAGACTACTCCACTGTTTAGTTCTAGAATTGTCTTTCAGCCACCCAAACCTGGGCTCCTTTCCTTGGCCCCTGCCTCCTGATAGGCAGAGAGGTGCGTGATGATGAAGACAGAGGGATGGCAATGGGTTCTCACCACAGCCAATGCCAATATTCCCTTGGTAGCAATTCCTGCTTTCCCCAGGCCAGTCTCAAGCTCTCCCTGAATTGCATCATGAGTAAAATCCACATCTATGCAGGCAGTGACCTCAGCAAACCCCAGCCCTCTCGGGGTTGCTGCCTGCCAGCCACAGGGTCACAGTCCAGCACTGAATTCAGTATTCCTTCAACCCAGGCTCTGCTGATATCACTCTGGTGACCCCAGGGCAGATTCATTGCAACCAAAACAACTACAGAGCACCTTCCACATGCTGTACGGGGCAGCAGAGATAAACGAGACATGGTAAGGTCTTTGCCCCTGAGCTTCCCTAGTCAGATACACCAATATGCTGGGATGTCAGACTAAACAAAAAGTATGCCTGCTTGCTTCTGATCACATTCTGGTTATCAGTTAATCTGGAGCTATCTGTCAAGAGCAGATTTCCCTGCTTAGTAATGAGAGGTGGGAGAAGTTCATTAGCACTTGGGAGAAATACTGAACAGGACCACTGAAGATAATCATTTGGTTTGGATGGGGTAGGGTGTGGGTTGGGAGGGAGTGATGAGGCTGATGCTCTGCGCTCTGGGGTCTGCCTGTAGCTAAGGTCTTGGCGCCTTTCTCAGAGTGCGGAGAGGAGATTTAGGTCCAGATTCTGGGCCCTGAAGAAAAAGAGTTTGGGAAGGCTGTCTCCTCTCACATCTTATTAATTATAAAAGAACTGAATTATGGTCCGATCCACTTCTAAGATTCAGGGGCTACTTAGGCATCAAGGGGGAAGAAAGGGGTGATAACTGAGTAGAGGGTACTTTAACCTCATTGCCTTTCAGGCTCTGGCCCTGGGAATAATGATTATTCAAGATCCGATCTGCCATAAATCTAACCGTATACTTCTGCAGAGAGTGCCTTCCATGAGCCACAGATGATCTTCGCACCTGGAACTGGGGTTTACTTCAAGAAAGTGGTTCTTAAACTTTAGCATGCATCAAAACCATGCTTCTTAAAACCCCCAGAATTTCTCATTCGGTAGATGGAAGGTACAGCCTGATAACTTGGATTTCTAATTATGCAAATTCTGATGGTGCTGGTCCTGGGATACACCTTGAGAACCTCTGCTGTAAGGGTTTGGCTGCAAGGGATGGCTGTAGGGATTTGCTGTGTCACCCTGAAGACTCTCCCATTAACTTGATGTGGGCTGGTGAAATGGTCCCTAAGGACAAGGGGAAATTTGGGGGTGAAGGAGTCTACTCCTAGTCTCTCAGAGGCAACACAGTCTGTGCCAGATTGGGCGGGGGTTGAAAGTGTGAGTTACAGGATTCCATCCCCACCCCAGTAAGCCAGAGGCTCCCCATTTCTCTGAGGCTGAGTTGGCACATCTACCCAGCCAGATGGTCCCCCAGGGTGGTCCATCTGGGTCTGCTTATGAGAATGAATGAACTGTGTCTGTAAAGTGCTGGCAGCTCTCTGGAGAGGGCATCTTAGTGCAATCACTATTGTAATAAATGCTTTCCATTCATATGGTGCACTGTGCATCCTCAGGGTACCGATGGGCGACAGCTCACTGGGGCTTTACAACAACTTGGACAATCAGGTCGGAGGCAGGTGAAAAGGTGGCCATGTATCAATTGTGTCATTCTATGGTTGAAAAGCTGAAGTTAAGAGGTATCAATTTACAAAGCCAGTTAGGACATTTCAGTTAACCAGTCGGTAGCAGGACTAGAGTTCATACACTGGCTCTTCATATGACAGCGAGTACTAATGGCTCATATGGTCAGCGTCATGGTTTCTGAAGCACTTTGACACATATTATGAGATATAATCTTTGTAATAATTCTGTGAGGTAGTTATACAGCCACTAAGAGGTTTGGTTCTTGTCCAGATCACGTAGAAGGAGAGAAGCAGAGCTGAAGGCAGCCCACTTTCTACTATTTACAGCTCCCTCTGTCAGGACAGACTCTTAATTCAATGCCCTCTTCACATTAACAGTGCTCGTTGAGATGCTTCATAAGAGGGACGCAAATTCAATCAGGACCCCTCAGTGGGTGCTGAATTGAGCACTGAAGAGAGGCTGCCTGACTCTTGGCTCCATCACTTACGGGTCTGTTAGGTTGGGCAAATGGCTTACCCTTGCTAACATGCAGTTTCTCATGTGTATAATGGGGATAAGAGTACTTTCTTCATCGAGTCTTTGTGAAGAGCAAACGAGTCAGTGTCCATAAAGCTCTTGGTGGTGCCTGACCTGGAGGAAAGCTTGATGAATGCTGGCTGCATTACTGTCACTCTCCTGATGAAATGGGTTGCAGGCCACCATTTCCATCAGCTTGGTGAAGACAGTGGAGTCCACCTTTTTCTATGGGGCTTGCTGGGTCCTAATTACCAGGAAGCAACGGTTTTCCTGGCCTGGGGCGCAGCCTGCCCCTTCATTCTTGATCCCACTCTGACTGGTTTCTTGACAATAGGCCTTAGCCTGAGTTTTGGTCTCATCCAGGGTAAGTCATTTCAAACTGCTTGCTTGTGATTGCTGCCCTGTAGGCTAAGATTCTTGGGGCAACACTGGCTTAATAGTCCATTATGAATCACAGTGGCGAAATCAGAGTGCATTATGTGGAGGCAATTGGCATGGCATCTATGAGGGTAGGGGGCAGTGGCTAAAAAGAGAGGTTCATTTAAAC
Source organism: Equus quagga (assembly GCF_021613505.1). Taxonomy (NCBI): domain Eukaryota; kingdom Metazoa; phylum Chordata; class Mammalia; order Perissodactyla; family Equidae; genus Equus; species Equus quagga. The sequence goes on along the minus strand of NC_060271.1, from coordinate 115,266,068 downwards.
ACAAAACAACTCCAAGTCTAGGAAATGGGGTTCCACAGCACTGGGGCTGCTTTCAGTCCTTCAAGGCAAAAATTGGTGGCAGCCTGTCCCCTGGCTGGTGGTCTCTTCTTTAACTATTTCCAGCTCTTGAGGGGCACCTTGCAGGTAGCATGAAGCACGTGTAGAGGTTGTCCAGGTGCCAGCTCATGGAGAGGGAACATGTGAGCAGGGAGAGGAGTGGAGACATGGTTTATATGTTCAACATCTGAGGATATGCCATGCCCAGCGGAGAGCAGCCTGGGGTATATAGTGAGGCTCCAAGCTGGATAAAGAGAACCAGGGCCTATAAGGTCCCTGTCACCAGGGCTATAGACTGGGCTGGTCAGGAGGAAACTGGTCAGACAGTTTGGTCCAAGCAAGGGAGGAATCAATGAGACAGGAGCATCACACACTCAAGGTGGTGGCTGGCAGGCCCCAGAGCCTGGGAGGAGGATTGAGAATCAGTAAGAGCACGTCCAGCAGGAAAGGCTGATGGACTGTTGATCTTAGGGCAAAGGCTTGGGCAACTGGCTTACTCTTTCCAAGTTTTGCTTTTCATATCTGTAAAATGGGCATAAATAATCCCTGTCCTGTCTATCTTACAGGGTTGCTGGGATCAGAACTGTCCTGTTGCACAATTCCAGGGCATTCTATGTGAGGTCTATCTGACTTGGTTGAGATAATGAGACAGAAGACATAAAGGAAAGCTCTTTGTGAACTTAAAGGAACCGTGCAAATGTAAGTGACTTTAATATTTTATTCAGTGTGCTGAATGAGAGTGGCCTGGAGCCAGTAGACATTTGTTGTGGCCAGAAAGAAGTTGGTCGTCTATTGATGATTTCTGGTTCTGGTAAGGGGATGGGCAGAGGGCGAGATCCTGGGAAGACCCATGCACTGAGCTGAGTATCTGAGTCAGCTGGTCGCACAGGGGTGGGCTGCCACTGGCTCTGGCCTTGCTGGGTTTCTGTTGGCTACAAGGAGGCTTCCAGACTTCTCCATGGTGCTATGCTTCTGAATGGGCACTTCCTGAATACCTACTCTAGAGTAAACTCAGCAGCGGAGGAATACCCAGAAACCAACAGTGACCGTGTATGGAGCACCCACTCAATGTCAGTCACTGTGCCAGTCACTTTGCATACTCTATATGTCATTTCATCCTTCCACCAACCTTTTGACTAGGTATTATTATCTTTGTTGAATAGATGAAAAACCCAGGCCCAGAGAAGTTAAGTGACTTGTCCAATGTTACAGAACTATGATTTATCTCTACCTGAGTCTAAGCTACTATCTCTAACTTCTGCTACGTTGGTGTCTCTCAAACTGTTTTCTGTGGAAAACATTGGTTCTGGGGGCTGTTTTTGCTGCTTCATAAAAAGATAATTTCTTGGCAATAAGTACAGGAAGGCTACATATTCTGTTTTCCTCTTGGATATTTACATTGCACATCAGCAAATTAAAGGCTCTGAGAAGTCCTGGACTAGAGAAATTTGGGCATCATTTTAAAACTCAGTGTTCATTACACATATTTGAACATGGGGCAAGTTTTCACCTCAATATTGTTGGAAAATACTGTTACATCATGGCTTTTTTTGAATTAACATATAGAATTATTAAAGATAGGTGAAAAGTACTTTCATTCTTTTGGGATCTTATATTGTTGTGGGGGTCAAGACATGTAAAAACTGAGGAGAGATGTATCCAAGTTTAGAAGGAGGACTGACTCGCTCTCCCTGATGGCTTCGCAGAGGAGGTATCACTTGGGGTGGGCTATGGCAGATCAGTAGGGACCACCTGACAAGGACAGAAAAGAAGGTGTCCCAGGCAAAGGCCAGGGCACAAATAACATGCCTGCAGGGGATGTGTCAGTCCTGCTGCTTTCACTGCATCCTAAAAGGCCATCTCACTACCACACGACACCAGTTCCAGCCACATCTGATTGAGCCAGGGGCAATAAGTTCCTAAGCTGACCATAACCTATCACTTGTGTGGTCCAGCTCGAAGAAAGAGGCTAGAACAATCAGAGTCTCAGCTTGAGAAATCTCACCAAACACATGGAAAGACTTGATGATTTATGGCGACAATTGTAGCTGAAAAGTGTTGAAGTGGAGTTAGGCTGGAGAAGCCAGTGTGGGCCAGGTGCAATTCAATTACCTCAATGAGAGGCTGGGGATACAGTGGGGGAGTCAAACACTTATTCCTTAAGTAGACGGCTCAAGTTGGAAGACGAAGAGAAGACTGACACTCAATTGGGGCTGACCCATGTGAAGAGCAGATGTTGGCTTTAAAAGCCAAGAACTCTCCTGTTGGGATCTCTGCAGCCCTGGGTATTCAGAACCTCCTCAGCCCTGGCCACAGTGAAGCCAGCTCTATCATCACTCCTAACCTTGGCAGCCACCATCTCTTCTTCCAGCTTCCTTCAGTGTCAGAATTGGAGATGACCACCATCTTAGAGCAAGGTGGTGCAGTATTATGGAGAGACCACTGGGCTAGCAGTCAGTGATCTGGGTTCTGGTTCCAGTTGTTCTAACCATTGGCCACCCACTTCATGTCTATGCTGTGCCCTCACCTCCTCCACTGCTAACCTAGGGACAATAAGGATTGTGGAGAAGCACAAAAGAGATACCGTATGTGAAAGCCCTTGGTAAACAATCATGAGTGTCATAGATTTATTACTGTTATTAATTGTGGAAATGTAGGTAAAGAGGAAAGGCAGAGATGCTTTTAAAAGCTGCATGGGGGCCGGCACTGTGCTGGGGAGCCATATGAGCCAGTCTCCAGCTAAGGAGGACCACGTGGTCCCAAAGGAAGTGCAGCATGGAGACCACTGCTTGAGGCCCACCCCAGCCTTGCTCTCCCACCTCTCTCCCCAAATGTCACATGCCTGCCTGGTGGAGGTATTGTGTATGTTAAAGCGAAGGCACAGAGGACAGAATGTCAGATGGGAAAACTGAGGCCCCAGAATGGTTATATGATGTTGTGATGTTAGCTAACTAATCAGCAATTAGCAAGTCAGGCGCTTCTGATCCATCTATGGAGTAGTGACTTCAAGGTTCCAAGACTGTGATGGGTGAGAGGAAGGAGAAGAGAGGTCAGAGGGTGGTGCCTGGGGGTAGTGAGGAATAAGAGGGGATGTGGGAATAGGGCACAGCCCAATAGTGCCTGATGGGAGAGAGGGGTCTGGGAAGGAAGCAGAGTGAAAAGGGGGCAAGGCCATGGGAGTCAATAGGCAGGGACCACTCATTCACAGTCACAGTTGGCACAGGGCTCACCCTGAGTTCCCCCCTCACTCCAGGTTACCTGCCTATGTGCACCTCTGTCTCAGAGACCATTGATGCTGAACAGGAGTGAGAATACGCTTAACTGATAGTTCATCTTGCAGATGAGAAATCTGAGCCCCAGAGAGGGAAAGGGACTAGTCCTGAGTCCCCTGGTGTTAGTGGCTGACTTGACCCGCAGGTCAGCATCCTCGGGTGCTGCCTCAGCTACCTCCCACCATTCCTCCATGCCCCACCTCCTCCACCAGAAGAGCTGCTGAGCTGGCCATGTGTGGCTCCAAGGGAAGATAATGAGCTGGATGCATTGTTCTTCCCTATCAATCAACCATCAATTTTTCACTTTTTTTGTATTTACATTTGCAATTACTCTAATTTCCAGAGAAAAGGAAAAAGAAACTGGATTGAAGAGAAACTCATTTCTGGAATTTTCCAACCAGAGAACACAGAGCTTTTGTTGTGCTGCCAAGTCTGGGTCTGGCACCATACACAGCAGCCCCCACATCTAGAGGGCAGAGGACAGGGGGTTTACAAGGTGCTGTCTGAGCTAAAGCCTGCTCCATCTGCATACCAGAGAGAGGTGTTTTGTATATGACACACTTGTGTTGCTCTGTAAATGACCTGAAGGCAGTATGTTGAGGTTTCAACATTTTCTGGTGGAGAAGGTCATGGCGGAGTGAGGGGCCCAAGGAAAGTATTTATTGAAAGCCTCCTATTAGGTTGAAATAGCCAACATTGGTCCATTTTGGACCCAAGAACCTGGCAATTTCATATGATTCAGTCTAATACATACAGATGCTGCTGAACTCTTCATAAACATTCCACAAGGAAAACATCTTTCCTTCCCTTTGCCTGATTAGGATAGTGAGACTCAAAGGTAGGGAGAGAAATGGATGAATGCTTTAAGTTTCAACAGAGGATAACCATTTGGTCCCTATTTATGGAAGAGCCTTAACTCTGAGACTGAGATATTTCTTTCACTTACAGCTCAGATGTCCCCAACCATTGTCCCACTAACATTTTCACTTTTTGTACGACCTGCAGGGTGGTCTCATGTGCCAGCCACAAGGTCTTTCAGAATTTTATTTCTGAGTATATGGGTGATGCTGGCCCTGATAGCAGTTCCCCTACATTAAACCCAGCATTTATGGGGTTAAAACCAGAGCACTCCTTCCCTGCTTACTCCCTGGCTCCCTGGCTCTAGAATCCACTATTTGCCATGAAGACAAACCGCTAAGGACAGCCACCTAGATTCCTTACCATCTCCTCCTCCTCTGTGCAAACGCAGGCTGGTGGGAAAGCTCCGACTAGCCAGGCTGCTGATTCCCGCCACCTCTCTACAAGCAGCCACATTCCTCACAAACCTCTAAAACCCCTCGCCTACCCTCTTTCAGGGAGACAAGATGAAACGAGACAAATTTGAAGGCTCGTTCTTGTCTCCCATCTGATATCACCCGAAACAAAAACCCTTTCCTTGCCATTAGCCTGGCATTCCAGTTTTTATTTGGCCCCTCTTGTGTGACAGGTAAAGAACCTATGTTTGTAGGCACTAACATGGGCCCCAGAGAAGCCAACTGTGGCCTGCTCCCTGCACTGGCTCCTACAAGAGTCTGCCCCATCTTAAGTGGCCAGGTTCTCTCTGTGCTGTGTGACCTCTTCCTGGCTGCAGTTGAAGAGCTGTCCCTTCACGGGCTGGCCAACCACCCATGGCTTATGTGGCCTTGCTTAAAAGGCTCATCTGGGCCAGTCCAAGGCTGTTTTTCAGAATTTCAAACTGGTGCAGTGTTGGTTGTCCATGGGGGCTCAGCTGAAAAGTCCTGGGGTGGATTTGGGGCTGAGGCAGCCCTTCCTGGTCATGCTCCAGTTGAGATTAATAAGCAAATCATTAGCAGAGCAAGAAGAGCAGAGTGGCACCCCAGGAGAAGCAGGGACACCGCACATGGGACACCATGCTAACTCTTCATTTTACTCTTCATCCTTTCTCCTCATTACCCCAATTTTAGACATAGAAAGCTAAAACTCAGAGGCTTTAATCATCCCTAATACACAAGAGCAGAGGTGAGATGTTCTCATCTTTCCCTTGAGGAGTAAGATAAAGAGTCACTTTCTTGGTGTCCGAACATTTCTGGTTCCAGTCCCAGGACATGAATACCTTTATGATGCTCCCACTCCTCTTGGTGGTGACATGAGTGGATGTCTGATACTTGCCCTAGCAACTGACTGGTTTCAGAGGCCTTTGGCCAAACCATGGGTGTTTTGCCACTTCTCTGATGAGTAGGGCTTACTCTCTTCCATCTGGATAGAGCTTTCACAGGTATTATTTCACTTGATTCTACAATACTCTTGTGAAGAAGGCAAGGTGGCCATTATGATTCTCATATTTTCAATAAGGGAAACAAAATCACACAGGGCTGGGCTGAAACCCCAGGCTCCTGGATTCTCAATCCAGTGCTTTTCTACAGGATCTCTCTGGTTCTTGGGTCACTTCTACTAGATAACTCCTGAGTCTGTAAGTCCAAGACTCTCAGCCCATCCTGGCCTGTGCTCCCACCACACACACACATACACATATACACACACACACACACACACGCACACACACACTCATCATCCTTGAAGGTCTCTGCAATGCACGCCATTACGCCACACTCCCATCCCTCAGCTAAGGCTCGTTGCCCAATGGGCCCTAGCAGTAATTGAATGGCTGCACTCAAAGGGAAAGCCTTTTAGCCACAGGAAGCAGTTCTGCTGATTCAATCTCATCTAATTAAGAGTCACTGAACTGTCAGACACATTGCCTTTCCGATTAGGCATAAAACCAAGACCCTGAACTCTCCAAACTGTTTCTCTTGCTGTATACTCTGCCCATTCCCTGATGTTTGCCCACCATTGAGGGGAGCTTAACTCCAAAGTTTGGGCTACCCTGACGTAGGATATACAAAGCCAGTGCTAGGAGGGACCTCCAAGATTCTCTGGGTTCCACACTAGGCTCCTGAGAGTCTTGGGGTCAGTGGTGTGCTGGAGCCAATTGTGTGCATGCGTCTCTTCCCAAATTTGTGTTTAGTGACCTCAGGGTGGCATCTTAGAATTGGCTCCACTCTTCCTGTCTGATTTTGGGATGGGAGACTGAGCAGACTCACTGAGAGGGTGCGGTGGAGGTGGAATCACTCAATCATGCTGAAAATGACATCTAAAATTGACCTTCGGGGGCGTTTACATTGCAGACATGCTAAAATCAGGGCTCCCTCTCTCCTACCTCCCTGGAGAGCAGTTGTTAAACATCTGCTAGCTCCCCACTGCCTGGGCCCCCAGAGGTACAGGGATCCTGGCGGGGAGTGGGAGTGGAGGCTGAAGGGTTGGGAGCCCAGGTCCCTCAGTCCTGAGGCAGCCTGGGCAGCCCTGCTCGTCTGTTCCAGAGAACAATAGTGGCTGACCTTTCCTGAGCATCAATACTTGAAAAGTATTAACTTGCTTTATCTCCTGACGACCCTAAGAGTAGGTAGCATTATTAACTGCCTTTTGCAGATGAGGAAAATGAGGCTCAGAGAGGATAAGTAACTCACCCCAGATTACATAGCTAGTGAAGGTGGCACCAGGATTTGAATTCAGGCAGTCTGACTCTTAACTCATACTCTTAACCTCTACACAATATTGCTTCTCCACATCGGACGTAATTTAGGAAAAAAAGTTCCAGGTAAAAAAAATGTCAGAAAATCAACTAACATTTTCACTAAAGTATGAATCGAGGGACTGAGTGTTCCCTTCTACCCTCCTCCACTTTGCGGCTTCTGGTTCTGAAATTTAGTAGAAGCTGCTTGCTCACAGTTGGCTCAATCCATAAATGATAAGCAAACTTCACAAACTCCAAACTTGCTCCACTCCTCCTGTCTGATCGTGGGATGGGAGACTGAGCAGACCCACTGCGGGGGTGGAATCACTCAATCATGCTGAAAATGACATCTAAATAAATAAAGAAAGTCAGGTGCACCATCTGGGCCCCACACACAGCATGGGCTCTGGTGCAGCTGCTGGGGGCTGTTTATTCTGGGCTGTCTTGGACAGAGAAGGAGAGACCTGAGTTGAGCTGAGGGTAAAGAATCTTCCAGGTTCCAGGGTATGAGCTGAAGCCTATTAGTGCCTGAAGCCTTCTCACCATTTGTAACCCACGCTGGACTGCCCGAGCTTGCCTTTCCTCAAAAACTCCGAGTCCCATCTTCTGGATCTTCAGTTCAAAAGTCACAGTTTCCTAAGCAAACCCCAGACTTTTTTCTGTGTTGAATGAATGAAAAGATTCAGTCAGGCCATGGCTGTCACCTTTGTTTTCACACATTGGCTCTAATTAAAGCTTAGGTTCTTTCTATCTAAAATTGGGATAGTGAGCTACCAAGTGGGCTATGGTGAGGAGCACGAGATAACCCATCTAAAGCGCTTAGCACAGAGTTTGGTACCTGGCCAGGATTAAACACGAGTCAGCAATGATTAATGGCGATGATGCTGATGTTAGCTGGTGTTCCGCCCTCATCCCCTCCTCACCATCATTCTCACTGTCCCCTGCACCTGGATCATCTCCACATCTCTCTGTCTAAGTTCTAACCCCTGGCAAGGCCCAGCTCATATGGTCCTTAAAGACTTCTGTGGCTCTTCAAGGAAGAAATGATCTCTCTCCCTTCACACAGCATGTCATAACAGTGCTTCTAGCTTCTAGAAAGACCAGTTATATTATTCCTGAAGTCTCAGCAGTCTTGGCAAACTTTCATGGGAGATGCCTTTGCTATTTAGGGTCATAACAGGGTCAGTTTCGACTCCCCTTCTGTCCTCCTGATCATAGGTGTTGCTGTGGCAACCCCCCTGGCCTCCCTGTCCTTTGGAATAGTGAACGCCCGCATGTCAAGTGCCAAGCTGGGATGTGATGTAGCAAGTTCTTTTACATCAGCAGTCTCCCTTGCAGAATCTGCAGGTTGACTTAGCATGTTCTTCCTGGAGGAGTGGGTGGAAGGAGCTCTCTTCTTGTATGAGGTGGTCGAGGGTATATCTCAGAAACTAGCCCCTTGATTTCTGAGATGCTTAATGATATCTCATTGGGTTGGCCCTTTTCTGGGTCCTTAAAAAATAATAATTACTGGTTATCAAATCTCCCTATGTACTAAGCACTGTGATAAATACAGAATATGCGATATCTTATTTACTCCAATCAGTATCTCTATGAGATAGGCACTACTATTATCACTATTTGACAGATGGATAAGCTGAGGCTAAGAGGAGCAAAGGAAGTGACCAAGTTCACACTACTGGTAAACAGCAGAAGGGAGACTGAGCCTAGAACGTCAGACTCTAGAGCCAGAGTTCATAACCAAAAGGATGTTGAGTTTGTCAGGGTACCTCTGAAGGTTTTTCGTGTGTCACAAACAACTTATGCAAGGAAACCTGCAAAACAAAACAATAATTGTACTGAGATAAGTATTGTTCTTTGAAATAAGTAATGATGTCCTCATAAGATAATTTACCTTGTTTATTTGGAAATTTAAATCTCTGAATGATGACTGACAGGACTGATCAAATTCTATAATTTCTCTTTTTTTTTTTGGTGAGGAAGACTGCCTCTGAGCTAACATCTGTTGCTAATCTTCCTCTTATTGCTAGAGGAAGATTGTTGCTGAGCTAACATCTGTGCCAGTCTTCCTCTATTTTGTACGTGGGATGCTGCCACAGCATGGCTTGATGAGGGGTGTTGGTCCACACCCAGGATCCAAACTCATGAACCCCAGGCTGCCAAAGCAGAGCATGTGAACTTAACCACTATGCCACTGGGCCAGCCCCAAATTCCATGAGTTTTAATACATGTTCTGGTCTTAGGTGAAAAGTGAAGATGGACAAAACACTGTATTCAAATAAATATTTGAGCCTCAAGCAGAATATTAGGGATTCAGCCTGCTTTGTTTAGGGGTCTCTGTCATGTTTGTCTCCAAATAAGAACACAGGTCTCCCCCATGCACATGGCCCCCAGGAAGCAGTCTGTCCGACAGCAAATTCTTCCAAGGGCTCTGGAGGAGCTGTTTCAATCTTAAGTTTGCTCAAGCGTCGGGAAAGCTGACTATCCACCAGTTCTACTCGAATGTGGATTTGCTCTGCCCGTGGGCACCTACCTTTCTCTACAGCCTCCCAACAGCATCTCCAATAAATAAACTGAGTGTGGGCTCAGTGAGAGGCAGGCGTGGATGCCATCTCTCCCATCTGGAATCACCCGTCATTTCCCTGCTTCCCCAGCTTCCCCCACGGTGGTACTTCATTTCATTATACTTAGTTGTCATATGTACTTCTCCTTTACTACTGTATGTGCTCTGTGAGGATCAGCAATTCCCTACTACACACATTCATAGATGATCGATCAGTGTTTGGGGGATTAATAAATAAATAGTTCCAGCATAGGACTTTTTCAACAAAGCGATGAACAATTGAGAATATTCTAGGTATATCTCGAAGGATGATCCACACCAGAATTTAAAAGGCGCCCTTCAACTTGCACCGTAATATCTTCACACATACCACCTGGGACTGTGTCTTCCCTGGAGCATCAAGTCGGGGGTTGTACTGCAGCCAGTTCCACATCCCTTGAAGAGGGGATTATTTGGGCTTAGTGCTCCTCTACACCCCAATTCCAGACCTCCAGCCCCTTTGAGTTCCACTAAAGCTGTGCCACTTAACTTTCAGACTGTCCCCCACACAGCAGGTTTCCTGGCAGGATTGGTGTCCCAGCCTTCTCAGTGAGGAGCTTAGACAATTAGCTCGGAAATTCTGTTCCTTCTTCACCGGGTGCTTTCTTGTGTTGGGTCAAGTCCTGGTATTTCATTAGGATAATAAAAGGGAGAAAGTCAAACTCTCAGAATGTGAAAGTCTTCCATATAATAAAAGCTGACTGGTAATTTATGGCTGTTCCACCTGAGGGTGACTTTGGGATCAATACAATCTTTAGTTGGACTTTCAGAGACTCAATTCATAAAGGCTCTCAGCGTGTCATTAGTAGGGTGCATCAGCCAGTTCACCTCCCAGAAGGCCGCCAGCGAGATCCAGCTCATCCTCAGACTGAAAATCTCTTGAGCAGGCGGTCTGGTTGGGTGGTCTCACCGCCTCTCCCCGTCTTGCAGACAACTCTACCTAACACAGAGTCCATGCAGCTTGGTCCTTTGGTGGTGCCTACGTCTTTGCAGACTTTGTCCAAATGCTTCCTCATGCCGTGGGGAAAAAGACATGCACTTCACCTCCCTTCCTATATCTAGGGCAGTAAGTGTCCAGAGTCTGAAAGCCTGACCAGATTTACAAGCCATGAGTTGTGGTTTTTCCTGCTTAGCTCAAATGTCCTTGGCCTTCTACAGTCCACTAACCCTCCCTTACTGGTCAGAGTCTATGCAGCCGTGAGTGAGTCTTCTGGGTCCCAGGCTCCATTTTAGCCTGAGTGGGCTCTGTTTCCTTTCTTTCTGAGTAAGGGGTTGCTGCAGAGTTTGCGCACTGTCCTGAACTTGGCCAGCCCATCCTCTCCCATCACAGGTCTAGCTTCCATGTAGCCTACTGGCCTTGGCAGAGTAGGAAGTACAAAGGGCGCACACTGTCCAAAGCTTCTTAAACAAGGCTCACTCCTGCACACTGTGGAGACTTTTCTCTAAAGCCATGTAGTTAACATGTTTTTGTCAGTTAATTCATGTTAAGTTTATTCATTGGGCATCTGCCCTGTGTACGGTGCTGTGGTGGCTGTCAGGTACAGTGGAAATACAGAGATGATTCATTGACTCTTATCCTCAAAGAGTAGCAATCTTACAGCAGATGTGACAGGAGCACAAATAACTAGGAATTGTGGTAAAACATAAGTACCATAATGGTGGTAAAAATAAAAGTCTGCAGACAGTTGGAGAAGAAGTTATTTCTTGGTTGATGAGATGAATTAATTATGCTTAATTTATGTGCTTTATAATTGAGATGCTTGTATATGAGGTTTGTTTAAAGAGAGGTGGTAGGAAGCCCACTTGTTCTGGGTTCTTCTAAGAATAGAGTGTTTCTCTAAATCCCCACTCCCTGTGTACCATCCATCGTTGGAACCACATAGGCTGCCAGGGGCTCAGTGAAAGAAGTGGAGAAGAACGACCTATCTGAGGGAGGCCCCCCCGGAGGCCGCGCTGTCAGAAGCTGAGCAGCCAAGTCTGCCCGGATCCTCCTTGTTGGAGACACTCTCTCAGGAGCCCTCAGGGAACTGACGAATCCGCAGGTTGATCTCTGAGGCAGTCTCAGATTGATACCCCTGATTGGAAAACAGGTCCCAGTGCTATTAAGAGTGGTGACAGCTTTCAGACGGGGCATAAACCAATTGTTAAAGACCCCCCAGCATATTCACCAGAGCGGGAGAATTCATTTTGGTATAGGGGAAAAACAACCATTTGGGTAATTACATTCTGTTTCTCGGCGTCTCCTCTAACACATTAGCGGGAGATAATATTCCACATTCTAAGTCCAGCACCATCCCACAGCGCTCTATTAAACAGCTGTCACCTTCCTCCCCAAAACTGGATGCATTTCTCAGCAGGAAGAAGGACTCCCTGCGTGTGAGTGCGTGTCAACCGCATCAATCCTGGCTTGTAGAAAATGTACTGGCAGGGCGAGAGGCAAAGCATTGTGGTGGGAAAATCACAGGACTAGTGGTAAAGAGACCAGATTCTGGATTTGCTCAGCTGTGACTTGCTGTGTGACCTTGGGTAAGTCACTTAATTTCTCTGGTGCCAGGGTTTCCAAAGCTGTAAAGTGAGGCAGCCTGGAGAGGTGATTCACATGGCATCTGCGGTTTGGGGTTACCATGTGGGCTCTTTCTCAGGAGACCATGGGCTCTCCATGATTCTTGCTTTGGGCTGGAAACTCTCAAAATGGGTTGGCAACATGATGCTTGGATACTGTGGCCTATCCACTGCCACCGACCCCCGAGAGTGAAGGCTGTGGAGGCATTGGGCCTGGGTTCTTCTTTGCTCCTCATTGACCTAAGGCCTAAGAAGATTGGCTGCCTTTGAAACAAATTATATTTGGCTTATCCTTTCCCTCACTTCATTGTGTTTCATGATCCATTTCAGACTTCTGACCCCACTAAAGTAATGGGAAATTAGGGAGAGATGGATGGAGAAAGAATGCAAAGGCCCAGGGGTAAGATGGGACGTGGGAAGGAGCAGGAAATGGAGGAGAAATAGATAAAGGGAGACTGAGGATGGAAGGGGAGAGAGAGAGTACAGGCATGGATGGGAGGCAGAATTCGAAAAGAACAGGGAGAAGAGGGAGAGACTTGGAGAAAGAGTTACAGGAAGGAGGCCAAATACAGGAGAATGACAGAGGTTATGGAAATAAGTGTTACAAGTTTAAGAAATTCATTCCCTCTCTTCCTCCCTTCTCCTTCCCTTCCGCCCTCCTTCCCGCCTTCTTTCCTTATTTCCTCCTTCCTTCCTTCTTTCCAACAAACACTTATTAACAGCCCCCAATCTCACACACCATATTCTACATCAATATTCTAAGTGCTAAAGATGAAAACATGAATAAAACATGGTCCTTGCATGCAAGGAGTTTACAGTATATTAGGAGGCAGTGTTTAATGTGTGACAAGGTGTGGAAAGACCATCATAAGAGGCATGTGCACACAGCAAGGGGAGTGGATCAATTTACCGGGGGAGGGAAGGTGGGTCAAGGAGGCTTCATGGAGATAGCTGGGTTTCATGAAATGAGAAGAATCTCTGTGCTCTTCTCTTATGCAGTTCCCTCCCTATAGCTCTGTTGAATTATCTTCTTTCATGCAGGCCCTGAGTTAGTCATTCCATCCTCCATGTTTCCGCGGTGCTGTGAAACAGCTTTATCTGCATTCACCTCACTGTATTGTAATCACTTCCTTCCATGTCTGTCTTACTCACTAGACTGATCTCTTTAAGGCCAGGAAACTTGTTTATTTGCTTTTATACTTATATTGCCCAGTACCTAGCACAGCGCCAGCAAACAGCAGATGCAAAAAATCCCCTCAAAACCAAAAAACCACATTGAATGAAAGTGTTAGGCATATATAATTTCTTTCTTCTATTGGTTCCCATTTACATGGCTTACCACAACAACTGACTCCCCACACACTATTTCCATCACACCACCACAATTTGGGAGAAGGATGTTTCTCCAAATGCTTTTCTCAACATCCATGCCTTGCCTGCTCTCTTTTCCTTTCTTCTTCCTTCCCTTCCCTTTCTTTTGCACCTGCCTCTTCCCTTCTCCCAGGGTCCCGAGAAGAAGTGAGTTAACCTCAGTTTCCCTTTCATATTGGCTGTCTAGAACCTTTTTCTAAGAGTGTGGGGTTTCAGGGATCTCTTCGCAGGCAGAGCCTGGGGTGTGCACTAATATAATAAATTGAGGGCTCCTAGGAATGTCTCTTTCCTCAGAGCACAGACCTCACTTTGGCTTCTTTCTTCCTAGGGAGCCTTCATCCACTGCTGCTGGGCTATTTCCTGGAAACAGCATGGAGTTGGCCTGGAGGAATGGCCTGTTTCATGGAGTGGTGCCTCTCTGAGCTCACACCACTCAGCCCCGAAGAGGCTGCCTTTTTGACTTGAAAATGTAGGTGGAAGCCACCTGGCCTCCTCTCTCACACCCTCAGGAAAACTTCACTTCTATTGGGATGTATCCTATAGGTCTATGAGCTCACTGGACCACTACCACCCCTGGACCGAAGGGGCGGGATTGCATGGTTGTCTACATTGTAGTTGGCTTGGCCTGCATACAGTTACTCAGTCTATTTTTCTGAAGGAATTGTGTCTTTTAATCTTTGTCCACAATCCCAGGGACCTCAGTGATGGACACCTTTTAAAAACTGATATAAATAATTCTTTAGTTCACAATTACCACCTCTGAAAGCAGGATGCTTGGAAAGCTGGTACAATTTGAGGCAACAATTCAGACTCAGTCATCTCTTCAGAAAAGTTCTTAAGAAATGTGTAGAGGAAACCAGATTGCAATCTGTTTGTTACAAGCCGCGGGAGAACATAACGTCTTCGTTGGAAACTGGAGTAATGCTGGCATGAAGTGGCACCCCTCCCCTACAAGACCTCCTGCTTCCTCCCATTTTGTGAGCGAGACTATGAAACTCTCTAATGGTTTTGCCGAAATAAATCTAAGCCCTTAAAAATGTCACCCAACCTCATAGTTCCTCATTATTAAGGGCTACAAACACAGACTTAAAAAGGGAAAACCTAAATATTACTGAGTTAGTGTTTTATATTGAATGGAGTCTTTCATGATCAGAGATTAATTACAGCAAGGCTACCTATCCAGATACATGGGTCTAAAACAGCTACCCCACCTCCATGGCAGATACCTGATGTTTTCAGACTAGGAAAAGAAATGCCCAGCTTGGGTGATGATAAGACCTGGCAGGGCTGACAGGCTTTGGTTTCAGGACTATCTCTCTGTTCCCTCCTGGAAAGGGAAATGGAGCAGTGTGAGGAGCTATGGTGACTTCTCTGAGATGCAGGGCAGCAGTTGAACTGGGGAAGGGCCAGCAAATGAAGTTGGCTTGATGTGGGCTTCATGCTCCTGCTTAGGAAAGCTGGAAGCCCCTCACATGCTTGCACTAAGAGGGAATCTGGTTCTGATAGAAATCCTGCCAGATCTTTCTGAAGGACACATTGTCCTTGAGGAAAGAGCCAACTATCATTCCTTACATGTGACCTGGTTTTCATGGTCAAGGAAACTGAAGTCCCATTCAGGGATGCTTGCCAAGCTCTTCAGTAGCAAAACGGACAACGAAGAGCTGGGGCTCAGGGCAGTGGTCAGGAAGCTTCCCTGAGGCTGGGCTAAGCTGCTCTGGTGGAGAACAAATGTGGAACAGAGAGCAAGTGGGGGCCATGGAGCAATCCCGACATGTCGTTTGTTCTCATTACTTCATTTATCCATTTATCTTTCATCCATCTAGCACATCTTTATTGAGAACTTATTATGCTTTAGGCATCAGGCCATTGTGCGAGTTGGTAGGACTCATTTTGGTGAGTAGGGGTGGGAGGTGGGAGAAGAGGAAATATAGAACTCTAAAGAGAAAGAAGGTAGAGAATCAGCTTTGTTGAAAATTTTCTGTGCCCTGTTTTTACACAGGTTGTTTCACTGAGTTTAATCCCATCCCTATAATGTTGCATTATAACAATTCTCATTTTAGTTGAGAAATAACCAATGCTTAGACAGGTTGAGTTAGATGAGTGCTGTGTATGGCTCCAAAATCTTTTTCACTGTAGTGCAGAGTCCTTGGAAGCTTACCATCTAGATGGGCAGGAACACATTCTCATGTGTGTTGGATGAATCAAGAGTTGGTAGACTCCATCCAAAACATAGACTGGTACTAAACATGAAATCACTTTCTATAAGTCATGAGCAGATGACTTGAGGTTAGTTAGTGCTAAATGACGATACTGTGGGAAGTGCTCATGGATGCCACTGGGGGATGAAATGAGATTCATGATGGTCCTTGATGAAGAGATGGGATGACTGTCCCTGGCCTGTTCAGAGGACAGATTGTTGCTTTGGTGGGCTGGAGTGTGGGATTTGGTCAGAGGCCAAAATGGAGAGGGCTGGGAAGGTACGTTAGGGCCAGAGAAAAAAGGCTTCAAGGTTTTTGAACTTTACAGGTGATTGAGATATTAAGAAGGAAAAAGATGTAAGAGTTCTTTCAAAAAATGAACCTGGCCATCACAGAACACAGGCTGGATCCTGCCTTAGGTCATGATCTTTTGATGGGGGAGAATAAGGTGTAAACCAAAACCATTCACGTATAGCCCCACAGGGCTGGCTCTTAGCCTGATTCAGGACTACAGTCCACACCCAAAAGGAGTGAATCTTTGCTGGAAGATCTTAGAATTTTAAAAGATTTTGAGTTCTTTGTCTCCCATCAAAATTATTGTGGAAACTCTTCCCAAGAAGGTCTTAAAAAGAGGTGCTGATAGCTCTCACTGGTGATTGTTTAGCTGGAGGCACAGCAAAGAACTGGAGTCCGGGGATGTGATAATATGATAATATTATTATGATTATGATCATTATAATTCAAAATATGATATTATTTGGAAACATCATCTGAGGTTTCTCTTTCCTGATCTTTGTAGACCCACTCCCTTGCCCTCCTCCATTTAGATAGTTGCTATTACTTTCTCCATGTACTGCCTTGGATGTGGAGGGCAGATACACTTGAACACAGATTTTCAACAATAAGATCTGGACTTTTTGAGAGCAAAACAGATTTTGGAGTAAAAAGCTCTGAGTTTTGAGTATCTGGAACCAAGAATTGGTAGGCCCCCAAACATAGGCCTACAGTAAAAGCCACAGAGTGAGGCAAAATGTACAAGGGTGTGGAATAGACTCTGTATATTGGGAGCAGAGAGACAATGACAGAAGGAGAGCAAGCAAGTGCCCGACAAAGACAATAAGGTCTTGCATTTCCTATCTGGGACTTGGCCTGGTACAGGTGTGGGAAGGAGAGAAAGACCAGAAAGTTTGAGCGACTTGTGAGCAAGAAGATGTGTGCCCTAGGTTAGACATGTGTGCTCTCGGCTGCTTCAATAGTCAGGAGAGTGGAGGGGGCAGCCAGGAGATTCTTGAAAGGGAGAGCCCTAGAGCCGAGAACAGCATGGGAGAGTGTCAAGAGTCTCAGTGTCCCCCTGATTGGGTCTAGAGGTGGCTGAGAGGGTGAGGGCAGAGCTGTAGAGGCCTTGTAGACGGACCTTGTGTGATCCATGTGGACCAGATGACCTGCAAGCAAGGACTCTTTCAGTCCCACTCATGGGGCTGGCCCAATGACCAAAGACCAACAGGGGAGGCCAGAGTGGAGTGGATGGCTCTTCCATTACCAGATGGCACAGAAGCCTTCCATTTTTTCTTGCTTCCCAGAAGAATGGGAAGGAAAAGAGGAGAATTCTGAACTGTCTGAATATCTATGCAAAAGGGATAAAGAAAATTCCTGTGTCAGATTTGACTTTAAGAGCTGACTTTAGATTAAGCTGTTTGCCGGCAATGGAAATGGGGAGGTTCTCCTAAGAGCCAAGTTCAGTTTAATTTTTAATTTTTGCATATGGACTGTAAAATTCACTTCCTTTATATGATGTTTGAAATCCTTTCCAATGGGCTGATTCTCTCACAACTGGTCTGGCTTTTCTTCCCCCACCATACCTCTCTTCTTAAGCATGCCCTTTCCCTAGGCTGAGCGTGGGTTGGTCCTCTCTTTGAAAATACAAGCTGAGACATAAGGTTCCAGTAGGCTTATCATGCATTTAATACTTTATCAGGATTCTATGTATTCCATTTATTTCAATTAAGACCATTGACTGAGCATCTGGTCTGTGCCAGGCTCTGTGCTGGATGGTGAGGAGCCAGGAAGAGGAAACAGAAACATATAGATGTTAAAGCTACTTTCTAACCTTTCCCAAGCTAGGGAGTAGCAGGGTGAGGTTGAAGGAAAAATGAAATAAGAGGTGAAAAGTTAAGACTTGGTTACTTGGTGATTTAAGAACCTTAATGTCTTTGGGCCTCAGTCTGCTAATCTGTAAAATTAGGGAGGAGTGAAGACCCCCCCCCCACCAAAAATCCTTTAAGCCCTTTCCAGATGCTAAATTATATGGAACTTGTGACTTTCAAAAGTGAAGAATTGTTTAGTTAACTGAAGCCCTAGAAGGTAAGGGAGTTGATAGAATATGGCCAGTACAAGGACACTTGCTGTTCAATTCTGTTGTAACATCTTCAGGGAAGTGGCAAAGTCCCACCTTAAGTAAATCATATGGGGGTGAGTACATGGCTGATCACAGCCTGAGTTGTCCCAGTAGTGTTCAGGACCCAGGGAAGGAGTTTCTAGATGGTGTGTACTGAAGGGCCTGCTCTTGCAATATTATTATTATTATTATTATTATTATTATTATTAGTAGTAGTAGTAGTAGTAGTAGTAGTAGTAGTAGTAGCAGCAGTATTTTGGCAGGAGAGAATCTGGAATTTAAGCTTATGCTACTGGGTGTGTTCGTTTTTGCTCATACTTACAAAGTAGAATGCCCGCCTACAATCATTACATGGATATCTGAAATCATCTGAAATATTGACATACTTGCCTTGTTTACAATTTCTAGCTGCTGACTGCATTCATAGACACTTTCGCATACCACTCCCTCCTGACTCAATTGTTCATTCACTCACTCAACACTCTACAAAAATTCATGGAGCCCCTATTGCGTGCCAGGCTTTGAGCCAAGCACTAGGAATGTAGAGATGAGGTGGAAGGCTCACAATGTAGCAGGAGGGAAAATAAGAGAAGCAAAAGTACTTGAATGATCCACTTGAGTCCTACGAAGAAGCCTTGCTAGAACTCTGCAGACAAAGCACTGGGCTACCCCTCATACCATACTTACTGGGGGTGTTTGTAGCTGGAACCAAGGGCTGGAGTCAGGGGTACAGTGGGAAGAACTCTACAGCTGACCAAAGAACCCATCAAATGGTGACTATATGACTCCTTTTCTATTTTTTATCTCTGAAAAGCAACAACCAATGATGAGAGATGGCGGGACCTCATATCAGTGGGGCTTCTGATGAAGTTGCACCAGATAATATAATAATATGAAAATACAAATATGATTTTTAAAAAATCCCAAAGAGTTTGAGTTCTTTGATAAAGTCTCCAGCCTAGGTTCTGGAAGCATGGACTTCTGTTGTGGAGTATGGTTACTAGGTGGTGGGGAAATGGGGAGCCAAGTTTATGCATCTGGACTGGTACTGGGTAGGGAGATTCCACTTCTTCAATCAGTGCCAGCTCAGAGCCACTAAGTTTGGTGCAGAAGGAGCACTTCATGGTGGGGGGAGGGGCTAGACCTCATAGCCTTTTCTTCCACCCTCCCTCCCTCTTTTCCTTACCCCCTTCCTTCCTCTTTTTCTGAGATTTGCCATTTCCTTGGAGAATCTTATGAATCACTACTGCCATCATCAATCAGGTCTCAGGAGTGATGTTTAAACCCTTTAAAACCTTGGCCAAAGCCCAGACAAAATTCTTGGAGTACAACCAAAATAAGCTAGAACGTTCAACCTGACTTTACAGAAGACTGAGAAAGACAAGGGAGAAAACCTCCCATGCACATCATGTGCTTTGCTGACCCAAGAAGGGAGGAGAGTTTTCCCAAGACTCTCCTTCCTAGCTTCTAGTGTCTTCCCATGTAGTCAGTGCAACCTCAGCTCCCATTACCCAAAAGCCCTCTCAAACTTCATTTCTTGAGCCCCAGAGGAGAACGCTGGACCTCTTATCTACCTAGATCCTTGCCTTTGCCATGTGATCAACACCAGGAAAGACCTCACTCTCCAACTGAAGGCTGTGGTCTTGCCCCTGAGGCTCACGTTAGGACCACCATGTCCAAATGCCCCACAAAACCCCTCACTATTCCTGTGCACATGTGTGCGCATGCCATGTGTGCACGTGTGTGCATATGTGTGTGTGGGGGTAAGGTCTCCTAATGAGAGAATGACAGGCACATGATGGGACCGGAGGAAGAACAGGCAGAGGGAAAAATGAGGAGAGGAGAAAATCTATGCCTAGAGTAAGGAAGAAAAGAGAGGAAAACTCCACGTGTGCACACCCTAGATCTGGCCCCAGTATAGTCAGTCTGACCATGTCAGCCATTGTCCATGGGTGCAGAGGTTCAGGACTGTGCCTGGAGTGAAAGCAGAGTAGGCTTCGCTGATAATTGGGTACCCACAGCGATCAGATGGCCAATTCCATACCCTAGTTTTCTTACCCTCACAAAATGAGAGGAAGAAAGTTGGGAAGTGAGAATGAGTCATAGACAAGCAAAAAGACAATGGCATCCAGAGTCTGGGAGAGACAGAGGGAAGAGAGGCTGAGGATGGGGAGATGTAAGGAGAGACTGTCCAAAGATGCCAAAACAAACAATGGAGAAGGGAAATGATCCGTCTGCCTTTACTTATTTATTATTACACAGAGAAAACAGATGATATGACCACTGATTGAGTAGAGGCTTTGGCTTTGCATGTAGCCACAGGTAACGAGTGCAGAGAAAGGAATGGGGAAAAGGCCCACGCAGGAGGAGGAATGGCAGAGAATGGACAGGAGGACAGTGCTCTAACATTAGTGTACAGACATGCACAGTGGATATATGAGACAGAGCGCATGACAGCCAGCAAGCAAGAGTTTGTGTCTGTGTACTAATAAGAAAGACAGGTATGACTCCTGAGGTGGTAAGAAGAAAATCAGAGACCACCTGTCCTTGTAATTCTGCTCTCTGTTCTAATGCACATAATGGAATTCTGGGAATTTCTCACCCTAGCTTTACACGCTCATAAGACCAAGTCCACAGGGAGAGGCTTTGGGCTCCTCACCTGCTCTCCTCAACCTCTGGGGCCTGGGGTGCAGGATGCTTGCTCCATTCCCAGCCCTCCCAGAGACTAAACTGACTCTCTCCAGGGTTTGGTTCTGCTGCTGTTCTGGCCATGACAGCTTGTTCACCTCCTTGCTGTGTGTTCCTGAACCATATACCTACAGACAGGTTGCTTCTCGACTCTAGTCTCAGGCTGTCTGTCCCTGTAGCATTCGAAAGCTAATCAGAGTCCTTGTCCAGAACTGATGTTTTCATTATATTTACATTTCACAAATGATTAAAAGGATCAGTTTATAAAAGCAAAAGAAAGTTGAGGTGTTCAACCTCTCTGGGCCTTTTAAGACAACAGACTTATTATGTCCATGTGAATTTCTAGGAAGAAGCCTCTAATGAAAGTTTATTGCCTCTCAGCTTCCACTGGCCAGTGATGTGGCTCGTCCTTCCTGTTCATTAGAGCAGAACGGCATCCTAGTGGGGTTGTAGCCTCACAGAGCCTGTGCCCACCTTCTGGCCCACACCCCCAATGAGCTTGGGAGGATCCCAGTGCTGCTATGATGGTCCCATCACCCTCCCAAGCATGTGATTTGGGATCCAGACAGGATATTGCACCCGTGTTCTTGAAGGAAATGATAAGACCCTGGCCTACCAGTTGCATGAATGATTAATGAGGAGTAATTAGTTAACGTTTGTTAAGCGCTTTATAGACACAAAGTGCAGGGTAAGAGCTAAATGAAGAGGCAGAAGCAGCAAAAGCCAAAAGACTTGACATCCACCCAAATGTTGCTCATAGAATCCCAGACTGTTGCAGCTGAGGGAAGGAGGGACCACAGAGACTATTTGCCCCGTGGTTTGTAAACTGCACATTGCAGGGCCTTCTGGGCAGCTGCCCAGCAAGCATCTCCCAGTGCTGCCTCCCCAAACAATCTCAACAGGAAAAGCAAAATAAGGTTCCACAAAAACTGTGCTCACAGCAAAAACTGAAGACAGAGAATGCCAAAAACTTCAAAATAACCACGAGTGAAAAGAGACAAAGCATCACATCCCAGCAGTGCACGCCTGGACTCCCGTCTATGTCCATCAGCTAGCAATCGGCTCCCTCCGCCCACGCTCACATTCCTCCACTCCGGAGGACTTTGGTTCCCGCAGCCCCTGGTGTCAGGAGCTCTGTCCAGGCGTCTGGGCAGAGAGGAAGTACAATGTCTCCTCGCTCTTCAGATAAACGTTTAGTAGCCCTCCCTGTATCCTCCTGCAAACAAAACAAAACCAACTCTGAGATCAGTTCTGTCCTTGGGGAAATTTAAGAAGCTTTAGGGCTACGCACAAATATTAAATCTAATATTTGGTTAGTCTGGCCCTGACTTGGTACCTCAATTTTAGGAACTGAGCCCTTATCTGACTAATTTGGTAGGTTAGGGCGCCCCTGCTGGGCTCTAGTGCCACCTTGGGATTCTGCTTGCCATCCTGCCCTTCTCTGGCTTGCACTGAGAGAACACCTTCCTTGTGGCTCCAGCTGTCCAGCAAGTGATCCCAGACCTGGCTGTATCTCCTTCTCTTACCCATGTCCCACTGTCCTCCCGGAGTGGTGCGTCATCAACACCCTCTCTTTTGTGCCCCAAATGGCAGAGAAGAGTGAAGTCAGCTCTCAAAATGTGAGGGATCACTACAAGCAGAAAAGGTCTTTAAAGCCCACGTTCTATCTTAAAATTTGTGTGCAGGTTGCGTTGGAGCCCAATATGCGGCCATGCTAATTTTAATTTAAAAATGTCCTTTCACTCAATCTTTTGGTAAAGTTGAAGCTCTGGAAAGATGTACCATTGATTCTGTGGGATTAGACACTCTCAGAACACCACTACATATTCTCGAGGTACAAGTGTCCAAGTGTGAGAAGTGCATGCCTCAGTTTACCCCAAGCCACTTGCTGGATCCTGGCCCTTCCCGATTTGCCCACCGTCAACTGCCTTTAACCATTCCCTGCGTGGAGGAGGCACTGGAGGCAGTGCAGTGAGCCTGATCTCAGAACTGTGGGGCAGAGCACAGAGAGCAGAGTCAGCTCATCCCTGCTCCAGGGATGTCCTTAGACTTCACCAAGCCCTTGAGTTGTACCGATTCACCGTTGGTCCAGTTTTTCTTGATGACTCATACCAATCATTTCTACTATGGGTTAATTAAGAGTTACCAAAGCCATTGGGTCAACACCACCACGATATGCTCTTTGGACTTAGGGAGGGGTAGAACTAACCCTGTTTGATTTGCCAGTAGGTTCTAGGCACTGTGTCATGTAGGGCGCACACAGTATCATAGTTACTCCTCACACAGACCCCAGGGTAGGTACCATTGTCTTTATTTCACATGTGAACTATCCAGTACTACAAGACGTAATGGACACGTAGCACCCAACAACTCAGGTAGGATTCAGATCCATGTTTTCTTATCCAAATCCTCCTCTTCCCACTATTCATGATGCAGAGTCCCTTGCTTTTCTTCTTGTTGCATCTTTCTGCCTATTTTAATTGTTATGGCCTCTATCAAAGCATGAAAGAAACAGAGAGAGGAGGAGAGGTTGGAAAGTATGAATTCTGCTGTCAGCTGTTTCAGGAAGATGGAGAGGCTGAGGGAGAGATGGTGGATTGAAACCGATGTCTAAACTGACATTTCTCTTATCATCTCTGGAATTAATTTATCTGGTCCCACCCTGTTCCCCTCACAGCCACAGATTTTAAGGAATGGCTACAAAGAGGCCTTAGAGACCTAAAGCAAGAACACAGCTTCACCAAGCCCCTCATTCGTCACTAGCTGGAGTCAGTCTCATTAATAACTGGGGCTTAATCCTCCACATTCAAAGAGACTCCCATTACCCAAAACAATAATTTTTTTAATTACCCAGGCAGAGTGGCAATTGCATATTGAATACTAAGGATGATTTAAAACTAATAAATACTTTTGGAAATTCCTTGAACATTTTAATGAATTAAAAGTTATGAAATATTTATAAGCAGTAACAACCCCATTTAGAACCATTAATAAAATAAATACATTAGTCAGAGAATGAAATTCATTACTATTTTACTACTAGACATTGATGTCAATGACTGAATATTGCTCCAAATTACTTGTAAAATAGAACAATTATTTTAGTGTGATTAATCTTTTCAATTATTTCTTTTATGTAGTTGTAATTTGAAAGTAATTTTCTTCTGGGAGTACAATGACCTCAGCACACTGGTTCCTTATTTATTTATATTTAAAACCCTTTTTTGTCTGCCCCCGTTTCCAGGCGATTTCCAATGGTCGCATATCTAAAATAGTTGCCTAAGCAATCGTTATTGTTCCTAAGCACTTTGCGGGGCATTTTTAATTGGCTTTATTAGCAATTATGAAGAAGCTATTCCAAAGTAAGGAAGTCTCTGCCAACAGCAGCAGAGGAGGGGCTGCAAGTTCTTTCCCGGTTCCACCAGCTGGGGGCCTGGCTGTTTCAGGATCTGTGCTGTCTGCCGAGGGAGGCAGTGTGACAAACATGCCGAAGGACTTTCAGGCTCTTCCCCAGCCTCCAGCCATCCCCACAGGATTAAAGAGTCCTAACCCTTTTCGTAGCATGAGGGATTCTGTTCACCCAGCCACAAAGGAAAAATGACTTTATCAGGGATAAAAGCGTAGATTGTGGCGGGTAGAGAAGCAGCTGCTATTGAAACCAGACTGCGGACGTGGGCTGTCAGAGTCTCTGATGGAAATGGGGTAACCTTTTCCTTGGCCCAACGGTTCAGACAAGGCACAGATGGAAAGTGAAAGGTGGATGTGAACCTGCAAACATACCCTGGGGTAGTCGTGCAGAATTATTCAGCCCTGGTTCCAGAATGAGAACATTCAGCTGAGTCAGGGGACCCGGGAGAGAGAGGGCAATGGTATTTATTGTGCCAACTGTGCTACGGGCTCTATACACTGTATCAGTTTTAATTTCCCAACAAACCTATAATTATGTATTATTAGCCCCATTTACTGATGGAAAAACTGGAACTCAGATTTAAGAAAACTCTTCCAAGCTCAAAATGGTGGTAAGCCACAGAGCTCGGATTCCACATGCATTCTGGCTGATTCCAAAGCCTGTAATCTCTCTCCTACGTTGTAACAAGAAAACCTTTATTCAATATATTAAAAATATGTTGGTGGCTGTGCTTGCCATGAGAAAAGCATTGTTAGTTGTTAATTGGGATATAGAGATTTAAAAAAAATACATAGTATTTGATTCTAGGAACTTAGCATCTATTGAATGAGACACATAACTCTGGAAAGAAGCAGACTCTTCTAAAATAGAACTACACCGAAACTTAATTCTGAGCTGAGACTTCTTGGAGAAGATACTTTTGAGCTGAGATTTAAAAGAGGTGCAGGACTTTGAAAGACAGAATGGGAATGAGGAGAGGGAGAGCACTCTGCAGGGGTATAGCTAGGACAAACGCCTGGGGTGGGGAGGTGTGTTTGGAGAAATGAGTGTAGATCTCAGTGGCTAGATGAAATTGTAATTTTAATCTTATCTTTTAAATAGTACAGCCCACAGATAAATTATGAGCAGGAAGTTTTAGAAACAGGGAGTTAAGAAGAGGGGTGTTTGGAAATAGGGTTCATGCTCTACCTGGAGGACACAATGAGAACTGAGTGTGGACACAGACTGTGGCTATGCTTTCTCCTTGGCTTTCGCTTCCAAGCAATAGATCTCACCATTGCAGAGTTGACTCAGTCCCTTGAAGTGACTAACCTGGAGGATGGCCGCCTTGGTGCCACCTCAGGTTGGCAGTGCTGTGACTCTCATCACTCACTTGGCATTTGGTTATCATTAACACTGCAAAGTTTTGGAGGAGGCAGCAGAAGAGCCAATTTGTTTCTGTAAACAGCAGTTTCTCCTTGAGAAGGTGAGCAGGAGCAAGAGAGCAACTTGGTTTTAAAAGGCTTCAAGTCAGGTGAAGCCCAGAGAGGTCAGGTAGCTCAGGGCATCATCTACAACACACTTCTTTAGCCATCTTCTCATTTGCCCCTCCTGATTAAGGACAGTTTTGGGATAGCCACTGACATATCGTTATTCCTATTTTAAATTAAAAAAGAATCAAGGTGCCAATTCTGAGGGTGATCTTTAGTGTTCTTTCTGGACTGAAAAGTTGGCTAGTCTATGGTAAATAAGAGATGGAAAAGGGACTTCCATCCCCTGATTGAGGGTTCAGGGCTCATTCTGTGGTTTTTCTGAGAAAGGCACCTTGGCACTAGTAGGAGGATGACATCTCTATAAATGGAGCACCTATTCGACACCTCTGGTGCAAATTAAATGTCCAGGGATGCCTTTTGGAGAGCAGTTTCTGTGCAGAGCAGAATGGAGATCTTAAAGCTATCACACCAAAACTCAGTCCTAAGATAGAAGCAACAAATTTATATCAATATCAGTATGCTTTCAGTTTAGTATTTACTCAGTGAATGTCTGTCAGATGAATGAGTGAGCACATGGATGGATGGATGGATGGATGAGTCTCTCCATACAGAGTTTTCCGCTCGCAGCCCCAAGACAGAATGCCACAGTAATTTCCCTTTTACAAGCACAAATGGAGGATCCTGCTGGGGCGTTTTCTGCTTTTGGAACAGAAAATGCCCAGTTTGGGCCAGGCTGCCAGGAGCCCGTGAGGTAATCCCTCATTTTACCCAGCTGGATTTTGAAGCCCACTCCAGAGGCTGATCAGTTCCACATGGCTGGCCAAAGATTAGAATCTGTTTGTTCAGCTTCTCTCATTTCCTCTTGTTCCCTCTTGGTTAAGTAGGACATCCTCCACTTCCCATCATTGTCTTTGGTGGACTAGGAGGAGAGAGAGGGGACAAAGCTGGGGGATGCCACACTTTTTTCTTTTTGAGGAAAACTAGCCCTGAGCTAACATCTGCTGCCAATACTCCTCTTTTTGCTGAGGAAGATTGGCCCTGAGCTAACATCTGTGCCAATTTTCCTCTACTTTATATATGGGACATCTGCCACAGCATGGCTTGATAAGCAGTGTGTAGGTCCACACCCAGGATCAAAACCAGCGAACCCCCGGCTGCCGAAGTGGAGTGCGCGACCTTAACCGCTATACCACCGGGCCGGGCCCCAGATGCCACACATTTTTTTACTGGAAACATTCATACTAGCCCTATGCCTAGCATCTCAAAGCTAGGACTCAGAGGGATAAGAACTTGCCTCATGAAAACGGCCCATATTCAAAGTATAATAGCCTTGTGCTTAGTCCTAGCTGTTTAAAGAAGGTATGGTTATCTAACTATTTTTGGCTATCACATTTTAAGTAAGTTCAGAATCATTGGATCAAAAGCCTGGAATTCATAAGAGAGTTGAAACCAGACTGTCAGTGGTTCTCAAACTGTATTTCATGAAACTCCATTTGGAGGGGGGGTGTGAAGGGCTGTGGAGCAGGTGAATTCTGTGCCCCCCACCCTCCCTTCCCCTCGGGCAGCCCTACTTATGTAATTTTATATACTGGACTTTTATATAAGACTTTGTTAGAATTAAGGGTTCAGCCTCTAAAAACTCTTTGAAGACCATGGATCTAGTTCCAATGCCCTCATTTTAGGCTCAGAGAGGTAAAGATATCTGTGCATCTTCAACTCTTTTGAGATATGCGTTTTAAGGCATCCATGGTAGTGGGACTGCATTTGACACCTTGATTCCTCCCCCTTCCTGAGCTACAGAATTCAGTGAAATAACCCCTCCTGGGTAATGTGAGGGTTATGACACCCTCTCTGCTGAACGGGTCAGAGGAGGTAATGTGTATGAAAGGGTCTTGATAGGGTAAGGGGCTAAGAATATTTCTTATTGAGAAATCTGCTAGTGAGCTGAATGTGGCTCTGACCTGAGAAACCTCAGGCATGATTCTTGCAAGTTCATGAAAGAGAAAGGGAACTATGGTGGCCTGCAATAAAATATATTTATGCTCATACAGGAGCCATTTGCAGTTCTTTGATTTTCATGGATGGGGGCGTCCACTGTTGACCAGTGCAGTGGTACACCTAAGGTACTTTTGACCAACCCAGGCAAGGAGAAGGAAATTCTAAATTGGTTTCTTAGAAAACCTGAGAACTTGACAACCATAACGTGGAGGCAGAAATCACATTAGATTGGTCAGTAATTATTGTGTCAAAGTTCAAGGTAAATCTTGGGGTGTTTGTCCATTCAGTTTCCACATGGTGACAGAGGATCTTTAGAAGTATTAGATGCTTTCTTAGAAGGGGTTCTTTCCAGCAGTGACTTTCCACAGGTAGCAGCAGCATGTGGAGCTAAGAGCATGGATGCTGGAGCAGACGACCTCCATCCCAATATCTGCTGTGAGACTTTGGGTAAATTATTTAGGTCTCTGTGCCTTGATTTCCCCATCCATATAATGGAAGTGCTGATAATAATAATAGATACCTCATAGTCTTGTTGTAGGATTAAATGAGTTAATATATGCAACATGCATAGAACAGGCCCTGGTGCACAGAAGGTGCTAGATGGGTGTTTGCAATGATGTATATTTTTATGGCTGCTAAGAGGCACACTGATCTTTTTAAAATCCTTTTCAAGGAGCTAGTCCTTCCTGACCATCCTGACACGTGTTTTTCTATAGGCTCCTCTGAACGTGAGGGATCCTGATGAGTGTCCTGCATAATCCTATAGTTCTGCTATAGAACTAAAGCAAGGTTCTATCTGCTGAAGAAAGGTTTTTGTGATTGGGGAAAGGGTTCCCTGGGAGCCCAGGCGTGGGAGCCTCTGGGGGCTGGTATTCCTCCTGTCAGTGCTGAATATACAAACTGCTCTTTTAAGATAACAGGAAAAACTCTTCCAAGCAATTGCCACTCACTGCTACTTTTTTTGGAAGTAGAAGGCTAATAGCCCAAAGCTATTAAAGCAGGAGCAGCATTTATCAATTGATTCATTAACCAACAATCAGTCAACAAGTATTTATGTGGTGTTTCCTATGTGTTTAGCACTCTGTTCATTGTCCCCTGGAGAAATAAAACGAAATATAGGACAAAGTCTCGAACCTCAAGTTAGGGTCCCCAAATAACTAATTGGGAAATAATTATAAAACAGCTACTAAATTTAGATGTAGAGAGCAAATCTTCCAAGACAAACTTCTGTAGCTGTGAATGACATTCTGGAGGATTTGGACCCCAAGCTGGATCTTAAGCGATCAGTCTGTGTTCAGATGGAAGGCCTGGGACCAAGCGGGCCGTTCCTGGTGTAGTGTACAGAAAACCAGTCCGACGAGAAGGGAGGAGATGTGGGAGAACAAGGGGCATAATGGTCGCGGGTTCAGTGGGGCCAGATTGTAAAGGACCTTGGAAATCAAGCAGAGACACTGGGGCTCTCCAGGCAGGATTGAGCAGTGGTGAAAGTACCAAGGCCAGAGGCAAGATAGTCCTGATGTCAGTCTCAGCTCTACCACCAACCAGCTGGGTGATCCCCAGCACATCACTTTCCTGGTCCCAGGAATGAGGGAGGTGGCTCAGTCTAGCCCCCATATTTCTGATGTGGGAGGCAATAAGAAGTTACCGAAATTGCATGAAAGTGCCACAAGGAAAGGGATCTTTGGGGAGATTTGTCTGGTAATGAGTGAAGGATGGGTAATGGTATCAGGGAGGCCAGCTGGCTACTGCCAAAGTCCAAGTATGCATTTCCAAAGGCCTGGCTAAGCCTGTTGCTGAGAAAATGAAGTCAGAAAGGCAAATTTGAGAAGCAGCAACAGTAGAATTTAGACAACAACAGACAGGATGCAAGGCAGCCACAAGTCTAGAGTCCAGGGCTCAGCCGTTTGGATGTAGTGACAAGAGGAAGAATCAAAGATAATCCTAAGATTTCTGGTAATAAATAAATCCCCAGTCTCTATGCATTCCACAAAGGTGGCAGAATGTAGTGGACAGATGCACTGGCTTGGTGGTCAGATTGACTTGGGATTGAATTTAGCTCTACCTTTCCTTAACTGAATGACCTTGGTAAGTGTTGAAAGTTCTGTGAGCTTCAGGTTCCCCATCTGTAGAATGAGGATAATAGTACCTGCCCTATAGCGTTAGTGTAAAGCTCACAGTGGTAGCACATGTAAAGGGATCAATCAGCATTTTGCCTTTGCACATGGTAAGTGCCCTGTTCAAGTTAGATTTTATTGCTTATTAACTGAGCACCTATTAAGTGTTACACACTGTGATAGGTGTTAGGATTCAGAGAGGAGAGAGGCATGGGCTCTGCCCTGATGATACCCACAGATAGGTATCATCTCCTATGTGGAAAGAATTGTCCTAATGTCTCCTGTAAGGCTTTGTTGATTAACTGAAATAACGCCTTTCTTCATGTGGGCCACAGAAAGGCTGTAGAGTTTTACAGATGTGTTCCTCCTCATGCTCTGTCTGTGCCTGATGCATCATGGGGGGACCAAGTTGCTATCAGAAAATAGACCAGGAATCCTGCAGACCTATCTGTAACCTTGGCTGACATGTCACCAGCCCTTTTCACTCCCTCAAACATACTACTTCTCTCTCCTATCTCTTCCCCTTCATGACGTAACCAAATGGATGACCTCAGAAAACATCAATGTTCATCTACATCAAATAGGGCTTGAGTATGCCTCCAAAATAACTCCTTCTCTTTAAATACGTGAGTGTAGTTTTAGGATGCTTCTTATGCTTGCAAGTTGTCCACACCAACTGATGTGCACCTGAATTTGTTCCACTATGGGAGGGAGGGTCAGAAGTTCTCAGGGAACACTGGAACCACTTTGTTCTTCTCTGCTCTCTGCTTTACACATCCACACTGATCCCTTCACACTCTTTGGTGGCCACAGAAGCCCCAGCCAGAGAAGGAGTGCAGAGAACATCTGTTTCTCCAAGAGACCATCTGTTCTTGGAGCTGGAGTCTCTGAGGGAAGGTAGCTGGGCCATGAGAACCTTCCTAAGTCTCCTGGCCAATCCACTTTCCTTAGAGCATTAGAGGCAGACTTCTTTTCTCCTTCCTCTAAGAAAGTGTCCTGCCAGAAGAAACACTTCATGGATCATTAGAGAAAGTTAGGAGGTTAACTCTCTTGGTTTTATGATGGTAGAGAAGCAGATAAGAAACAGGTCTTTTAATCTCTGCAGCAGACTCACTGCAAATGCAACATAAGCTTCAGAGAAAGATTTTATGGGTAAATGGGAGTTGTAGGGGTAAGAGAGGAAAAATTGGCAGAACTGGTTGAGATCCTTGATTCAAAGGTACAAAATTTTTGCAGGAATATTTCTGTTAGGCCTGATATCTGGGGTTTTGTAGTCTCTTATTCCCTTCTCCTCATGTTGCTCAAGTTAGATTAGGTCAATTCTGGGAACTGATACCTTCTCCCTGTCACATTCCTGTTAACTGGCTCCATTTCAACAGATGGCCTCTTTTGGACGGTACATAGACCTTTGACATCTGTGAGGATTGATGATGTCCAGAGACATTCACAAATCCCCAAGTTCGTGAGTGCAGAAACATTTGTACAAGCTCCTGGCTTTCTCCCAAACCATATGTTTCATGTACATTGCCTCACATCACAGGTTAACCACCTTTTCAACTTGAACTGAAGTTCAATCTATCACGTTATGATGATTTTTCTTTCTCCCACACATAAACCAGCTTTGATTAAAGGGAAAAAAAGCACTGTGTGAAAGTTCTTACAAGGTCCACAATGAATGAAGAGACACAGCAGCATAAAGCGCTGGGTGGTCAGTGGGTTCCCTACCTAAGCGAGTCCTTTTCATATACCAGCCTCCAACAGGCACAAGATTCAAGGCTGGGTCTCTACATGCAATAGATAGCTGTGTGTTATGGGCTTTCATAGTTATTTACAAGCAGTCTAAATTGAGAATTAGGTCTGGGAGTGACACAATTTCCTTCCTGTCTACACTTCATTCTTGAGCCTCTCAGACCATAGGTTCCATGGCACAGGTGAGAGCTCCCTTCCCTGTGAGCCTCTGGGCAGAGGCAGGCAGAGCAGAAGAATAGCAGTAATAAAAGCAACTTCTTCCTGAAGATTTGTATAATTCAAGCCCATCTCCCATATCCTCTACATGTGAGAAACAATGTTTATAATTATGACCCTAGGTTTTCTGAAGAATCAAGGAAAGATCAGCCTCATATATCTATTGATGATCCATTTCATCCCGCTTACAATTAGACTTGAGCCAAAGTCTAAAGAAAGATAAATATAAAATATGATTTTGAAAATAGGAATAGAAGATCAAAAACTCCGTAGAGGAGGGAGAAAGAAGCTTATCAAAAAACTACACAGATATAGTTACTGTGACTGAGTATTGCATTTAGTGCAGAGTTTCATAGCAACAAAGGCAAAAGAGAAAAAACCGACAAATTATTATTCAGGAGAGAGATGTCTCCTCTTAGTGATAAATCTTGAAATAAACTCACAGTGTGGGATTCATGCAAAAGGAATTCAACGACTCAGTGGACCATCCTCTAATGGTTTTTACAAAATAAACCAAAAATTTCACATATAACCATTTCCCATGTTGTCCCTTAATAATAGCTTAAATCAAATCATTAAAAATACTTAGTTGTTAATTTTGCCTCAGAAAAAAAAAGTAAAGTAACAATCATTATCAAATCAGTGGGGTGAAGAATGGGTAGAGATATAGGTGAAAGAAAAATGGCGGGATGTTGACAACTGTCGAAATTGGGTTGAGGGTGTATATGAGGGCTCATTGCACTATTCTATTTATTCGTACACATTTGAAATTTTCCATAATAAAAAAACAAAACAAAACACAGCTGAAAGCATTTTTCAGCTAGGGAAGTTAAGCTAATGTGTTACCTAACAAGGACCATATTCTATTTGATGAAGTTTTAAGTTAGGCAGATATAATGTTATACTCAATCTTTGAAGATTGATCAGCTGGGTTATGAAGCACTTGGTAATGCTCAGAATCAGGCCCAAAGAACTACAGACTTTTCTATATAAGTGTGCACATTCCCAGCTAATCATGGCGGCAAGTTATTGGCACACTTAATACAACAAGCTGCCAAGGAGTGGAGGGAAAAGCCAGATTCAGATACCTTCACTGCAGTTCTTCAGGGCAAAGAAGTCCACTGCAGACAAGCTTCGGTTTCCACTGGAGATGTATTCCAGGGCCACTCGGAACGGGTTCTCTGGGCGCCCAATCCTTCCCTGCAGCACCGTCCAGCTGGTTCCATTGGAAAGCAGAGGGGAAGAACACAGAAAAACAGTGATGAGAAGCAGGCCTGACATGCAGAGAGGTCCTGCCCCTGCAGTGACTTCAGGGCCCACGTTCTTCATGGGCACCAAGAGATGGAATCCTAAGTGGCTCTAAGAATGGTGACCATGGTAGCAACACGCAAACTTTTGTTTCCTTTTTGTCCAGCTTAGAGGCCCAATAGTCACACCCACTATAGCCACTGGTGTTTCTTTTGTCATATTCTTTTTAGGAAATTGCAGACCTTTGAACTATTTCAGTAGCTAGTCCTATAGGAAAAGAATATCTATACTTGAGAAAACCTGTCGGCAGAGTGAAAGAATTGTCTTCAAAACATTTATCAGTGTATTCATAATTATCTCTGGAAAGAATGCTTGGTTTTTGGAATTTTATCTGATCCCAAAGTCTCAGAACCCTCAGGTCTGCTGTATAGTTATTTAAGGGATGCTAGCAAGGGCTACTTATTTATTGCAGGAAAATTAAAGTGCACCGAAGCATGTATTTTGGGGTAAAAGGTACCTTAGATTGACGTGGACTCTGCAAAAAGGTGCAAACAGAAGAAGACAGAAACAGGTCAAATAGTGAGCTCTGCATCCATCTATAACCAAGGACTCTGACACTGCGGGAGAACGGAGAATAAGCTAAACGAACATTTTTACACCACACCCAGGCTATTAGCCTCTTGGAATAGCCTCCCATCACTGATTGGAACATCAAATTTATTTTCCAACATGGATTCAGGTTTTTTATATATATAGTTATCTTGACAATTTTCTGTGGAGAATAAAAATTACTTGGACTATTTCATAGTTTCTTTCCTTTTAAAGAAAAAAAATTTTATTGATGTATAATGATGTACAATAAATTACATGTACCAAAAGTGTACAATCTGATGAATTGATGTGTAAGAACTGAGGAGTTGTGATGTATGTATACACCCATGAACTCATCACAATGTTTCACATCGTCTTACCACTAGGTTGGGCTTAGGTATGGCTAAGGAATTTTGGGAAAGACTAGCTTTCTGTTTTAAGAAATTTTTAAAGCACCCTCCCCCCAACTATAAAGTGATGTTCACTATAAAAAATATTAAAAATCTAACCATTGAGAAGAGTTGGTAGAGGAAAGTAAAAGTCACCCAGAAGCTCATTATCCAGAGATAACCATGGTTAACACTTCAGTGAACAGCCTTTCAGCTACAATTCTACATAAATGAGACCACAGTACATATGCTCTCTGTGACTGCACTTTGCCACTCAATAGTATGTCAGGACACAATAAATATAGGTTACATGATCAGGTCAATGATTGTATTTTTAATGACTTCTGCATTCCTCCTGATTTTTCTCTTTATAATCATGCTGAGGCTAATGCTGTGTATTTAAGTAAATACTGCCTTAGGATAAATTCTTAGAACCTGAGTCAAAGTGCATGTAAATTTAAAATCGGAGGCATATTGTCAATCCTCCAAGAGTGAATCAGAGGGCCCATTTGTCCGTTTGCTTGCTAACAGTAGACCCGTCAAGTCTTTTCTGTCTTTGCCAACTTTCAGTGAGGAAGGCATCGCCTAAGGCAATCAACGGTCTTTCAGGGGAGCACTCTTGGATGGCAGGTTTGAGTCTCCAGTCCTGCCACATTGCTCGGCATGCAGTGGGAGGCTGTTGAGTGAAGAAGGTAGTTTTGTTCCCTTTCTATGCCCTTCTGTAGTTAATTCAGATCACCGGAGCCAAGGCCTCAGCCATTTAATAAAAGTGTATTAAGTTTCCCCACAATAGATGCTGTAGAAGGGATTATTGCTGTTGTAAAGTTTGTTGTCTGTTACTGTACCCAGCAGGATTTCTATCCAAAATAAAACCAGTGCAACTGAATAAGGAAAAGGAGGGCTTTCAGTTTAAATGTGGGACTGTCAAAGAAATATTTGAAAAGAAAATGTAAACGAGGGGTTCTTAAGGAAACAAACAAACAGAGCAGAATTTTTGTTGTTCTTCTGAAAAATAAAGGACCCTATTTTTGAGAAAGATCGTGGTGAAAGGCATGACTATTCATATTCTGCCAAAATTGTAGCTCTCCGCTCCGAGGAATGACGGATTTTAATTCCAGGTACACAGTGGCCCTTGACAATGATTTCCATTTCTATATTGGCACTAGCCCTCTGGATAAATGTGTCAAGAGTTTTAGGAATTAGTTTCTGAGTTACTGATGCAATAACTTTTGTCTGAAATTCTTTGGCCTCCCATAGTTTACTGCTGCAACTTTAATAACTTTCAGAGCAGTCGCCAAACATGTATTTTATAACCAGGGAAGCTGAGACTAGAAAAGGGCAAGCCTATTCCTAGGGTCAGATTTGTTTAAGAGACAGCCAAAAACCTCATGAAAAACAAATCCAAGCTCTCTTTTCTGTCCGCCTCCATTTTCTTTGCTTACATCCTAGTGGTCACGAAACTCGCTCATTAGGGTCCTGTTTTCCTCTTTGGCTGGTGACAACTCTACTAGTGCTTGAAAAGCAGAAGGTTATGTTCCAGCTTAGAGCCTCCTAGAAACAAAGAAACAAAAGTGCAGCTGTATCCATGTGCTGGGGATTTGTGGCCATCTTAGCACTGGTGCTTCCATCAATCAATTTGACAGTGTGGGGAGTCCATCTGGGCTTCGAGAAGCCAGAAGGTCTGTATGGACAGCCTGTCACCATCCATTATCTTCCAGGTGTCTCTCTGGAGCTCTCCACTTTGAGTTCTGGCTCTGCCCCTCATTTGCCTGATGACTTTGAACAGGGTACTTTACTCAACCAGAAAAAGTATCTCCAACTTTGTGTGAATTTGCTGAGAAAAAAAAAACTGACCACACACTTTTGCTGAGTAGCTACATCATAATGAATTCATTAGAGTCCATCAGAAAAGGCAGGAGGGCTGGCTTGTGAATATCAAGGTCCATTTCTGACCTGGAGGCTGGAAGTGGTATGTACAAAGGCCACTCATTTGGGAGCTGAGTCTCAGATTCTGGTCCTGGATTTGCATGGGTTAGGGTAAGTACCTGCACCTCCTTGAGATTTAGTTTCTTTCATTAGCAAAATGTGGGCATTGAATTTAACGTTCTCCAAGGTCCCTTGGTGATCTGATGCCTATACTTTTCTAGCAGATTGCAGGAGTTCCAGCGACAAAACACTTTATGAAACCCCTGAAAGCTGCAATGGACAAATAATGTTCTACAGAAGATGGAAGAAGAGTAATTAGTCAAAAAAAATCACAGATTTATTCCTGCAAAGAGACTCAGTTCCACCCATCAGAGAAATGGAGAGACTTGCCCAAGGGTACACGTTTGGTCATCTGCAGACCTAAGATTAAAATCAAGTATATTATTGCTCCCAGATTGCAAGAAGAGACAATGCAATCTCTGGATCAGTCTGTGTATCCAGTCATTTTTCATATCACTAGAATCACAGAGATAGAAAAGGATACGTCTATGTAGCATTGCTAGGGGGATCACCAGTCTGGATTCTGAGGATAGACAGGCCAGCCAGACAGCAAAACATGGACATTGTCAGGAAATGCACACACAGAACCCAAAATTATAAGAAGCTCTGACATGGAAACAAAAACAATTTCTAGGGCTCCCATCACTCCATACCAGGTTAGTCTCTACATGTTTAAAGGAGACTATCTGGCATGTTTGATGTGAGGCAAGCTGCTGATGACATTGAAGGTTTGGCAGCCGTCTCAAGAGGATGAAGGCACCAAGTTATTTTAAGCCCAGAATGAAGGGGTACTTTTTGGCAGCACCTGATGGCCACGGATGGCAGTTGACAAGACAGAAGAATGTGCATTACCTTGCTTCTGTGTGACATTCCAATAGGCATAATGTTGATGTAGGGCTGGCTCACAAAAGTGAGCCCTCAAACTCTATATGCTATTTGATGGAATGCCTTCCTGAGATGGTTTTAGTTGTCACAATATCACGAGGCCTAGACTGCGTTCTCAGCTCCACCACTTACTAGCTAAGAGACCTTAGGCAAGTGATTTAACTTCTCTAATCTTTGGTTTCCTTATTTGTAAGATGGAAGTCATAATGCCTAGCTTGCTGGATACTTGTGAGAATTTGTGAGAAGGATGTATGCAAAGGAACATTCTTATTGGGGGCTCAGTAAGAGGGAACTATACTTACAGAAGACCACAGCTTTCTTCATGAAATGGCAGTGGTCCATGAAACTATCTGCATCTCAACTCATTTATGAGATTCAAGAGGGAAAGGAATGTAGGTAAAAGAAGGTAGGAAAGGTATTTGCAAGTTACGAATAGCAGCTGCCTTATTTATTTAAACCAAAAAAAAAAAAAAAATCTTAGTTAAGTGAATCTTCACATGTTAAGAACAATCCCCCCCCCCCCCCAAAAAAAGAACAATCCCAAGAAATTATGTTGAAACACTCCTACAACAAAATATGTTAGGATTAGATTATGACAGCAGATCAACATTCTGCTCAAAACCCTCCAAAGTATCCCATCTCACTTATAGTACAGGCCTCTTATTTACTGTTGCATCTTCCTGTAGCATGTGAAAAGATGTCTTGTGTCTGAATCTTGGTTAGAATTTGTCAAATTGAATTCCATTTCTCAAGGATTTATTGGTGTGTTATTTCACACCAGGTAAAGTATTAAATACTCTGGGGATCCTAAGTGTTTAGGATTTAGCTTTGCACTCAAGGAGCTTACAGATTAGTGAGAAGGAGTAGAAGCATGTACCAAAATTTACAGTAAAATGCAGATAGAAGAGAATAAGTGAGTGGCATAGGCACTCTATACTCTTGAAGCATAGAGGGCAAAGTGTTGTCTCTGTTTGGCTGATCAAGAGAGGTGTAACTTGAGGATGGGTTATGAAGAGAGGGTAGGAGTTGGGAAAACAACAAGGCAGAAAGAGAGGTTGGCATGAGCACATGAGCAGAGGCCATACAGTCTGCGTTCTGAGAACAGGTGGTCCAGTCTGACAGCAGTCAATGTTTTTCATTGGCCTCTATAGGAAGTAGGTCCCCTGTGTCTTACCCGCTCCCCACCTTAAAGCCAGAATGGTGGATCATTCATCATTGCATCTCCAGGGCCTGGTACATCATAGATGCTCAACACACATTTGTTAAATGAGAGAACAAATGCACAAACAGATTTCTGTTAAATCAGATAAGATTCTGACATTCTTGGCCAAAATGTATATTGTAGGGGAGCTGAGTTAATCTGAAAGTTCATGTCAGTTCATTATTGTTAGCTGTCATCCATTCAAGTAATTCATGCCCTCCCTGTTAAGAGGAGCCTAAGGATTGGGGAAGTTTGGGGGTTGGTTCATCACACAGCTCTTGGCTCCTGATTTGCCAACAATCCCCCTCTTTAAAGGGGCAGGGCCATAGGAAGCAGCCATCAAATCAGCTCTTGTTCATGTACCTAGAGCCCAAAGAAGGGATCAGAGACTTACTATAATTGAGACGTGGAGGTGACCTGAGTGCTCAACGAGAAGGGGTCCCATCTGATGCATGAATGTTCTCTACAATGCAGGTCAGTCCTGAACCAAGTCAATATGAATATTAGTAGCTGTAACAACACTAATAATATGACCAGCAACAATAGTTAACATTATTGAAGGCCTACTGTATATTCTGCTCCTAGTTTAGTTTTCAACCAAGGTTTTATTTTATTTTATTTTTGGTGAGGAAGATCGGCCCTGTACCAATCTTCTTCTATTTTGTATGTGGGTGACCACCACCACATGGCTTTATAAGTGGTGTAGGTCCATGCCTGGGATCCAAACACGTGAACCCTGGGCCACTGAAGCAGAGCATGAAAACTTCACAACTATGCCACTGGGCTGGCGCCTCCATAGTCTTTATGAACACCATCTTAAATTGCCCTTTTAAGTTTCTTGAGATTAGAAACTGCGTCCTCTTGAGGCTTTGTTTCAACTTCTGGCCTTGGAACATGGTAGGGGACGTGAAGCTAAAAGATGTGGCCATTCTCATGCTCTGTAGTGGTCTCCAGACCCAAGTCATTCAGGTAGTGACTAACCCCCTTGCCAGTACAGCCAAACTCATGGGTTATATTAAGGATTATGGAAACCACAGAAATTAGACAACTAGCTGTGTCCCTTTCATGTAGAGCTCAGTCACATGATTATTATTATTACTGAGCTTAATGTTACTGAGCACGACCCTGTTAAGGTTCAGGCCACACAGCTGACATTCCCCCACATCTCCCTTTGTTAAGACTCTCTCTTGACAAGTGTCTGGACGTGGGTGTGAAGCTTCGTTAGAAACAAGGAACTGAGCCTGTGGGAGCCCACCTAGATCAATACAAGAAAAAAAAAAGCCACTTGTACTTCCCTCCCAAATCTTATCCTAAAGGAAAAAAACACACATAACTTTTAAGTTTTCCTTACAATATACCTTGTAGTAAGTCTTCAGCAAATATAAACCATTCAGCACTATTTTTTATCGTTTCCATTAAATCAGCCTGCATTTAAAGCATTTTTATGAGAGATAGCAGGGAAAAAAACGCCAGATCAATGTAAATTTTAGTGCAAAGTCCTTTGTTGCTAGTTAATTTTCTGTAATAATGATAACACTTGATGTGTGACATGGGGTCTTTTATCCATGTAGCCGTGGCTTTGTTATTCCTTTGCCCTTCACAATTTCCCAGAAGTTAGATGCATGTGCCCTGGAGAGGATCAAGTCTGGATGAAAATGAGGTTTCAGGTGGATCCAGGATGTGGCTCCCAGCAGCTTGTGGTGGAAAAGAGCTAGAGGCTGAGCGTGGCCTGTCGCTCTGCTAGAGAGACACTGGGCACAAAGGGCATGCTGAGACAGGGAAGGGCTCAGTGGGGCCACTGGTGGACCAGTTGAGACCTTAGCATTGGCAGCTGGAAAGCAGTTTTGGTTCTCATCACAGATGCTGTACGGGTGATGGAGACCTGGAAGGCTGCCCAGCTTTCCCAAAGTGGGGCTAAGAAAATATTCCCAGACTGCACATCTCCTAATTCCTCTCTTATGCTTATTGTGCAAAGAAAAAATGAATGGTCTTGGGCTCCTTTTCCTGGTCTCTCTTTAGCTTCTCCTAATTGTACCTCCTTCCTTCCTTCACTCTCTCCCTTCCTTTTTCCCTTCCTTCCTTCAAGAGAAATATATTAAGAGAACAAAACTGGGAGCTAGATCTCCTGCTTTATAATCTCAATTCTGCCTTTTACTGCCTGTGACCTCTGGCCAGCCTACCTAACCTAACCTCTCTGTGCCAGAGTTCCATCATTAAGAAGCGGGGATAATAGTAGAAACTTACAGGGGTGCTGTGAAGATCCCATGGCTTAAGATGTGTAAAGCACTTAGCTAACACTCAATAGCATTACTATTACAGTTATTATTGTTAGTATTTCTTTTCTCTCCTAAACCCAGTGTGGCAGGAATGACCTTACAAGAAGGTGAAATAGGAACTGACCATGTGGTGGGATTTCAGGGACTTGGGGAGAACCTCCCACCTCAGACATCAAGATTTTCAGATCTCCTTTCACTCCCCCACGAGGAGATGAAGAGACGAGTGCACAAATGCAGATAACCCGGGGAACAGTGTGCCAGGCACTTGATACACATTTTATGTGTTTGTATGTGTGTTTATTTATGTTCTGCCTCATTCCAGAAAGGATTTAAGGCAGCTATTTTACTTTATCTCATTTAATATTCACAATAAATGCATGAGACAGATATTATCACCCCCATTTTATAAGCTAAAAAATTGAGGCTCAGAGAGCTTACATAATTTGCTCATGTAGTAAATGGTAAGAGGCGATATGAACCCAAGACTATTTATCTTCAAAACTCTTGCACTTTCTACTATATTGCACATAGATTTAAATTTATGTGAAATGTAAATGATTAGTTTTTTAAAAAAGCTTTTTGGTGAGTTGGGGTGGCTAGTATTTGAAGAACAGCAGTGCTCAGGAAAGCATGTATCCGAGAAATATTTTGGCTTCTTCCCAGTGTTGCCCTAGGCCATCCTATTCCTTCTCTACTCAACTTCCACATCATCATAACCAGGTTGGAATACACAGGCTTGTGGGAGGCAGACATCCAGCCTAGTCTCCGGCTGAGATTTTCTTCTTCAGTCTACATACCAGGCCAGGAAGCAGGAGACTGAGAGTCCACCTCTGCAGACCTAGCCCCCATTCACTGCGGGGTGGGGGGGGGGAGTAGACTGATCATAGCCACAGTTGTAGGGAAAAATAATAGCAGAAGAAGTGTTCTTAATTGGCCTCCATGTGACCAATTTGCTTGCTGGATTAGCACAGTCTCCACATTTTACATTCAGTGGAACACCCTGTGCCCTCTAAATGCTCAAGGTTACTGAATTTTCAAGGTTACTCTCTAGTACTCCTACAAATTCTGCTCCTATCACTTGAGTTATACACCCACTGAGAGTCAGTTACACTGTTCCCAGGCCTGTTTATGCCACTTGTACTCATTAAATTGGTGCAACATGAGCAAGAAAAATTTGAATTACTTTGTAAAGACTAGTAGTGACACATCACTATAAATAATTGCTGTTTAATTAGGTGTGAATTGGGCAACAAAAAGTATTGGGGGAAAAATCTTAAAAATCTAGAAAGCCTTTAGATTAGTTCACGTTTTCTCCCCCCCCAATTTTATTTATTTATTTATTTTTAATTGCAGTAAGATTGGGTTATAAAATTATATAGCTTTGGGATGTACATCATAATATATTTCGAATTCTGTGT
Organism: Equus quagga; assembly: GCF_021613505.1. Lineage (NCBI taxonomy): Eukaryota > Metazoa > Chordata > Mammalia > Perissodactyla > Equidae > Equus > Equus quagga. The sequence continues at coordinate 115,224,400 of NC_060271.1, read as the reverse complement.
AGATTGCATCATGTTCACCACCCAAAAACTAATTATAGTCCATCTCCTCACATGTGAGCCTAATCACCCCTTTTGCCCTCTCCCCCTTCCCCCATGGTAACCACCAATCCATTCTCCGTTGCTATGTGTTTGTTTGTTGTTGTTTTTATCTTCTATTTATGAGAGATCATACGGTATTTGACTTTCTCCCTCTGACTTATATCACTCAGTATAATACCCTCAAGGTCCATCCATGTTGTCACAAATGGCCGGATTTCATCATTTCTTATGGCTGAGCAGTATTCCATTGTGTATAAATACCACATCTTCTTTATCCATTCGTCCCTTGATGGGCACCTAGGTTGCTTCCAAGTCTTGGCTATTGTGTATAATGCTGCAATGAACATAGAGGTGCAAGTATCTTTATGCTTTTGCGTTTTCAAGTTCTTTGGATAAATACCCAGCAGTGGGATAGCTGGATCATATCGTAGATCGATTCCTAATTTTCTGAGGATAATCCATACTGCTTTCCACAAGTTTTTAAAAATTATTTCTATTTTAGAGAAACTGAAACTGGAAATTACGGATGTGGCATCATGGTGTCATGAATGTGATTTATGCAGAAAGACAACACAGAACTCCACTCAACACACCCATACTGGAAGCAAAGGCCTGAGTTCTACATCAAGAGGTTGGTGAATTAGCATACATTTAGAAGTTGCAGTTAAAATAAAATGTTTAAGGATGTAAGTTGATTCCCCAGCAACTATTGGTCCCAAGCTTATTGTCTAAGAGGGCTTCTTCTTTGCTCCTTTGTATAAAGAAATACACAGAAGATTCACTAGTATTTTTTCTTCTTTTTAAAGGAAGGAATACTGATTATCCAGGCAAAAAAATCAAGTGAGAGGAAACTTCTTCAAATCAAGAGTAGCGAGTGTGAGAATCCTGAAGTCCCTCATTCAGTTTCTCTGAATTTTGGATTAGGTTCCACGCAAACCACCACTTCCTCCAGCATCTGCTGAACATCCCTCATCAGGGACTGTGGGGAGGGACCCAGCTGGATTCTGGACAGGGGAAGGGAGAGAAGAGAGAGTTTGGCTGGTGCTGGCGTTCCAGAAATCATTTAAAATGATAGAAGGGAGCACAAGAAGGGATCTTAGCAGGGTTCCTCACTCCACAGATCTGTCCGACAATCTCTCCGGCAGGGAAGGAGGTGGACATTCTTTGATGAGAGTCCCAGGTGATCATTTTGCCTTTTGAACTCTCTCTGTAAGGAGATTTGGGCACATCACCCACCAGCAGCCAGTGGGAATCTGGAATCTGGTTTCTGAACTCTTTTCCTTCCAACAATTTTTAGCACCATCTGTTCTTTTCAAATACAATCTTTTCTTTCAAGCCAACTCAATGCAGTTAGTTCTTTTGTTTTTGTTTTTTTAAAATACACCCTCTCCAGGGGGAAGGATAAAGACAACATTGAAACCTGAAATGTTGCTGTTCCTGTAGGATTCCTCCTTCAGCTCAGTCTGCCTCCAGCTTAAGCCCTGAGTCCTGAGTGGTGCTGGGGTTGGGGCTGTCATCCTGCGCCCCCCACCTCAATGCCCAGGATTTCCCAGACCTGGGAGCAGTCCTCCCTGCCCATGCTCAAATGACAGCCAGTCGCCCATCCTGCTCTCTAGAGAGCCAGCCTAAATACCATTTAATGTGCTAGCGTATTGATTGGTTCAATATGAACGCAAGCCTCTGCACCAAGCAAAATGCTGACACCCAAGCTCAGAGGCTCCATTTCAGGAATAAATTTCTGGCCAAGTTGAGCCACTGTGCTGAAACTTTATATGGTAGGGTAGACCTGGCCATAAACTGTGGCCCTGTAAGCAAATTCTGGGGCTGGGATAGTGATCACCTGGAAAAGGCTGGAGGGGCCTGGTGAGGGGGAGTCAGGACAGCCCACAGTCTAGTCCCCACTGGAAATGACCTCCCATTCCGCACACTGCTCCCACCCTGCCCCTTTGCTGGGTGGCCATCCAGGGATGTGGAAGTAGTTGCCAGAGGCATGGCTGGTCCATGTTCTGAGCTCCTTGGTGCAGAGGGGCTCACTGGCCTGCTACAGTGCCTATAGTGTACTGTGGCAAGTATCACAGATGATGATGTTACTGTGGGGTTGAAAGATGTAAGATGGGCACGAATCTTAGAAATCACCATGTTTAATCCTCTAACATGGCAGAGAAGGACTGAGGTCTGGGGACATACCCACCTCCACTCTGCAGACAGAGGAGGGTTCCATTCTATACTTTGTGTCCAGAATAATCCCTTTAAAACTCAAACATGACCAGGCTCTCCAATGCCCTCAGGACCTCCAATGCCTCTAGTCCTGACCGTGCCTCAGGATATGTTCTTTCCTGCCCCGTGCATGTGCTTAGCGTGTTCCCTGTACCCGGAATCCCTTTTCTACTTTTTCTCCCTTGGGCTGTTCTTCGCTGATCAGATCAAGACTCAGCTTGGTGTCCTTCAGGAATCCAACTCCCAGGTTGGACCGGGTAACTGGTACAGGGGAACAAGGGTAAGACACGCCTAACTCTGCCTGAGGAATTTTTAGGAAAGCTTCTTGGAGGAGGTGACTTTGATTATTATTGGCTGGCCTCCTCTGGGTCTAGAAGAGAAGGGCAGAAAGGCTACTGTTACGTATTGAATTGCCTCCCCTGCAAAAGATATGTTGAAGTCATAACTCCCAGTGTCTCAAAACTTGACCTTATTTGGAAATAGTGTCTTTATAAAGGTAATCAAGATAAAAATGGGATCGTTAGGGTGGGCCAGAGTCCAGTGTGACTATATCCTTATAATAAGGGGAAATTTGGACATAGAGACAGATACATGTACAGGGATTAGGCCATGTGAAGATGAAGGCAAAGATTTGGGGTGATGCATCTACAAACCAAGGAATTCCAAAGATTGCCGACAAACTACCAAAAGCTAGGAGAGAAGCGTGGGACCGATTCTTCCTCACAGCCCTCAGAAGGAACCAACTCTGCTGACACCTGAGCTTGGATGTCTAGCCTCCAGAACGGTTGTTTAAGCCAACCAGCTTGTGGTAGTTTGTTATGGTAGCCCTAGAAAACTAATATAGGTGGATAGTTCAAAACTGTCCTCACCAAGTAGAGAAACAAACTTTAAAATATTTTTACCGACTGTGGATGAACAGCATCATTTTTCTGTGTGATGACCAGCCTGTGGACAGACAGCCCACAGGCTACTGAGAAAACAACTCATTTCTCACAAGGAAGCCCCATTTTATTTGGGGCCAGAAAGAGCACAGGACATTTTCCTCTGCCTTCTGGATGAATAATATCACCTTCACCTTCAGGGAGGCCCCACTGTAGAAGGATATGAGGAAGTGCTTGCTAATAACCCAGGAATCATGGGCCCATTAGATTCACCCGGGTAATCTCAGACCTTTAAGTCATGCTTGAGGAAACTAATGGAATTTGGACTTCAGGCTTCCACTGTGTCAGCCATGTGGGAGCTTTCCAGAACATAGCAGACAGAACCGCTTGAGAGACCCTGAGATTTTGCCAATGGTGTGTTCACCTGGGAGCCAAATTCTGGGCTGGAATTTCTACCAATAATTTTCAAACGATATTAGAGGGTCAGCTCAAAATAGAGACCTGATACTTTTAAAGGATGCTGGGTGTGGGCTAGAAACAGAGACACATGGGGAGACGGAAGCTTTGGGCTGGGGTCAGGATGGGTAGGGATGCCCAGGCATGGGCCAGCCTTTCCTCTCCTCTCCTGATTCCTCTTGTTCTTGGAATATTTAGAATAAGAAAGGCCTGAACACTCAGAATCCTTCGGCACTGGCCCTGGCCCTGGACACTGGAAGTTGCACTTTTCTGGAAAGGCAGGCTCCTGGCTTTGGGCTGGTTCAATGCTCAGTGATACATTTAGTCAATAATCACCTAGAAATCAGTCACCTATAAGACAAGAATAGCCCATCTTCCTTCACCCATCTCCTAAGAGATGTATCAAAAGAAAGGGCTGCCTTGATATCCACTGTATTGTGTCACCATAGCCACTGGTGAGCCTTTCTGTTAAAACTAAACCAGAGTCAATAAGAACTGACTCCTGGGGATGAGGCTGTAAAACCCATCTCTTTGCTCAGGCCTTTTACTGATAGATCATGGAAGCCGGAGTCTATCCAGTTGTTTGGCATGTTTCTCATGGAGCCAAGAGGCCAAGAGGGAGAGCAGAAGCTCTCTTTCCTTCTCAGTCCACAGCATCCTCAAAGGACAGAGGGCTGCAGGAATGGACTGTGACAAAGGCTGGGAAGACAGAGTCCAGCACATAAGCCTCTGGCTCTTGCAAGTTCTGTAGGTGGTTCCAAAGCTCTGCCAATTGCTCAGAGAAGGTTCAGAGACACCACTCACAACAGCCCAAGTCTTTGATTCAAGAGGCCAGTGGCCTCTACACCAAACAGGTGGTGAACACTTATATCTGGCTTTTCAGGCTCATAGAGTAGGGGTTATGTGGCAGGTGCTGCTGTGGGTGGATCCTGAAAGATGTGGAAGGGATCTGTGGTCTGCTAGTGTCTTTGGCTTTGGCAACCTGACAGTGGTGTCATCCAAGCAATGATGGAAATAAATGTTATACTGCTATTAGATTATTATAATTATTATAATGTCTATAATGCTGTGCCAGACACTTTGAAGGAACTCTTCAGAGCTACCTCACTTAATCCTCTTAGGAGCTGTAAGAGGGAGGAGTTGTTGCTCCCTTGTACAGATGAGAAAACTGAGATTCCAGTAGGTCAATTATCTTGTTCTTGATTTGGTAAGTAACAGCTGAGATTCAAACCCAGGTCTGTCAAACTCCACGTCCACAGCTGTCTCTACATGCCCCAGCTTCCCACAGAGGCAGGATGCAACTTGGGCTGCTGGAGGAGATGGGAGAGGATGGCCTCAGACACTCAGAGATCCCACAACTTCAGAGCTGAGAGGAATTCCAGAGATGGTTGAGACAGTTTCTTGAGGGCCCACTGTGTGCAGAGTACAGTACTTACTCTGTGTATCAAGAGATTTAAACCTGAGAAGAGCTCAGGGTGAAGATGGATGGACTCTCAGTCCAGAATATTCAGGTTCACTGAGTGAGTGCTCCTTGGGACAGCCATGGGACTTCTGCCTCAGTACACTGGCTCCCAGCTGAGGGGGCTCCATGTTTCCACACACACCATCTCATCTGATTCTTATAGCCACCCGGGAGACAAGCACGCAGGTGCTCTTATCCCCTTTGTCACTCAGCCAGGTAATGAGGAATGAAGGGTTACGGGGGTTGCTCAGAGGACTAGTTGGAAGTGCTAGAGCTTGGTTTTGTGATTCCAAGGCTGCTGTTCACCTATCCATCCTCTGAAGACACTTGGAGATGGGAAGGGCCTCAATGTGTGGGATTGGCCACCATGTTGTCTGCCTGCTGCTGGTACATGTGGAGCCTGATTGAAGATGTTCTTCTGTTTCTAGAGCCATCCCCTAGCAGGGGCATGAGAAGTGTGTGTGAAGGGGGAACCTCTGACAAATCTGAGTTGGGAGTCTCCTCCTTCCTCATATTTTTACCTGGGTGAAAATAAACATCAGTTCTTGTAGGGTAGGGATAATACATGACTCTTCCCATTTCACAGGTGAGAAAACTGAGGCATGGAAAGCAGAAGGAAATGTAACCCAATTTTTTAGATAGGAAAAGAGCACAGACACTAGGTTCCTAGGGCCAGCATCTGGTGCCTAATCCTTGTAGTCTCTCCATGAACTGTGTAAAGGTAACTGCAGGGCCTTTCATCCTCATCTATGACTTGGCTCTGTGTATGTTTGTGGGTATGTGCCTGTGCATGGGCCAGGGGCTGGAGCCCCATGTTGAATTAAATCAAATGTCACTAAATCCTTTAGCATCAAGTACATCATCTAATTTTAAAGATTTTATGACTTATTTTCATCCATTATAAAAATCTTTAGGGCATGCACATGTACTCCTGTCCATCTGATATTAAAAACTAGTGAAACTTACTATCTTATTTTTAAATAAGTGATACATATAAGCAGCTATGTTAGTAGTACCTCCCATGAATCATCTGGCATGCCCATGGGGTGACACTCCATCTGGAGATGCTCTGGCTCAGCCTAGTGCCATGTTAGAAGATCAACACTCTTACGTGATGAAGGCTCTTCTTGCTTTGGTCCAGCCATTAATCGTCTTCTAAAGGACCATTCTTGCCAGTGCAGGCAGTCCCTGTGCAGCCTGTGAAGTCCTGCTGACAGAGGGCCTGGGGGCACCTCCTCACCAAGGTTGGGGAGTGTCATTCTCTCTTGGCTGCCTCTACCCAGGGACAGGACTTAGGACATCAGTGTATGAGGCTTGAGTCCTGGTTTTTCTCTTTTTCTCCCAAGCCTCCTTGGTGAATTCTGCTTTCCCTACCTGAGCTCTGTCCCATACCCAGCCCACTATCTCCCAATAGAAGCAACTGTTTGTGCCTATAATTAAACCTTCTTTCAGTAATTGGTGACTCTGGATACAGAGTTACTCATTTCTCCCATACAAATTGCTGTCACTAGATATAAAGCACTAAATGACATCTCAGAGGTGGCTCCGCTAGCTATTCCCACCCCTAGCATTCTGTCTTAGCCCTGTTCACTACATTCTGAACCTGTTGGGTCTTTGAGAACAGGGTAAGAGCTTGCTGTCACTGCAGCTCTTCTCTCCTCTCTGTGACCTGGCTGCCTTTGCAGGCTGTTGCTGCTCTGGTGTCCTCATTCTGTCCTTGGTGCTGGGGGGTTCCTTTCCAATACTGCACAACCCCTTAGACAGTATCTGCTTTTACAGAAAGCATCCCAGGGCTCTCTAGGGCTCAATTAAAGGACCTCTCCCCTCCCTGACCCTCTCACTTGACTCCTCAAGTCATATTCCTTTAAGCTATTTCCCATGGAAGGATTCCCAACATGCGTTTGCATGTTCTCAAAATTGTACAGCTTTCACAACAAGCATGGCGAACATGCGCATCCTAACACATTAATTTCTTGCTTCCTATTGGGGATTGGCAGGCAGGGGTGGATGGGGGCCTTCCAGTCATGTGGAGATTCACAAGGAATCTCCTTGTGAAGACAGATTCCCTTCCTAAGAGCCCCCAGGCTCCTTGGTGGGACTGCTTGGTAGACCTGGTATCTTCAAACCGGACTCATGGCTAAAGCCTCACATGTGGGCCTCCAAAAGGAGGTGACACAAGTAGAGTATTCAGATGGGCCAAATCCCGGGGGCCACTGTGTGGAAATAATTGAAGTCCTTTAACAGAGGTGTCTAAGAGAGCGATTAAAAGAGAATTGCAATTATCGAGCCCAGAGGTAAAATTTCAGAACTGGCCCATAAATCTTGATCTGACACGAAATTTAAAACTCCCCAATGGTCTCCAATGCCATATTAAATGGGTTTAATACTAAGAAGTAGAAATAATGAATGATAATCAGGGAATTGTTTCTGGGAGTCGGGCAGCTCTGAGAGACGGGCTGGCAGGGAACCGCAGGTTTGTGTTTGGTTGTGTTTTATATCCCTTGCTTCACAAGAAATCAGCGAAGGACGGGAAGGCGGGCAGGCAGAGGGGTGTTGAGTGAAAACCTGGCAGAGCCACTCCCTGGTGAACTCCAGCTCAAGCTCCGCTGAAAGCCACAGGTGCGAGGGGCCCTTGCCTGCCATGCAGCTGCTCTGGGCCAGACTTTGCAGGGAGCAGATGCCGGGTGAGGGGTTGGTGGGAGCTGGCCTGGAGAGGCAGCATGGCGCCAAAAAGCGGGCTGGATTGAGAGTTTGGAGATCCTGGCTTAAGATTCAGCTTCTTCACTGGCTAGGGGGCTTTGGGCAAGTCACTTCACCTTTCTGGTCACTGTTCCTCTACTTTATCAACTTCCCCACAGGACTGCTGGGATGATTAAATGACAGAATGAATAGGAAAGTGCTTTGCAAATATATGCTATAGTAGGTTTCCATTGTTTTGGTTTCTGGTACTCACCTCAGTGTGATCATTCTCCTCTAGACTTATTTTAAGTTTGTTCCCTTAAAATTTTCCAACAAAAATACAGCTAGGTGACTCCTAAATCTCCCTTCAGCTCCTGGAAACCAGGATGATGGCAGTACCTTGCACTGGTTTGGTCAATGCAGGGAATGCTAAGGACACCCTCCCTGGGATTTGGGCTCTGTGCCTGCAGCCTCTTAGAGCACTGGCTTCTCAAGAAGCTGCGGCACACTATGGCTGTATGTTAACTTGTGATCAACAGCAATCCATCCCCCTCCTCACCCCTCCCTAGGTTACTCCTAATCCTTTTCCCACAAACTGTTTCCAAACCAGATTTCCCGGATCCTACAGGTTGTGGCTCACAGCAGCAGATTGTTTTGAACCTTAGTGCAGGACCATGACATTTCCTGCAGCAAATTTTAACTGGCTTGGTTTCTAGAATTTAGAATCTGTCATCTGTGGTATTAGCTCTCCTACCAAGCTTGGAGTCATCAGCAGACGAGGCCTCCTATGAAATGAGATAATGAACATACAGCTTCTAGCATGTGGCCAGAATGTAGTAGGTCTGAACAAATGTTAGAGTCCCTCTCAGCTACCACCTCAGTCATACATTAAAAACACAGAAGAGCCAAAAGTGAAGGCAAAATCCTTCATCACTTTTATCAGAGAGTCCTCCAGATGAACAAGGCTCACTCACTATGCCTCTTTGGATGAAAGTGTTCCTTCCATTTGCAGCAGACACACTCACCAGAACATCAAGGAAAACATTGTCATATGTGTTGCTTAAATAAAGATCTTCTGTGTCTGTCACATTCCTTATCCTACTAACCTCATGACTCTTCTGAAGAAGCTGTTTTCCAGGACTGGTTTTAGGTGAGCCCGTGCTGCATTCTTTTCTAAAAGTGCCAAATCCACTTTAGCAATTTGTTTAGAATCTGACTAGGGTTAATACTTTTAAATTTGAATCTTTTTTTGATTGACTCCTGAAATAAACAGAATCCTAAAAACATAGGATTGAGATCCTTGCATTTAAATCTAAAAATAAAATTGGCTATAAAAGGAAACCTACTCAGATTAGCCCAGTTTCATCATGTATAGAGAGCGTATAACTATTTACTCCAACAGGACACTTTACAGTTCATGCTGGATGGGTGTAAAAAACTGACTTGAAACAACAATTAACACGGCCATCAAACATGAGGAGAACCCGTTACATGAGTCTGTAGCAAGTGTTCTAGCAGAAGAACGAAGGAAGAATAAGACAAGAATCCTGCCTTCAAGGAATTTTTAGTGGTGAAGACTACAGAGATAGTATGGAATAAGAAACTAATAAGCCCAAGGCACATATAAGCAATGTCAGTGAACTGGACAAACACTTACTGAGCATCGTATGTGGCAGGCATGTGGTAGGTACTGGATATGGGTTCCTGCCCTCAGTGAACTTACATTCAAGAATTCACATGTTGAGACTGCTTAAACGCTGAGAAAATTCAAAGGAAGGGAGAGCCCAGCTCATCATGGGTCAGAGTTAATTAATTAACTGGGGAAAGAAGAATTTGGAGGAAGTAGATGCAGGGGAAAGACATTGCAGGTAAGCGCAACGACATGAGGAAAAGCAGCTTGTCGTTAAGTCCTTCCATCCAGCTCCAGTGAGGAGGGATGAGAATTTCCTGTGCAGGGACAAATTTGAGTTTCTGTCACCTGATTACTCCAGACTTTTAAAGTTCAAATCCCCCAGTCAGAGATAATGGTAAAAATGTCGAGAGAGAAGCGTAATTCAAGTTTAACAAGAAACAGATAATGTTACAGGTCAGGGAATCCGTTTCAAAATAAGACTTTCTTTCTGACAGTGTCCCTTTAAATGACGTGACTTTGGGGACTTTTTCTCGCTCAGCATCTGCCACCCTACACGATAATTAGCCAGCGGCACATTTTCTTTGTTGTTCATTAAAGATTAATGAGAGGCAGAGCTTAAGGCCTGGTTAGAGGGAGAAACCCTGAAGGGTTCATTTGAACCTTTCATATCTGTTCCTTTCAGAAACTCTGATGAACAGGTTTTCAATTCAACAGCCGTCTGCCTTCCAACCTACAATATGTCTTTGGTGGAAACGCAGACATTTCTGGCAGGCTGTCTCCCACCATCGGCTTAAAAGCACATGCACGAAAGGAGGCAGAACAGATGTTTGGAGCTCTGCAGTGGGCTGAGCATGTTTCATGCCAGGGTGATGGGCATTTTCTGCAAAGTTTGTCTCCTCACTTTGTGCTGAGTTCCCAAGGTCCCATCAAGAAGAAACACCAGGTAGCAAGGCACCACGGTGCAAACACAGCAAAGTCTGGCCAATTTGGAGTCATGTCCTCCTTTACCTATTTATTTTGTTCTGTTAGATTTCTGCTAGTTCTCCCCCTGCAGACAGCCACACCAGGAAAGGCTGATAGGTGATAAAGAGAAGTTTATTTAACAAAAGGGATGAAAGGAAAGCTAATAGAAGTTTAAATACTTCTAGTTAAAAGTAGGCAGCTAAAAATAATGGAGACAGGAAGAATAAAAAGACTCTGGAATAATGAATGCCCTGCTGGAATTTAGGAGGCCCTGGCCCTTTAAGATTAGCTGGCAGGAATGGATTCAGGCTGATTTAGATCTTGCTACTCAGAATGATGCCTGGTTTGGTCCACTTTCTGCTCTTTTCTGTCTTTCATTTTCTGAATCCGTATTTGGCACCGTTTAGAATCTTGTACAATGCTCTCTACCCAGACGAGCTCAAAACCCATTAATAGATGATGTTGATGATGCCAATAATCAGAGCTAGGAGCTGTGATTGTATTATAAGCAAAGCATTTGAATAATTGCAGAGCCAACAAGGCTTATAGTGACATTTCTCCATCCCTATCACTGATGAGCATGACCTTGGGACAAGTCAACCCCTACCATTCCCCAGGGATGCAATTCAGGGAAGGCTAGGGTATCTTCTACAGAAAAGGCAGAAGGAACAAAGGCAGAAGGAACAAATCATTCCACCAAATCTGCTGCCTGTGTCTTCCCTAGGAACTCTGACCTCCTGAAACCCCACTTCCACACCTCTCCATTCTCCATTCCTCACACCCAGAACCCCTTTGCACTGAGTCGCCTTAGGATTTGAGGTGGGATGAGAATCTATGCGGCTGTGAGCTGAATTATTCCCAACCCATCCTCAAGTTTGCCTTCAATAAACATGAGTTCCCTCTTAGGCTCAGAGGCCTCAGCCTGGCAGATGCCCAACACGTCTGAAGTGAAGCCCACCAATCACTGATTGCACCTCTACTCATTTGCAGAGCCTGCATGGAGCTGAGAGTGCTGCCCAACTCCTGGACCTTCTGTTTTAGGAAGTTAAAAGAGTCAGAATTTTCAGGAAGGAACTGGCCTGAATAATGATCAAGAGGTAGGACTTTCTGGTCCCCCACCCCATGGCACACTCTGATTTTTGTCCACGTGTCAACTGTCCCCATTAGCAGCACATCTTACTTTGTGCATGCAGTCCACATGCATTCCCTATGCTCTGTGCTCAATCCTGTTCCTCAACTCTCCAGCCAACACTTCTAACTGCCTAGAATTCATAACTTTCTAATCTGAGGCAGTTCTTTATGTTCTTAGCAGAACATATTTTCCACCAGGCTCAACCATAAATAAACCTGTGAATTAAATTGTCCCCTGTGGGTGAGATGTGTAACATCCCAAAGGAGGGATTCAGGAGACCTGGGTTTCTAATTCCACCTTTATTGCTATTCACAGGCAACATTTCTTGAGTTCTTATTAGGTGCTGGACATTGTGTTAAGCACTTCATATCCATCATTTCACTCAACGTTCACCACAACCATATGAGGTAGTTCTATCACAATGAGAAAACAGAAATTGAGGAAAGCTAGGTGACTTGTTCAAGGTCACACAGCTAATAATCGATGTGGAGTTTGAACTGAGGACCCAGGTCTGTCCAATTTCAAAACTACTGCTCTTAACCACTATCTGTACTGCCTCCTGATCCATGTGGAACCAGGCAAGCCCCTTTGGGTCTCTGGGACTTGGTTTCTTTTTTATTTGTAAAATAGGGGAGTAGGTCTAGGATTCCCCTAGGGACCTCCAGTTCCCATATGCTATGGATCAAGTCCCAACACACCCTCTTTGACCCAGCAGGTTTTTTTACCCCACATTCCATTCAGAGCTTCCCAAGGTTGTGCCTTCTTCCTACTGGGCCACTGACATTTTTCTCCCCCATGTGCCGTGTCATGTGGCCCAGCCATCACATCACCTGGAAAACTCCTCCATCTTCTTCTGCCTCACCTTCTGAATGAGTGTGGATCTGAGGGAGGAAGTGAGCTGAATAAAGACCAATACCTAGTGGGGTGCCTTGGAAACCAAAAAGTCACAGAGCCCCCTATGACTAGAGACAAAGAAAGATATACTACATTGGTCAAAGGAGAAAGAATGAGAATGCTATGGGGTGGGGTCTGGGAAGATTCCTGGAGGCAAAAGTATTCAGGAAAAAATCTTTTCATGGAACCTTCCAGGAGCTCAGGATGCCAGTGGGAGAGGAGCATACAACGCATTTCAACTGGATTCTTCAGGAGACAAGTCCCTATAACAAGTCACCTTGAACTAATCTTCAGACTCTTAACCTGGAGTCTGGAGTTCCCTGGAGGAATAAGCACGTATTATAGGAACTCATAATATATGCTTTTTTATTTTAAAAGGGGCTCATCCAAAATACTCTGATTTGAGAAGTACTATCTAATCCATAATATGCACTAATGACCTTGAGCAAGCCATTTCATCTCTCCTGGACTGGCTCTTCATGTTTAAAAAAAAGAGGGGGAAGAGGTAGATGAGATAGTTTTTAGTTCAATTTCAAGCTGAGAAGACAGGCATTTGGGAGGCAGGCAGACCTTTCTGAGATTGCTGCCCCAGCTGACCGCCTCAAGGTCTCCAGTTTTGAGCACTAGAATGCTCAGTTAGGAAAACGAATCAAGAGAAAAGCAGGACTTGCTGATATTTTCTATGGAGTGGAATTGCCCAGGAAGAAGGAAACATAGAAACATCCGTATCGAGGGGCTGATTTATTTCTGTGGCTTCCACATCTCAACCCACACTCTCTGAAGGAAAGGAAAACTAGGGACTTGTTTTGTTGTTGTTTGCATTCTGGAGACAATGGAGATGCCATCTCATCAGTGAACAATAAGGTAAGTGAAGGAGAGGCGCAGACAGGTGGATCTGATAATATGCAACTCAAGGAGGAAAGCCCATATTTATTCTTGTGTCGTTTAAAATGCCACTAGTCCTTTCTCCCACCTGCCTTCAATATATACTTCACTATTAGCCTCTAGAAAGGTAAGAGGACAGGTCACCTTTGAATTTATTTGCCCAATCAGAATGGGGGTGTTCTCTAAGATTGTCTTTGACCTTTCTCTTTCTCTTTCTGCTCTCTGCAGAGAGCTTGTCCATTCTCACAGGTTCAGTGCTGCTTTCTGTGGGCATGATTTTCAGATCTTCAGCTCCACCTCTGATCCGATGGCTCTCCTGGACCGTCAGCACTGTATTTCCTGCTGCTTTGAACCATTTCTACCTGGATGTCCTCCATCACACAGAGCTCCTTTCAATAAATCAGCCAGGCCTTCCATTTATAATTCTACATGTCTCCAGAGGATAGAAAACAATTCACAAGCCCAGGGCTTCCCTGCTCTCCTTTAATCAGAGAAGATGCCTTTGGATCACCCGTCTTGTAATTACCACCACTGGCAGGCCCAATGGCTCTCCATCAAGCCTCATCCTCTTCTTTGGTGCCTGGGGCTGGGCCCAATAATTTTGATGAGTTCTGCTTTTACTTGCCAAGACCCTTATGTGGGTCCTTGATTCCTCGTGGGCTTCCCACTTGCCTGCCTGCTCCATTGGTGACCCCAGACCTTACTCGCTCCTTGAACTCTAGATTTCTCCTGCCCACTTCTCTACTCTATCACTTGTTTATGGCTTCTCTGATTGCGCATTCTCTGTATACCCTATTGGCTGCTCCTTGTTCTCTGGTCGGACCTTGACTTGGGTCAAGTTCTTCCAGTCCCATCCTCTTGCCTGAGCTTTATCTCAATCATATACATTATTAAACATATGTTCAACGTTCATAATTTGTACTTCAGGAACGCTCAGAGGCAGATAAGATGGGAAGAACCCCTTACTATCTTTACCTGTAAATTAAGGATGACCTCTAGGATCTCTTACAGCTCTGAAATGCTATGATTTAAAAGCACTGAGAGACCACTGAGTTAAACTCTTTCATTTGAGAGATGAGAAATTAAGACCCAGAGAGATAAAGTAATTTGACAGATTGGGGACTGAGCTGGGATGAGAATTTAGGTCTTTTGAGTCCTGACTCTTGCCAAAACTCTCAGCTTTGTCATTGTTGTCTCCCTCCCTCCCTGCAAGTAGGCCCTAGTTCAACTCCCCTGGCCATCTGTTAGATTGTTGTTTACTTGCAAATAAGAAGGAAAATAAAGGACTCTTGCTCCCAGGTCACTCCTTGCATTAGCAGCTTCAAGATGACAGTGGGAATGTGCAACCCACTTACTAGAACAAACTGTTTTTAAGGACTTGAGCACATTGATTGTTTGTGTGTGAGTGGCACCACTAATTACAAATAAGTCCTGTCTATTTATTAAAGCAGGCCCCTTTCAGACATTTCCCGCATACAAACGATCCTTCCCCACAATTAGTATAAATTAGTAAGGTTTTACTGAACTAATGAGACAATGTTTGTGAGGCTTGTCTTTATGTCTTCCAGGCCGTTTTGAGACAAGAATCTATAATTGGGATTCTCAAACTGCCACATTCAAGGCAGGCTGCATGAGAAGGGAGGTTATCAAAATTCCCAGTCACTTCAGGAAATGCTGCCTGGAGGTGCGGTTCTGGACAGGGGCATGCACGTACACACAGGCTATGTTCACACTCACACATGCACTTATAGGCAGGCATACCCCCACACGTATACATACCCATAAAACCAAATCACATATGTCTGTTCACAATTAAGCTTCTCTTTCCCTCACTAACAAGCGACTATTGAATGTCATGGTGCTGACATGCTAGGTCTGAAATCTTGCCTGATTCATGAGGGATAATACAAAATATAATGCAAAAATAGTAGAAAGTTCCTTTTATTGCAAACTAGACTTTTGCTCTATATTAGCAATTATCTTCACATCCTTCCAAGTGAAGTGTTATTATCCCCATTCAATTGAGGAAGACACTGATGCCTCGTGACCCAAGGCACATGGTTAGTATGCTGAGCTGGCATTCAAACTCATTATCTTTCCACTGTGCCCCCAAAACACGTTCTTTATCTCTAGTCTAGTTTCTTCTGCTGAAGCTCTATTTGGTCACCTAACTGGCATGCTCTCTTCAATAACAATTTTTATCCTTTTGGCATAAGATGGAGTCTATCTAAACTCAGGTCATTAGCCTTCCCCCAGCCCCCACCTTGATCCCTTTGATCCTTCAGATCTCCACCCTACTGCCCTAGAGGAGATAGTGGGCAAGGAGCTACCTCAGGCTGGCATGGTGTGGCTTCAATCCATTAGGTGTGGAATGAGCAGCCTCTCCAGTCAGAACCACTGTGTTGAGGATATGGGCTCGAAGGCTGCAAGGTCAGAAGAAGTGGGAGGGTGGGACGGATACAGAATCAGTTCTACGGGGCTTCATAATTTCTTCCAGGTGACTGAATGCCTATGTGCTAATCCAACAAGAAGCCAGTGGCTTTAGGGAATGGGATTAGGGAATAAAATTCCAATTTGCCAGAGAGCTATCTTTTAGCTATTTCTTCAAGTATCTGATTTGCGATGTAAAATAGGACTAAGTCCTCTTTTAGCTTCTAGAAATACCAAATATGGGATCCAAGGGCCAGGCTTCAGAGATTTCGTTTTGAGTTTTCCAGAGGCAATTTTCCAAGGGATTAGCATGATTTACAGAAGATGCTTCAACAAAAATTACTAAGAGGAGCAAAGGATTTTCAGAGACTGTCAGACTTTGAGGACAGTGTCAAGAAGCACAAAAAATTTACTTTGGTGGCTCCATTAGGAAGAATATCAAGATGTCAGATCCAGTCTCAGGCTCCAGACACTACTCCCTTTGGTCCTTTTGTCTCAATTCCCAGGATGCAATATGACATACTGAAGCAGTCAGAGGGACGAAGGTTCAAATTGTGATTCTACCCACCAAAGCTACGTGACCTTATGCCAATTACATAACCTCTCTAACTGTCAGCTTTTCCATCTATAAAATGGAATTAGACTATAAGCTCCATGTTGCATCTGCCGTACCTGGCTTAATACCTGCCTTGTAGCATGCAGTCAAAAACTAATTGGTGATAAGACAAGAATTACCCCTGTCTTATAGATGTTCCGTGCATTTCAAACATTCTATCAGGTCAATCAATGTTAGCAGCCTTTCTTTGCTTTGCCATTGAACTTTTGAAAATTTCTGCTTTCTTTTCTCAAAATTCTTGAACCTGTTCTTGTGATATCTCAAGAACTAACTTGTACTGAAAAGTTAGAGTCCTGCAGATGCTACAAAGAACAAAGATTCATACCCTCATAGAATTCCATGCACAAATGAGAGCCCTAGGGTTGAAAGCAGACCTAGAGACCCTCTATTCTAATCCCTTAGTTCACCAGATAAAGAGATTGATGGAGAGGGAAGAGACTTGCCCAAGATCACATAGCTAATGATAGAGCATGCTCATTCCAAGGCAAGCTTATTTCTTCTGATTAAACAGCCTCTAGCCTACACCCTGTGATCACCAACTAGATATTTCCAACCCAAATAAAAAATTCAGATATGAGACCAGGAAGAGAGACTCTTCCCCAAGGCTGTCCAATTGCTTGTGCTTTACGTGCATAAGGACTGGAACTGCTCTGTTCTATTCTTGCAGGTGCTGAGTATGACGGTCCCAGGTCCTGGAATACAGCCTAACACTACGCTTAAGATTGAGAGTGCACTTACCCTAGTGGCAGGGCTTGTACGCTTGTATGCTTCAGGACATGTTTATTTTGTGTATTTATTTTTTAAAAGTACGGCTGTAATTCTACTTGTGAAAATCAACAGAAGAGATCTGTAAGCTTCACCACCTGGGGCACAGCACCCCTTTAACTTCATGCTTTCTGGCTTCCTTCTCTTACCCTAAACTCACAACCTATAAGAAGTGGTTTGCTTTTACTGACTGGATTCAAGTAGTCCTTAATTTAAGTAAAACCACAGAGAGCTAGATTTCCCAGTTCATGACCCTTGAGGGCTGAATCAACTCTGCAATTAAAAAATATCCACTCAGACCAGAAAGCACTCAACCTCTGTGTGCTCTGGCTGGTCTAATTCCTGATGTTTTCCAATCTCCACACCACAGCACTCCTTGAGCATTCGTGAGACCAGAAAACCCAGCCCTTAGTTCCAAATTTTTATGCTTTACTCTCTTAAAGTATTTTTGCAACCAAAGATTTCAGAGAAAAAGCATTAGTAATAGATATTTTATAATCTTGCTTTTCAAATCACATTACTAAGAGGGGAGTTTCTTTGCTTTGGGTGGCATAGGAAAATAGAGACTAGAGGTTAAGGAAAGGTTTGCCCAGTATTAGCCAATTAATTAATTCTTGGTCACTTATTCATTTATATATTCATTCATCATTTAAAAAATTATTTATTAACCGTTTGTGATGCACAAAGCAGTGGGCTACTATAAGTGAGGGGGCAGGGTAGAATTATATGCCTATAAGACAAGGAATTCAGTAACAGGAATTATCAATGAAGATTTCTTGACCCTAGGGCATGAGTTGGAATGTGATAGGCAGAGATGGGAGGTGAGGGCCTTCCGGGTGGAGAAATAATCATAAGTAAAGGTTGTGGAGTTGGAAGGTGTGAAGGTTGATTAAAAATGAGGAGAGAACCTACTTGGTGGAGTGGAGAGGGCAGAGGATTAGTATAATACACAGCAAAAGACCTGCCTGCGCTACGAAGGAGTTTGTTTTTTGTTTGAGTCACTGGGGAGCTCATGAAGGTTTATCATTGTCAAGGAAGTTGTATATGTAAAGTGGTCCATAGGAGCAATGTCTTGGCATTGGCAATCACCAAGATAGTTAAGGATAAGGGGACCGGGAAGAGTGGAGACAGATCCATGTTGGGAAACTAGTGCAAAGGTCAAGCTTTAGGGGGATAAGGCTTGAACTAGGGTGGTGATAGTTTGACTAGAAATGTAGGGGCTACAGTGGAATGGTCTGCAAGGCATCATACTAATGCACCTGACCTGGATTTTCTAAAGAACAATGTTCCCCAACCTCTGTAACATAGGGATCAATGGTAGTCAGTAGACAGAAGGTATGTTAGGGAAACAAACTTTTACTGGTGTTTGAAGGTTTTAGATGCTGCTTAAAATTGGTCAGAAAAAGACCTAAGTGCCCAGAGGTATCAATTTCACCATGATGGAGCTGCTCCCAGATTCATTACCATATTTATTCAGTGGTTATTCTCATTTTTAGGAATGCATTCCTGCAGACGGCTGATTTTTCCTGCCAGCCTCCCACTCCATGCCTGTGAAACTAGAGCTTCCTAACATAGCTGGTTCAAAGGAGGGACAAATCCTTTCCTGCTTAACATTCTGCAAAAGGCACAGGCAGATCTCCGAAGTCAATCATCATGAATGAAGCCATTTAAGAGTGAGGCCCGCGACTCCTCTGTGCGGATGAATAACCAGGCGGAGTGAATCGCCAACAGAGGAGACTGCAGGCGACTCTCTTTCTGCTTTGTCACCCTTTATGACCCGCCTTACGGTCTCAGCGCCCTTCACGGGAATGTCTTGCTTTGCAGAAAGAAACAGATAATAACCACAGAGGGGAGAGATGCTAGCCCCGCAGCCCGTTATTAAAAAAGTCTGGGGAAATGGAATGCTGCCGAGATCTTACTTTTTACATTGACAAACTTGCCTCTCTGCTTTGCAGTTACATACCAGAACTGCAGCAGAAGCGATCTGGAGGCTTCCGTCCTCCATCACGGAACTTGCCAGGAAAGCAGTGGCCAGGCGAGCTGCTGCTGGCTCAGGACCCCTCTAGTCTCCACACTGTTAGTCCATGTTCTGCCCAGGGTGGCTCTGGTAGACCAGTACTGTTGGGTCCCTTCCTCTTGTCATCCAGTGGGGAAATTGGCTCCAATGCACTACCTAAGTCAACAGATATCCTCTGCTGGTACTGCAAGCTGTAGCCCCCTCAATCCAGAGGTCAAGAGAGGAATGAGAAGAAAGGTGCCAGATGGAGTGCAGGCAGGAGGCCATCTTTTGTGAGTCTGTGTTTGGCTCCAAGTGACTGTGACAATATTTGACATTTCTAAGGCCACTCCCCACTCTAACAGTCTGTGAGTGGGTGACTGGGCTCTCTGACCCCATCAGAGATGGGCACCAGATTAGAGATGTGGGTTCTGACTCTTGGTTCACTGTTTCATGCTCAGCCTGGCTGCTTCCTATGTCCAAGAGAGCCAGAGAGCCAGAGCATCTGAATCAGGCACGAGAAACCTGGCCTTCTTCGGGCATCCTGAGTAATCTCTGCCCAGATCACAGCCATGGTGGGTTAAAGAAGAGCCATATATTTGAACCTTTCTGCAAAGCCCCATTCTGCAAATCACAAACTATGGACTGCCTCCACTATAACACCTTGAGGAAGACCCTTTGTTTGCTAGAAATTCTAGAGAAGCAACTGATTTTATAGCCAACTTCTCTTTTTCTTAACCTCTAAGAATGTTTAGGATTAGCTTTTAGGTAAGCTCCATTCTGGAATTTCCCAGACAACTTCATTTTGATAAGTTCTCTACTTTGAGGCTCCTTGGGCTTTGTCCATGAGGAGAGGCCAAGGAATGAGTCTAGAAATGAAAACCAGGATAGTCTCTCAGGAGCCTGGAGGTAAAGTAGGTGTGACTTAGTCCCTCTGGGCCAGGATCATAGAATTAAAAGGCTAACTTTAGTGATAGTCAAGTCCTTTTCAGAAGAACCTAAAGGTACCCAATAAAATCCAGTGAGATCCAGGAGGGTTACTCAGGTCTCTCAACTTACTAATAGAAAACAGAGTCCCCCTTGGCACACAGACACCCTTGAGGATGACTGACTGCAGGCCCCAAATTGGTGGGATCTACTCACTCAGAGAAAACCCCATTCCCGATCCTACGGGAGGCTTCTCACCACAAATGAGGAGCAGCATCTCAGAGGCATTAGGAGTTTCAGTGTTTCCCGGGGTGCTAGTTGAATGTGACACTCACTCTCCCTTTTCCAGTTTCCCTAACACTTACTTTCCAAGGAAATGCTTGATGAAAGCAACATGCTGCTCAAGAAGTTTTTACGTAGGTTTTTTTTTTTCTTTTTGAGACTTGTTAGATATCCTTTATACCAAGCTTATCATATGGAAATAAGAAATGCCAACGACATCTCCTGCCAGCTGCGGTTTCCTCAAGAGAGCCCCGTCCGAAGGATGGAAGCATTTGGGATGGCCTAGGGCTATTGTTCCTCCAGGGGCCTGAGCTTTACTCCTCCTACAGATACTGGAAGTCTTTCGTCTTAAAAGCTTTCTCAGGAACTGCTTCAGAAGAGGTGTCTATGACAGCTCCAAACCTCAATCAGAACAGCATTTGGTACTTTTTTTTTTCCTGCATCAAATTTCTGTGCATTCTGAGGGCTCTTACCTGGAAGGGTCACCAACAATGCCATGGAGATGGGCATGGTGTAGTCTGCTCCCCGTATTTTTAGAAGGAGAAATAGAGGACACATTAATGCCAGAAGAAGGAGAAAGATATTTTTTCTGTTTTAGCAGGGGAAAAGGAAACTGGTAGTCAATCAGAGAACACCTCTGTTTGCCCCAGCAGTCATGGAACTACATTCTTTCCGATGTCATTTTATTTAATTCTAGAAAGAGGAGGAAGGGAAGGAGAAGGAGGAAGAAGAGAGAGAAACTAAAAGTGACTTGAAAGAGACTGTGACTTGCCTATGAGCCCTTCAGCTAGAGATGACACTAGGATTTATATCAGGATTGAAACCCCAAAGTCATTGTTCTCTCCACCATATTCATTCCCCTAACCAACAATCTGCATCCTTTTGTGACTAACTACACGGGAGCAATTAGTGTCAGTTGAGGAGATGGTCGAAATGAATGCCTGGATATGCTGCACCTCAGTCTGTCTTCCCTGGGCTCCCTCAGCTTGAATATCTAAGCAAGGAAGCGACTAGCTATTGGTAACAGAATATGCCTCTAGAAGTATCTCTTCAATTCTCTCTGCTTCTTCAGGATCAAGCTGGTGTTTACTGGCAAATAATATAAGCAATAAAACTGCCATAATCTGCAGTAGACCAAGCTAATAGAAAATGTATATTGTAGATGAAAAAGGCACAGGCAAGAATAATGATACCCCATTTCTCCTACTCAAGAGAGAACAATTAAGAAGGGGTGAGTGATTCCTTGAGACACTGAGGGGACCCACTAGGAGGTTGTGGTTGAATTCACCTCATATACATGTGGGGATGCACACATTCTCACACTTTGCCCTGAGAATGACAGTGGGCACAGGGAACCAAGGGGAGGACGATACGTTCTCCCTGTAAAATATTGAAACATTGCAACAAGCCCAGTGTTCTCTTTGACCAGTAAGCTCCATTCTTCACCTTCCCATTTCCATCCCTAGAGGTAACCACTATATTAAGTTTGGAATATATCTTTTCAGGGCTTTTTCCATGTGTGTGGCACACACACTCAAATATGTAGCCACAGAAATTTTCACAGGGAGAAGACATTCATGTGTTGCTTGGGTAATGAAAATTTAATTCTAAAAAAGAAAGAGGAGGAAAGAAACAAAAAGTGGAACTTAAAAAAATAAAGCTCACGTTTGGAATGAAGCTACTGATTCAGCTTTTAAGGTGTCCAATAGATGTGTCTGTCATAAACAGACTCAGGTACCATCATACTGTGAATGGTCTGGCCGACTAAATTTCTTAACAATACAGCATTAAAAATGACCAAACTAAACATAGCCAAACTGACAAATTATGTAAAACTCAAACAGCACAAAAGAATATTACTATGATTTGTCACTGAAATAAACTTGAAGGGAAGACCTTTTGCAAATTCCAAAGAGCTTAGTATTATACTTCCTGAAGATTGTGCCTATATAATACCCGTTGATCTAATTTAATGAATTTACGATTAAAGTTCTTCTTATATGTTATAATTGCCACTAAGGCAAAGGAACTAATTAGCAAAGTCAGAGAGGTTGCTGTGAAGGGGCATCAATCAACCTAAAGGCAAAATGGGAAAGGAATGAAGGTGGCCGTGTGCTGATAGAGATTCTTAGGCTTCTTCGGCCTAAGAGTTTATTTATTTGTTCATTTACAATTTTTTGATTTATCCAGCCAACACCTGTATCCCAAGTACTATGCTGAGTGCTAGAGACACAAGGGCATCATGGTAGAGTGGGAAGACCACAGACTTTAGCGAGAGAGAGACTTGGTTTGGACTCTCGGCTCCAACACTTACTAATGGTGAGATTTCAGGCAAGTCACTACCTCCTAAGCCTCAGTTTCCTCACCTGTGAAGTGGTGGTAATAACCATCTTGCTATTGAGGGGACTAGAAATAACATTCACAGAGTAGCATAGTTTCTAGCACAGAAAATGTAGGCAGCAATTATTATTTGGACACATTCCCTATTCTAAAGGAGTTCACCATCTGGTACAAGAGAGATAAAAATAAAGAAAGAATCGCAGAGGGTTCCCTCTTTTGGAATGGTGACATGAGGAGCTCTGAAGACCTGTTCCCCAGTGAAACAAGCATGACTGGTGAAAATTGTTTTTAAAAATGCAATCATTTAAAGTCTCTGGAAATTGTCCTAAGGGCATACAGCAAGTGAAAAAACCTCACAAATCTACAATATTCAAGAAAATCTACTAAAACCTAGTAAGAACAGTGAAAATGTGTGACATTGGAACCCTCCATCTGCCTCCCTGCTCATTGTGATGGAAACTCCACTGCAGGTAGGTTCCGTCAGGAACAGAGGGCTCCCTCTTCCCCCAGCTCTCAATCTAGGGTTCTGGTACCTCCCCAGGTAGGGCAGGCTGCCGGCATTTCTCATCTTCCCCAGCTGTGTGTGGCAAAAGCTAAATTCCTGGTGGCAAAGGGTTCTCTTAGTCCACCAGCCCCAACTCATAGTGGAGACTCTACCTCAGGCATGGCACACTAATACTGGGGTCCTGACTGTTCTGACCACAGCTCACTGGTAGGATGAAGGTTCCAAGCTGGAAGAGGCAAGTTGCGAAGAACAGAAACTACTAACCCTGCCCAGCACCCTGCCCGTAAAGCAGGTATCATTCCAAGAGAAGTGGGCCACTATCTCCAGGCCCCAGCCCCCAGCTCCCAGCCCCCAGGGAGAGGCAGGCCATAAGAACAGAGATCTCCAAAGTTCTCCCCAAAGGAACTTATTTTATTTGAAACAGGGTAGAGAAATTCAAGCCTCAGTATGCTCTCAAAAACAATGGTGATTTGGGGGGTAAACAGCTGAGAGGAGACTGGTAGATTCATGACAGCAAGAAGGTAAACAGTTGACCAGCTATTTTGTCAGAGAGAGCCAAGGAAAGAGACAGCTAGGAAGAACCCATCTGAGGTCAAAACAAACTACAAGGACTACAAAGGGACGCAAATTTAATTGGATTATACTGTGGAGCAATACACGCTCCAGAGCTTTGCCAAAAACAATAGAACAATCAGCTAACAATTAGTGGAAGTTAACAGCTGATTCCAGGCCAACAGAGGCAAAAAGTTTAACAGAGATCAGGGTCCAAGAGAGCCCTGTTAAAACCACTGTCACTGTAGGATGTCATCCTAGCATGCCCAAGACTATGCTCTCTGAAGAGTGACATCAGATGCTTCACAGTGCAATGGAAACAGACTTCACTAAAGCCAAATAAGGTCATGTAACAGGTATGAGGGGTTACAACGTCAGTGTTTCTTATTGGGGGACACAATTCAACCCATAATATCCACAGACAGACTCATTGTAGTAAAAATGCTAAAGACAAAAAGAAAATCTTAAAAGTAGCAAGAAAATAATGATGACTTATTTACAAAGGAACCCCACTAACATTAAGCGTTGTCTTCTCAGAAGAAACAATGGCGGCCAGAAGAAAGTGGGATGACATATTCAAAGTATTAAAAGAAAAGAACTTCAAACAAGAATCTTATATCCAGCAAAACTATTTTTCAAAAATGAAGGTTAAGTAAAAACATTTCCAGGTAAACAAAAACTGAGAGAATTTGTTGCTAGCTGACCTGCCTTACAAGAAATACTACAGGAAATTCTTCAGGCCGAAAGCAAGTAACACCAGACTAATTTCACACACAAAAAACCAAGGAACACTGGTAAAGGTAATTATATAATCATAAAAGACAGTAAAAATGCTTTTTTTTCTGCTTCCTTCTCTTAACTTATTTAAATCACAGTTGTATAAAAATATCTGAATAGATAAATAAAAAGATTAAATCAGTAATTAAAAAACTACCCACAAAGAAAATTTCAGGCCCAAATGGTTTCACTGCTGAATTTTACCAAAAGTTTAAAGAAATAATATCAGTTCTTCACAAACTCTCCCAAAAATCAGAAGAGGAGGGAACACTTTCCGATTAATTCTATGAGGCCAGTCTTACCTGACTCCAAAAACAAAGACATCATGAGAAAAGAAAACTACCTACCAATATCTCTAAAGGATATTGTGATATTGTGGTTTATTGTAAGAAATATATATTTGGTCTTTGTCCCTGTTTCTGGCTCACAGCTCCTGAAACCCTTGGAATCTTGTGAATGTTGAGAGTGATAAAGGTGTCTTTTGTTATGTGAATGAGGTGACTTTTGGACCTCACCCAAGAGTGAGGGCTGGTTGCCAGGAGAACCAGCCATGTGTTCAGAGGACTGGAACTTTCAGTCTTACCCCCTGATTTCCAGGGAAGATGGGGGCTTGAGGTGGAATCATTGCCAATGGCCAATACTTGGTCAATCATGACTACATAATGAAGTCTCCATAAAAACCGAAAAGGACAGCTTGGCCTTTGTTCAGAGCTTCCATGTTGGGGAACCAGAACACTTCCACATGCCACCTTGCTAGGCCCCAGGCTCCATGAGGACAGAAGCTGTTTTGTATGGGACCTTGCCCTATGTACCTCTTTATCTGGCTGTTGATTGGTAATAAATTGGTAATCTAGTGAGTAAATGGGTTTTCTTGAGTTCTGTAAGTCATTGTAGCAAATTAATCAAACCAGAGGAGAGGGTCGTGGGAACTTCTGAGTTGTAGCCAGTTGGGCAGAAGTACAGATAACGACCTGGACTTGTGATTGGTATCCTGAGTTGGCGGGGTGTCAGGCAGTAGGGGGGTTGTTGTTGGAATCTCCAGTTTATAACCACTCGGTCAGTAGCACAGGTAACAATCTGGTCTTTTGACTGACCTCTGAAGTGGAGGGTGGTCTTGTGAGATTGAACCCTTTGCCTGTGGAATCTGATTCTATCTCCAGGTAGATAATGTTAGAATTGAGTTGAATTCTCAGACACTCTGCTGGTGTCGGAGAACTGCTTGTTGGTGTGGGGAAGACCACACACACACACTCTCTCTCTCTCTCTCTCTCTCTCTGGAATTGGGTCCACAAACCCTTTTGTAGTTGGTGTCAGTGAAGTGGGATTTGCTAGAATGGCCCTGGCTCACAGAAACATGTGTTTTTTGAAGAGAAAAGATAAAAGGCTGGAGGATGAGGAACCTTTGATCCCTAGATGGCTATCTAGTCACCTATGGTATGAAACTGCAGCAACACTATGATCAGTTACTAAAGGTAAAAGTTACCAATGGACTTTAGAAATGGCAGTAAACCTGACCCCTGAGGAGTTGGCTCATTGGATGTGTAAGGAAATGCAAAATAAGAAGAAGCATGTTAAATATACAATTCCCTGGTGATTATTATCTGTAAATAGCCAAAAGGAAAGTAATAGAAAGTGCTGGGTCAAGTCTTGATGTTGAACCAAGCTCAGGTTTGGGCGGGTCTGAGCTTTGGTCATTAGCCTTAAAGCCACCCAGAAAAGGGAAAAATTATGCAAGGGCAAAAGAAAGTAGCTCTAAGATCTCTGGTCACCAAGAAGGTAGTTAATGTAAGGGGAGGACAAAAATCAAGAAATGACTGAAACCAGGGGGAACAGTGTGAAAGAACTGGCTCATTGTGTGGGTTGGTATCATGAACTTCCTAAAGAACCTTTACTAAAATGGATTATGAGAATAACCAATTTGGGGGCTGTGTCTTTGGTTTTGAATGCTGCAGAGTAGAAGAGTATGTTTGGGTTGATACAGGACCTGCAACTCACTATTGAACAATCACAGATGGCTGTATGTGATCCAGATACACAGGAGGTTATTCCAGAGGGAACAGCTGGCCCGGTGGACTGGATAAAAGTCACTGTGTGTTATCCTGAGAAGGGGGACTACCCAATTCCCTGTATAAATGCCAAACGCAACACCCCAGATGAAGTACCTACTATGCTTTGTATGCAAGCCATGTGGCGCCAGCTTCATGATGACCGGCATACTCACCCACTGAATATGCCCATTACCCAGGTTATGGTAAATGCTATGATTAAGGTGGCACCTGGTGGATGGGAACCCCATGGAACTTTACTGCCACAGAATCAAACAACAGTTTGAGAAGCCTTATCAGATTTGCTATCTCAACTTCCCTGTATGGGTCTTATCGATACTAAGAACATTAAAGTAATTAAGAAAATAGGAAAAGACAAAAGGAAGAGTCAAGGAACTCAAGCCAGCATAGTGGAAGTCTTCAGATGGTTATTGAAAAATGGGATGAATAAAGTGGACATTGATGGAATTCAAACAAAGGTGTTGATGCAGCACTACCAGAGACTGGGTGGACCAATGGAACCCTTTGCTGGTACTCCGACATTAAAGGACCTCAAACAAATCTGCTCTGTTTACCCCAGTTTGGAGGAATTGAAGCCAGAAGGCAAAGATTACATGAGAAACCTGACCAGGAATCCCCTGGGGTGATTGTTTAGGAAGATTAATCAAGGTAAAGATTGACATAGAGGCCAAGGTCTTCTGGCCTCACCCCCAGCCAGGGACTCAAGGCCATATACACATGTGTTGGTAACATGCCCAGAGGGTAGAGAATAAACTTTTCTGGGACTCCTTGATATAGGAGCCCAAAACACTGTGATTCTAAAACCTTTTGGTGATGTCTCACCGGGGACCAAAGTTAGACTGGGAGGATACGGAGATGCAACGGTTTATGGGATTAAGGTGAAAGTTTGAATGAAAATTGGGACTTTTGAACAATTTTATATGAAGTTTAGCAATATTCCCAGATGTGGAATATGTGGTCTCCAAAATCCAAATAAACCAACCAAACATCAGCCTTCTTGTTTGGTGCTAGGGGTGGGTAGTGACAGCAGTTTATTTTTATCACTGGTAGAATAGCTCTGGTGGCTCCTGCCCAGGTTAATTCCTAAGAATTTCACTGTTTGGGCAGGCCCTTAGACCTTTCCTGAATTTATTAGCCAGCCCCAGTTGGTCACATGCATCACCACTGCATTCAAATCAGTCCTAGTCTGCTCTTCAGTTTCCGATATTATCATATCATCATCAATATAGTTTATTATTGCACTTGAGACCTGCATCAAGTCCAAATCCCTTCTGACCAAATTATGACAATAAGCCAGTGAGTTCAGATAGCCCTGTGGCAGCACATTAAAAGTAAAATGGGATCCTTCCCATGTGAAGGCAAACTGCAGTTGGCTCTTTTCTGAGATTGACATAGAGAAGAAAACATTTGCAAAAGTCAATCACTGAGTACCAGTCTCCTTTAGCCTGCTGCATTTTTCTGTATGGTAGGAACTGCTGAGGCTATGGGCAGTACAACTTTATTTAAGCCTCAGTAGTCTACTGTTAGTCTCCATGAGCCATCTGCCTTTTTTTACAGGGCACACAGGGCTATCATACAGTGAAGTCACTGGTACCAGCACTCCAGCTTCTAGAATGTCATTATTTAAAGTGGTAATCTCTTTTGTCCACTAGGTATTCTATATTGTTTTAAGTTAACCATCATATACAATTAAATGTGGGCTCAAGCAGTTCTAATGGTTCCCATTTAGCATGCCCAATTAAAACTAGCCTGAGGGCATACTTACATGCTTTCTGTTTTACAATATTAGGTAGGAGAAGCAATCCCCAAGTCAGACATAATATCTATCCCAATAATCCATTCAGGTAAAGAGTGGTCTTGTGAGACTGAGTCCTTTACCTGTGGAATCTGATTCTCTCTCTGGATAGATCGTGTCAGGATTGAGTTGAATTCTCAGACACCGTGCTGGCATCTAAGAATTGCTTATTGGTCTGGGGAAGCCTCCACACACACACACACACTGGAATTGGGTCCAGGAACCCTTTGCAGATATAAACATAAATATCCTCAATAAAATACTAGCAAATTGAATCTAGCAACATATAAAAAGGATTATACATCATGACCAAGTAAGATTTGTGCAAAATTTGTTTAATATCCAAAATCAATGCTACACACCATATCAGTAGAATGAAAAACAAAACCACAGGATCATCTCAATAGACACAAAAAAGGATTTGACAAGGTCTATTATAAAACCTTCAACAAACTAAGAATAGAAGGGAACTTCCTCAAACTAGTTAAGGGCATCCACAAAAAACCCAGAGCTAAAATCATACTTAACTGTGAAAGACTAAGTGGTTCCTTCTAAGATCAGAAATAAGATAAGGATATCAACTCAGGCTACTTAAAGTCAACACTTACTAGCCAGGTTCTAGCCAGGGTACTTAGGCAAGAAAAAGAAATAAAAGGTATCCAGATGGAAAGGAAGAAGTAAAACTCTCTCTATTTGCAAATGACATGATCTTGTATTTAGAAAATCCTAAGGAATTCACTAAAAAATATTAGAACTAATAAATGAGTTCAGCAAGGTTGAAGGATACAAAAATCAATTATATTTCTACACACTTGCAATGTATAATCCAAAAATAAAATTAAGAAAATAATCCTATTTACAATAGTATAAAAATTTTATAAATAAAATAAGTGCAAAACTTACACTCTGAAAAACTACAAAATATTGTTGGAAAAAATCAAAGATCTAAATAAATGAAAAAACATCCCACATTCATGAATTATAAGACTTAATATTGTTATGGTGGCAATAGTTCCCAAACTGATCTAGAGATGAAATGCAATCCCTATCAGAATGCCAGGTGACTTTTTGGTAGAAATTGACAAGCTGATCCTAAAATTCATATGCAATTACAAGGTATCTGGATAGTCAAAACAGTCTTTAATAAGAATAAAGTAGTAGGATTCACACTTCCTGATTTTAGCCTTTCTTCAGTGCAACAGCATTGAAGACAATGTGGTATAGGCATAAAGATAAATGCATTAGAATCGAAATAAACCATAACATTTACGGTCAATTGATTTTTGAGAGGGTACCAAGACATTGAATGGGGGAAAGAACAGTATTTTCAAAAAACGTTGCTGGGACAACTGGATATTCAATGCAAAAGAATGAAGTTGAACCCCTACCTCACACAATATACAAAAGTTAACTCAAGATAGTCAAGGACTTAAATGTAAGAGCTAAAACTATAAAAGTCTTAGAAGGAAACATAGGAGTAAATCTTTATGATCTTAGATTTGGCAATGGAGTCTTAAATATGATATAAAAAATGCAAGCAGCAAAAGAAAAAATATAAAAATCTGATTTCACCAAATTAAAAATGTTTGCACTTCAAAGGATACTATCAGGAAAGTGAAAAGATAATCCACAGAATGGGAGAATATATTTGCAAATCATATATCTGATAAGAGAATTTTATCTAAAATACATAAAGAACTCTTACAACTCAATAATAAAAAGACATATAAACCAATTTAAAAATGTGCAATGAATACTGTAAATCAATGGTAGGGAGACTTTTTCTAAAAGCCATATAGTAAATATTTTAGGTTTGATGTTCACACAGTCTCTATTAAAACTACTCAACTTTGCCATTGTAGCATGAAATGGCTACAATGAAAAGAAAATATGTGACAGATAAGCATGGCTATGTTGCAATAAAATTTTATTTATAAAAACAGGTGGCTGCCCTGTGGGTCATAGTTTGCTAATCCCTGCACAAGAGCAACTCCTAAAAAATAAAACAAAGAGGTAAATCTAATAAGTCAATTCTGGAGATAAAATGGAATCTATGGGCATACTCAGACTGTGATAGGTGCTCATTACCTGGTATAAAAAGAAAAATTAATGAGTACTGTTTAATGAATGAACAAAGAAATGAATGAGGCAAGGCAAAGGCCATATATTGTGTATGATTTCCCATGTATTCTGATGCTAGATTCCACCCAAATCTCCTGACACCCTGTGTTTTGGGGCATCTCCATTGAGAGTTTCAAGAGGAACACAGCCCAGCTAGGGCAGCGCTGGTACACTTTCTCAGCATTCCAGATGGAATGCAGCTGGGCTGAAATGCAAGGTGAGCACAAGGGGCTATACTGCAAAGGGAAGGCTTTTTTCTATAACTAGGGAGTAAAAGTAAGAGTTCTTGGAAACATAATCACTTCCAAAAAAGATTTGGAGATGCCAGACACAAAGGAATCATTATAAGCTATGAGCCAGAAAGGATAACAGTAAGCTAGCTGACAGCAAAGGAAAATTGATTTAGGCAATTCAATCAAATGATTTCTGATATAAGACGCAAAGGGACCCAGGAGGTTGTAAAACAAAACCAAATGATAAATATGGGAAGATAACATGCTCTTTGGTTGTAACCCTCAAGAGTCATTAATGTGTATTTAAGGCTACGTTGACAAGACAGAAAACAACAGTGTGAAAAGCAGAACATTCAGGCTAATGGATTAAGTAGATGATGGGAGTCAGTCTTCTTGACTCCTGTAACCACCTGAGTCTGAATTTTAGCCCAAACTAAATCACAAATAAAAACTACTGAGGTAATTTATTTTCTCCATTTATAATAATCTATTCTAGACACATGAGAACTGACAACTCAATTCGGTCAAATTTTTCTTCTTGCTCAGGATTCTGTGCAAACTCCCTGCTTGCCCTTTGACTCAGCTGACTGACAGATGTGTGTCCCATGCCAACTTCAAGCAAGAACAGCAACCGGGACTTTGGAGGTGTTCTGGTAGGTCTGTACCCCTGGTGATGACTGCCAGGAGATGTGGGGTTCCCTGCAGCTCCTATAATCATTCTTGTGATGGAAGCTGATTCATTCTGTGAACTATGAAAGAGCTCCCCTAAACATTCCACCAAACACATAGTGATTAAGGGCCTACTAGAGCCCAGATGCTTTGGGGACCCAGATATGATTCCGACGTGCATTCTCTCTTTAGGAACTCCCAGGCCAGTAGAGGAGAGAGTGCTCTTTCCCATTGCATTCCATTCTATTGTATTGCCTTCCACTTCATTCCATTCTCATTCCCATTTCCATTCATTGAGTGGAGGAGGCAGCATTTTAGCCAGCCCTTGAAGGATGGGGCTTGGGGGAGGGCATTCTAGCACAAAAGGAACTTTGAGGAGACTCTCTTCATTCCTGAGATTTCTCTCTGACACACTTATTTCCTGGGGTTGTCAGGGGACGAGTAAGCATAGATTGTATAACTAGGTCATTTATTTGATGATTAAACTTGGTTAGTCTCTATACTGTTCCTGACTCATGCCATGGCCCTAACTATACAGTACAAAATAGCTATGTCCCTATGATTTCATTTTCTCCCCTTGAGAATTTGACTGTATCCATTGCTTGGGATTGGTAAAAATTGGCAAATTATCCAATGGTAAATTAAATGTAGTCATTTTTGTTTTTAAGATTCACCCTGAGGTAATATCTGTTACCAATCTTCCTCTCTCTCTCTTTTTCTTTTCTCCCCAAAGCCCCAGTATACAGTTGTATATTCTAGTTATAAGTCCTTCTAGTTGTTCTATGTGAGCTGCTGCCACAGCGTGGCTACTGACAAGATGAGTGGCATGGTTCCACGCCTGAGAACTGAACCTAGGTTGCCGAAGCGGAGCCAGCCAAACTTTAACCACTAGGCCATCAGGGCTGGCTCTAGATGTAGTCATTTTTTACGGACTAATCTGATCCATTGCATAGCAACTGATTTGTAAGTGATTCATCCAGACAAGCCCTTCAGGCTCTGTCTTCATTTCTCAGTGAAGTGGAGGTGAATACGCACTAGATAATAAGTTGAGAAACCTCAGTTCTAGCCCCAGCTCTCCTACTTACTATCTATGTGCCATTGATTATGTCCCTGCTCTGGGTATCCTTGTCTCTATCAGCAGGAAACAGGTAGTCAGATCCTTCCCAGCTGCACTACCTATGATTTCACATAATCAACAAACAGACCTGTAGAGAGAATCTCTAATTATTTCCCAAGGCACCAGGCAATGTTTAACGAGTATAATGGGCTGTTATGACAATACTGGATGCATGGTAGGGACTTCACGATGCCCCCTGTGAGTACTCTTTGATTGGCTAAGGGATTGTTTCTCAGACTCCTGCGGTCTACAGCAGTGCTTCTTAAAATTTAATGTGCATATGAGTGACAGGAGGATTTTATTAAAATGCATATTTTGATATAGCAGGACTAGGGAAAGGCTGGGAATTCCATATGTCTAAAAAGCTCCCAGGTAATGCTGACGTTGACCACACTTTGAGTAGCAAGGTTCTAGAGGGTTTTGATGAGGAGACATGAGACCTGTATTAGGAAGCTTGATACCATATCTGAGAGAATACCAAATTTCCACTAACTGGTGTTCTCCCCAAGCGCTTACCCTGAGGCCTTACTCAAAGCAGGTGCCTAGTAAGTGCTTGCTCCTTGATTGATGGATTTTACTCATGTGTAAAGGTTAGAAGAAAATGCATCTCTTTCCTTATTTACTACCTAGGGCAATATAGCCCAAATGGCTCCCTCAACCTGGAATATCACATTCCATCCTCCTGGAAATTCCAATCAAGACTTTCTGAATCTCTTAGGGCAAGTTTAATGGAATACCTACAACAAGATATTTTAAACTCAGAGCTACTTTGGCTCCAGCCTCCCAATACTCGGAACCAGTCAGTGTGCTTTGCATAAAGGAAAAGTGTGGAGAAGCGGCAGGCATAGGGATGCATGCTTTTGCCTGCAGTTTTATAAAGGATGTTTTTCTTATCACTTCACCACACTTGCACCTGTACCAGAATCCCCAACGTGTTATCCTTGGTTACAAAGGGAATGCATAAAGTTTTTAACTGAATATTTTCAAAAACTCCTAATCTCTATTTTATATATCTATAAGACACACTCCAAGTAGACACACTGTCCTTTAAAAAAAGAATGGAGGGGCATAATGGATGAATGAAAATAGGATTTGGGCTATTATGGGATACTGGGGATAGCTTAGTCCTTTTCTGAAAGTTGAGACAGCAGAATCAGTCCTAAGGCCCACTCCCACCTCTGCTTTGTCTCCTAGGAATATCAAATTCATATTGATTGCTCTCTGATGAATGATTTGCATGGCTAAAATGGAAAAATGTTCATCATTTTAAGCCCTGGCTCGCCATAATGTGTTTCTTCCTGAATACAGTGTGCCTTACTTAGACATGACACTAGTTGCATCATAAATATTTCAGCTAGCAATGTTTGGGACTTGTTTCTTTGACCTGGCTCTAAATCAGTCAATAAGTAATAACAATAGTTTGGTCTTTAGAGTTTGAGGAGTGCTGACAATCTGCATGATTAAAATTCATAAGATAAGCATTTATCAAAATAACACTTCACCCACAAAGGAAAGGCATTGATTGATCAGGGCGCCACACGTATAATATCCACTTACAATGGAGACTCACCTTCCAATTCTAAGGGACATTACTGGGCTCATGGTTGAGAGGCAATTGTATCTTTTCCCATTAGGTCGGTGGGGAATCCATTTGCAAGGGAACCGTCAATTTTGGATCACAGATCATTAGAACTGGAAGGAATCATAGAAATCTTTCAGCCCAAAGCTGTCATTTCATAGATAAGGAAGCTAAGACATAGAGAACTGAACTGATTTGCCCAAGGTTGCACGATTATTTAAAGCACCCACATTTCCTGGTTGTGAGGCCAGTATAGTTCAAGAAAGCACCTGCCGGATATCAAGCAATGCCCTGGAAGCTTCCAGTTTAGTAGGCTCTTACCATTTCTGCCAATAGATTTTTGTAGCTTTGATCCAAAACACAACAGAAATGAACTAATCAATCAAAGGAAACAAATAGAGTCTCTACCAGTTGGCATTCATTCATTACACAAAATATATATTGAGCCTACTATGTGCCAGGCACCCAAATGACGAAATCCCGAGGAGTCATTGAACTCTCTTATCCAGAAGGACAAAGCTCATTTCTCAACAGAAAGGCTCATAGGAGTGTTCAGCGCCACCAAAACCACTCTGCTGAATCTCTACTTTAAGACTAACGCCTTTATGCAACTGTCAGAGGAGGCTCTGCCAGGTGCTATAAGCAAGAGGATAACTGAGAACAACATAATATCAAAAACTTTTTGAACCTTCAAGTGCAGTGCCAGGTGCTTTCATATTTATGACCTCACCGAGTTCTGGCAGTACCAGTGAAGTATTGCGCGCCCCCAACCCCCATGTTTAAAAAAAACAAACGTAAGAACGCAGAAGTTTGGAAAGGTTTTATGAAGTCAATCCAAGGTCACAGAGGTAATAAAAGCTGGAGCTAAGATTTGAATATAGGTAAAGTTAACCCCAAAGGCAATGTAAGCATCATCCTCTATTTATCAATTTTATTGAGGAACTGTCAAGAGCAGTCAGCTAGACAGACCTTGGCAACTTTAACCCTTAAAGTAATGCTATAGACTGAATGTTTGTGCACCCCCCCACCCCCAAATTCATATGTTGAAGCCTAAATCCCCAATGTGATGGTATTTGGAGGCAGGGCCTTTGGGAGGTGATTAGCTCATGAGGGTGGAGCCATCATGACGAGATGATGGGATGATGGGATTTGCGGCCTTATAAGGGAATGAATACACCAGAGCTTCCTCTCTCCACCATGTGAGGATACAGCAAGAAAGCGGCTGTCTGCAAACCAGGAAGTGGGTCCTCACCAGACACCAAAGCTGCCAGTCATGATCTTGGACTTCCCAGTCTCCAGAACTGTGAGAAAATGTTTGTTTAAGCCACCCAGTCTGTGGTGTTCTTAGAGCAGCCCGCGCATACCAAAACACGTAGCAAAGAAGGGATCCACTTGGCCATTAAAATTCTTTCCTCTGCCTGGGGCTGGCCCCGTGGCTGAGTGGTTAAGTTCGTGCGCTGCAGGTGGCCCAGGGTTTCGTTGGTTCGAATCCTGGGCACAGACATGGCACTGCTCATCAAACCACGCCGAGGCAGCGTCCCACATGCCACAACTAGAAGGACCCACAACGAAGAATATACAACTATGTACTGGGGGGCTTTGGGGAGAAGAAGGAAAAAAATAAAATCTTAAAAAAAAAAATGTAAAAAAAAAAATTCTTTCCTCCTATTTGTTAACCATTTAATTTTCCACTTTTGTCTTAGGTATTTTTTATTTTTCTGTATAAGATATGGCCTAATAATGCTGATTTGGCTTCAAGTATAACTTTGGTCCAAAAAAATGATAGCAAGAGGACGAGAAGGCACAGCAAGTTTCCAGAGGACTTTTCTAGCAATGCAAGAAAAACGCTGAATCCATATGTTATAAAACTATTAGTAAGATTTGAACACCTTAGAAAGCTGATAGTCATTTAAAATTTTTTACTGATAAATGTCAACCAATTTTGCCACATTCCTGCCTGAGTGAGACATGGTGAACTGAGAAGGGAGGTGGGGACCCTTCTGCTTCCGTCTCACTTGCCAGCACTCGCTGCGTATTCCCCAGGTGACTGGTTTCATAATGTTATCATCTTTCAGCTGATATCTCTACAACAAATTATCACCTCCAAACCTTCTCCTACATCATTTTCATTAGCCCCTTTAAATTAATCTGATTCAACTGAAGCTATTAACTGAGGTATAGCAGGTATCAAGAGTTCATCTTCTTCTCGGTATCACGAGGTCTTTGAGAAGAGCCCCTTTCAACAGAGGCCAGTTTTGTTGCTTTCATATTAATGTTTGCTCATCAGCTGGTAACTCTCTATTAGCCCATCAAGTTTAGCTTTTAATGGCAAAACCGTGTCTGTGACCGCAATTCAATTTCCACTCTCCACTTGTGGTTCCTTGATACCTTGGAATTCTTTAAAACTGCTTGATTAGCCATCTGAGGTAAATGGCTTAGTCATTTTAAGTTTTATGAAACATCTGTGCACTTTGATCACAGACCAGCCAAAGGAGAAAATGGCTCTGGAATCTTCCTCAAACTATTTAGGAAGCAGACCCCGAGATGTATGTGACATAGAATTCAGGGGCAATGGAAGAGGTAGTGTGGGGGATCAGAATTTGCCACCCCAAAATGTATCTCTTTGGCTTGATTATTTTTAAGGACAAAAGACTCTGAAAGAAACTTTGACCTTTCCTTTAAATACCAAAAAAAATTTAAGAGAGATGGCCTGTCCCCAGGACAGGCCATTACCATAGATAACTCTGGGTATTGGTAGACTAGGGGGGTCCTTGCTAAGCCCCTTTTTTTATTGAAGTTCTGTCTCTAGTGTCTAATTGTTTATAGATGGCCCAGCAAACATTTGTGGTGGCTTCAGCCATTTGGGCAAGTTACTCAGTTTTCCTGGGTTTCTCCCATGTACGCATATTATTAAACTTAGTTTGATTTTCTCCAGAGACAGTTATTCTGTCTCACATCAATTTAATTCTTAGACCAGCCTGAAGGACTTTGGAGGTAGAAGAATTGCTCTTCCTCCCCCACAGTGGTTAGGGCCAAATCCGTAGTCAGTCCTAGGATTTGATTAAACTGGTGCCCCTTTAAGGGAATTGAGTGGTCTTGGTGTTTCCTAGGCTGCCCTTTTGGTGCTGCCTCCAATGGGGGCCTATTACGAAGTGGAAACAACTCAATCCATTTGAGTTCTTCCTCTGCTCCCGGAGAGTCTTGGTGGATGTGCAAACGCACTACAGCCTCACAACTTCTTTTCCCCTTTAAGTTTCTCATTTCTTCCTCCTTGTTTTTCTCCCTCCCTTCTTCCTTCTCTCTGTTACCTTCTCTGAGTATATCTATTTTTGAAACCCCATGTGGGCCCATGGTTCCACAGAGACTCTGTTGGTTCGAATATGTGTAATGTGAGAAAGAAGAAAAGAGCAGCCCCTGACATTCAGAGCCTGGCCTGGCACGCACAGCTCGGCCATGCTATTTTCCTATCAGACATGAGCACAGAATACTGAGCTCAGACAAGGTTACTCTGAGATCATGATAAAATGAGACAAAGCAAGGCCACTTCTAAGCACAGACAAAAATAAGATCACTGTACTGCATACAAAATACCAAACAGCCCCCTTTGTTGACCAAGATGAGTTATTCCTGCTTCCTTATCAATTAAATTACAGCTTTATCCTCTTCTAGTCTTCCTTCCCAACAGAGAAGATTTATTGAGATAGCCAATCACAGAATTGCCCCACTTTGTGAGAGCATCCAATTTGGAGCAAGCCCTTCTTGCCTTGACCCTCCCTCAAATTATCCAATCGAAGCCCAAATCCCATAACAGGTTCTTTTTCACAGCCTGTTACTGAGATACCCCATGGTACCCCATGCTATTTGCTTTTCTGTACTGCAAGGAGTAATAAAATCAACTTGCTGAACTTCAGGTGTGTTCCTGGTGGTCTTTGCCTGAAAGGCATTGATGAGTGCCAAAACCAACTCACATTTAAACAAACAATTTACATTTAAAAAGCTTTCACACCCATTTATCTTATTCAGTCTTCATGACAATGAGGGAGACAGGTGGGTGTTACTAGACCCATTTTCCAGATTAGGAAATTGAGGTTTAGTGTGGTTAAATGGGTTGTGTAAATTCAAATGTCTATTAAGTATTGGAAAAGGCCTTGAGAGAAGTCATCTTGCTCTACATTCAGTATTTTTTCTCCTTGGCTGGTCACGGAAGAAAGAAGTCACTCAACTATTTGATATTTAGTGCTCCAACTGAAGATTGCAGGTGAGAAGGGAATAAGTTGGAATATCTTTCAGAAGCATCAGTTTTAATCAAAGATTTTTGAGGAAACAAGTTAGTTTATTATTTTTTAAAAGAATAAAGTTTAAATATTTTGGAGTTAAAACATAACTTAAAAAAGATAAAAAGAAAACAAAGAAATTCATTATTTGCTGCGAGTAGTTTAAGACTACTCTCTCAGATTCCCACCTCCACTCTCCAGGGTCTGTGTTTAGAGATACATAGGTAAAGTTGAGAATTCCATTTAACGTCTATCCATCTGTTTCTGGATGAAAGAGCATAAACCAAACATCTTGGACTGACATTGAGGCTCTCACGTTGGAGCACTGAGGGCAAACCTGTCCTCAGGGCCGTGAAGATCAATGGAGTAGGGTACAATGTCCCCTGGGGCTCCTATTGATTCTGGGGGAGGAGAGCTGTGGACTTGTCCTAGAAGCCAGTTCTTCCCTAGGGTTCCAGGACCACCCAGCTTTCTGGAGCTTGGCTATCTCCAGAGCAGCCTTCCCTGTGGGACTCAAGCCAGAATCTGCCCCATCTCTGGCCCAGATATTACTGCTAAGAGGCATAGAGGGAGGGGAGAAGATCTTAACAGAACTGACCTTGGCTCCAGGCCATGTCAGAACCCAACATTTACCTTGAGGGCATATTCTGGTCACAAGAGGTACACAGGTCTTCAGGGAATTTGAAATCTGACCACATGCTCAGGCAAGCTCCTTTTAACAGATGTACTTGTACAAACAAGCTTTGGAAAGGCACTGCCTCCTCTCACATCTGGAATTCACCTAGACCCCAGGGGCACTAGTGCTGAAACGACATGCAGCTACTTTAAATAGAACAAATGAAAATTGTTAAGGACTACCTGAGCTGACAAATTATTTGTATTATAATATTATTTAAAAATGTTCAACATAAAAGTGAGTATAAACTCCTTATGTGTATAGCTCTCGTATGACTATTAAAACCAACAAAATAATTTAATAAGTATTAACAAAGTAAATACAAACAAATGTACAAAACCATGCAATTCAAATGAACAGACCAATTCAATTGGTGGAAGGTACTATTTACTGAAACAATATCACTGCTCACAGCACAACTAGAGCACAGATTGCTCCTACTCAGGTTCTGTTATGGGTTGAATTTGGTCCCCCAAAAAGATACGTTGAAGTCCTAATCCCTGGTACCTGTGAATACGACCTTATACAGGGTTTCTGCAGATGCAGTCAAGTTAAGATGAGGTCATTAGGGTGGGCACTAATCCAAAATGACTGGTATCCTTATAAGAAGAAAAAGGGAAAGACACACAGAAGTCCATGCGACAATAGAGGCAGAGATTGGTGTGATGCAGCTACAAGCCAAGGAATGCCAAGGATCAGTGGCCACCACCAAAGTAGGGGGAAGCAAGGTAGGATTCATCCAGAGTCTCAAAGGGAGCATGGCCCAGCTGACAGCTTGGCTTCTGGCCACCAATATTGTGAGAGAATAAGCCATTCAGTTTGTGGTACTTTGTCACAGCAGCCCCAGAAAACGG
Organism: Equus quagga; assembly: GCF_021613505.1. Lineage (NCBI taxonomy): Eukaryota > Metazoa > Chordata > Mammalia > Perissodactyla > Equidae > Equus > Equus quagga. Next base: position 115,184,585 of record NC_060271.1, on the reverse strand, counting down.
ACACAGATCCTTCCAAGTTGACATGCCCGCACTGCATGAGTTGTGTGATGAATCAATCCTTCTCTGAGTTTTTGCTATGCCAACTGCTGCAAACTCTTCTCTTATCAGAGTCCCCTGAGGTTGTTTGACTGTCAAGGGCATGAGCCCTCACCAGGTCTCACTTCTCTTTTCATGTGTCATGATAATTAAAGCACCACTCTTTGGTACCCAAGCGATTGAAGACACAAGCCCAAAGGTAGAAATGAAAATGTCTTTCTTTCAGATTACTATCAAAATGAAAACAGATTGCTTAAATTATCATAGAGAACTCACAGACCCTTGTGTGTCCATGGACTCTGATTGGGGGGTAGAAACATCTAGATTTTGTCCATTTATCATTCCTTCTTGTCTCCCTTGGTTCTCTGATACCTGTTTGGCTCTGGGCCTTGGCTGGTGACTCTTGATCAGGAGCCTCTGGTTTCAATAGTCACTTTGGATTTCTAGTCCCCACCATTGACTTTAACTTAGCCTTGCAGTCAGAGTCTAGGCAGGCAGCCTCCAACATTGCCCACCCCATCACTGTAACAGGCAGGGCTTGGCATGCCCTGCTCCAGTGGTATTCTTTGGGCTTGCCCATGTCAACCAACAAGAGGGCCCCATACCTGCAGAGGCCCCTATGAGAAGCATCAGCTTCCCTGTGTACCTCACTAAGGAATTTGAATACACAGCATGACATTAAAACCATTTAGTAACCACTCACTCAGGGTCCCTCTAGGAGAATAACAGAATGGGCATTTGCCTGCTTGAGGTCCACTGTGACTGTCAGAGATTCTGTCTCCCTCAGCAGGACAGAGCCTGTTTAGCTGAGGGACATGCAGGAATGGGGCAGGCATGCAGAAGACATGGGGGCCTGAGTGGCTGGTTGGTGGATGCCAGGACAGCTGCTTGTTGGGGCTCATCTGGGCTCCTTGAATGTGGGGCAGTTGGGGAAGTGATGGGGCACTTGTGGCACCTGGAGAAGTGGCTATTTTCCAACTTATCTGGAAATATGTCAATGTTTTAATAACTAGCACAGTTGTAGTGGTGTGGACCCCCTGAACCTCAGTCCTGGTTTAACAACCATAAAAGAGCCAATTACGTGCTTCCATGAAGGGGAAGGGGCTGAACATTTCTGAAGACCTTGATTCGGGTATCATGACTGTGCTGAGATTAAGGAGTAACAATGTCTTTTCCAACACTGGCAGGAACAGGAATACCCATCATTCCTCCGCAGCTCAGCAAGGCTTCTCTGATGCATCCATCTGGCCCATTGTGAGAAGAGTAAAAAGTTATGGTCATAGGAAAGAAACAACTTTCAGCTATGCTGTCTTGTGGAGGCACAAATCACTTCCAAACAAGCTAAATTAGCACGAATTGAGAAGCAGATGTCCAACTCCTTATCTGGAACTCGCTGGTTTCATCATTCAAATCTTTGCAGGAAGCAGGCTCACAGGTACATCAAAGTGTACCTGAGATCACTAATGACAAACCCAAATCATGCCTACCCTCCACTCTCTTCTGGCAGGCGTCTTTCCCCCTCCATTATAATCCTTGTGATAATGCCACTTGACCAGTAAAAAGAGCATCTGTCGGGAGAATGCACTAAATCAAAAAACCTTATATTACTAGGAGCTTTGGGGTGTTAATTATACAAATTGCCCATCAACTCCATTGTTACTCTCTTTCCTGATAAATTTAAAAAAAAAATGTTGAGACTTACAAGCATGAATACAGTTGAGCCAGAAGTTTTCCTACAAATATGGATGATAATCCTGGCTCCTTCATAAGTGCCATAGCCAAGAGCTCTGGACAGTTGGCTCTGAGGCAGTGTGGGGTGGTGGGAAGCGTATTGTCTGAGAGTCAGGAGACTGGTTTTTTACCAGGTTCGCTACAATGACCTGGGTGATATTGAGTATTCTCCCTTAGCCATTTTGGGCTTCAGCTTCTTCACTGGTAAAAATGGGGATATATTACTTGTTGTCTAGGCCTGGTTGCTATAAGGATGAATAAAATAATGAAAGCACACCCAGACTCCTGAGCATGTGTGTGTTTGTGTGCAGGTGTGTGTATACACATACATATGCACACCCCCAGAAACCTTATGCTCTACAGTGAAATGAACACTGGGCTCACTGGGCTGGACATCAGAACACTTGGGTTTTAGTCCCAACTTCATTGCTGTGTGAACTTGGACAAGTCCCTTAAGCTTCTGGGCTTCAATTTCCTCACCTGTAAAAAGACAGTGTTAGACAAATGATTTCCTGTGTCGTTTCCAGGTCAAAGACCACTGATTCTAACTCAGAACATGAAAGGGACAAAGCCACAGCTCTACCACTGGCTAAGGTTAGGTGCCACATGGTGGTTACAATGTGACAAGCATGTAGGGGGCCGGGGAACACTTCCTGAGTATCCTGCTCATGGGATGACTGCAATGGGGAATGAGGGCATTCCTCACAGGCCTGGAGTGACAATCAGGCAGTTGAGGGTGTCCTTTCCCTTCCCTATGACATCTTTCTCCCATCTCACTCTTCCCTTCTTGCTCCTGTTTCCTCGCCCCTTAGACTTCAGGCCTGCCATGTGGTTGACCAAGGTTCTCAGAAGTGGTTGGGAAGGGGAATTGCTAAGTCCTCACTCAGTCTTTTACAGGTTGTGGATGTGAAGTGAGAGTAACTGAAAATCAGGGCCCTTTCAGTAGTGATGAAGTTAATGGATGGTAACTCAGGAAGGAAGCGGAGGAGGACGTTTAGATCTGTAAACACAGGAAGTCCTTATGCCCTGGGCACTCTGAGAGGCTGGAGCTGACTGATACTCAGGCTAATAATAACTCCTGGCTCAGCTAGAATGTTTCTTCTGAAGGCATTCTGCACCTTCTCAGTTGTAATTTCATTCCCTTTCCCATTGCTCTTACAAGGCTGCTCTTATTAGCCCCAATTTTCAAATAGAGAAACTGAGGCACAGAAAGGAGAAAATCACATCATGAATTGGCATTGGTTCTCCTATTTTCTCAACAGTTTATATCAAATAAAGTACAGTAAGAACAATGTGATTGCTATTGAAATACTTATTTACCCTATTTGAACAACTGCTGACTGAAGAGGGCAAGGAGCAAGAGGTGGGCCATGGAAAAGGGAATCGGTGACCAGAAGACAACACAGGGCCAGGCAGGAGCATCTAGGGCTGCATTATGACTTTTGAGGGCTTGGGCACTTTTGCCTTCATGGGAAACTTCCTCAAAAAAAAGTTAAAAATTCTATTTTACAATTGCATCGATATACAGATAAATATATTAATAGCATATAATAAAACACTTCATTCAACCTAAAATCTCACTTTTCTCCCTTTCAGATTTTAGAAGCAATTAAAATATTTTTATAGGACCCTAAAAGTATCATGGGCCCTAGGCACTGTGCCTACTCAGGGATACATCAGCCCTGGGGACATTTTCTGCTTCTTAGGGCTGCCGGCTACAGTAGGTGACCCCTCAGGTCTGCCCAAGCCCATCCGGACCACGCCCACCCAAGTTCTTATGATCAGCCTCATAGCATCAGTTTGAGCTTCTAGGAGGTGCTTTTATAGATCAAGAAACTGAAGCTCAAAGAAGCCAGTCAAGTTGTCAAAGATGGAGGAGCCAGGATTTGGATTTCGCTCTGTTTGGCTCCAAAACCCATGATCTGACTCCTGCTTCTCACTGTGTGTATCACCCCTGGGCTGTTGTTAAACACCACTTCCCCAGACCAGAGGCCTTCCTGTCCAGGACCTGTATATATATATAGCTTAGCACATGTGAAAATTAGTAACTAGGCAAGGGTGGATTGGTGATGGTGGATCATAGGGAGAAAGTCTAAAAATAAATTCTACATAATGCAATGGAAAAGCCCCTACAGAGATGCTCAGAGGGAAAAGAAATCATCCCCAGAGGATTAATGTTCTAGTAAACTATAAGCTGCTTATATTTTCATCCCATTACCATAACTTTCAAGTAACTGTCTCAAACGATAAAAAGGCAATTACTTAGGGCCAGATGCATCACAGGCTAGGGAAAGCAGTCCCTGAGCCATCAGAGGGTTCCCTCATACAGCTTCCCAGTGGCAGAGTGATGGCTGAAGAGGAGATGCTGGATTAGCAGTAAGTGGGGACATTATGTCTCTTCTCGAGGGACCTCTGGGTCAATTCTCAGAGCCTCAAGGCTCTGGAGGAACAAGAGGCCTAGATTTAGAATAAAGTCTCAGGTTTACGTCTAGGCATGACCATTTACTAGTGTGCCATGAGCAAGTCATTACACCTCTGCAATCTCCTTCCTAATTAAAAGTTCATAACAACCCCAACCCTACCAAGCACACAGGATTTTGTGAGGCTTAAATGAAATTAAGGGCTGTGGATGGGATTTGTGAACTACCAAGTGCTCTCCAGATGCCTGAGACTACTCTGCTCAAAAGAGTTCTCTGATCTCACACTTCACTGTGTTTGTTTACCTCTGGTTAACTGAGGCAGCAGCGGTCATAGCTCCTAAAAGCCGGCTTTTTGCTCTTCCAGTCACTGGCCCTATCACCACCAGGATCCCCAAGCTGGGCTGCCATACAATGGCAGTAGATTACACTAATTTGTTTTATTTTATTTGACATACTTGGAATTAAGGCTTTTTGAAAGCACTATGCAAATGTATGTAAATGACTACATTTCATGCAAAATAATGTGCAAATAGTGTCCCTGTGTTGGCTTAGAAAAATCTGGTGGCCAAAGGCTGTTTATATCTCACAAGAATCAGGAAGAATATTTTAAACTTCAGTTACTCTTCCAGATGTTTAAAAAATGTGGATGTTAGGGAACCTAGAGTTTAATGTGTGGTTATTATCCTTTGTCAGTCTTCCTCAGGATATCTGACATCAGTTAAGCCAAGTCTTTCATTCAGTAATCATTCAACAATGATAGTGCCAGGCACTTAACCACTGGAAAAAGAGTAAGGTATGAGTCCTCCCTTAAGGACCTCCCTGACAATGTGGACACCAGTGCTGGCTGTTAAAACACAGCTGGGGCATCAATTTCCTGGCACACACTCATGTGTGGTGCCCAATTCCATTCTGAATAAAGTCTACATACCTGATCGAGGCACTCAAGACTCTTCACAACCTAGCCCCAGTTGCCCTTTCCATCAGAATCTCCCTCACTTCCCCTCCTCAAACAACTTCTGTTTTTCCCAAATGTTGAGCACGTAATATCTAGTATTCTTCCAAACATATTCACCTGCTCTGTGCCTCTCATGTTGCTTATTTCCCAAATATCAAAGAGCATTATATCATTGCTCCTGGCCTGGGTCTCCCATTAGTACACAAACAGGAGTGTTTTGTTAATTTATGCTTCCAAAGCCAAAGACAGAGCAGGTGAGTTTTTAGTGATCAATCACATAACCCAATGCTCTTGTTCTACAAACGGCTAAACTGAGGCCAAGAGAAAGGAGTGGAATTGATCAAGGTAGTAGAGCTAGACCAAGAACACAAGTGTCCTGACCCAACTCCAGGACTCTTTACAACAAACGGATCATGATCATGGTTACAGCCATAAGCACGAGAAAACATCGAGTTGACTCAGTTTCTAGGTGTCATCTTAACAAATCAGGCTATGTTTATTCAACACCTACACCAGGTGCAAAACAGTGAGGGGACACTGAAGTCCTGGGACAAGGTCATCCCCTCCAGGTGATTACAATCTAGATCTTCCCAGGGTGTGGAAGCAGCCTTTGGATTAACAATAATAATAGTAATAATGAGATAGCCCACACATCCTGTCTGTTAACTCTGGGTCAGGCACTGTGCAACTTTCTTCCACTCCTCCAGAGTCTGGACAAGAGGTTTTCAACCTGGCTGCATACTAACATCACTTGGGGAGATTTGAAACAGATCAGTGCTTAGGCTCCAACCCAACCAATTAAATGGAATCTCAGGGGTGAGGCCCAGGCATCAATACTTTTAACATACCTGGAGGAGCCAGGCTGGAGAGGTGAGATGGGCTCGCTGTGCCCAGAGATCCTCCGTGTGTCCTCTGACTCTCCCACCAATTCACCCTCCCATTTGGTTCATTCCCAGTGCATCAGCACAGCTTCAACACTGATGCACCATCTAGCTACCTCCTACCACCCCCCCACCTCCCCCCCCCCCCCCCCCCCCCCCCCCCACCGCCCCCGACAGGGCTGAAGGAGCAAACAGGGCATAGACCTCCCTTAACCCGTGACTCTCTAGGGGCAAGTCCTATTACTTGTCCAGAGGGCATTTTCTGTTGCTTTTTAGGGTGGCCTGTTATGACTTCTTGCAGAAACTTTTCTGGTAGGTATGCCAGCACCTGGGCAGGGAGCATTCAGATTAAGCCACAGCCTCTGGGTAGGATGAGAACAGAGAGTGCACACAGAACAGATCTCTGACAGGCGGTACTTTTGTCAGATTGGGAAATTATTTTGAGCAGCACAGCAAGCAGTGGCTTTAGGAGGGGAAAAAAATCCTATGTGTTTATGATACTGCAGTCCAAGATGATTGCCCCGAATGAACGAAATACAATCGAAGAGGTCCTGGTTTGCTGAGCACACATAAAAGAAAAGAAAATGGAGTCAGGCCCTGTCCTTCCTTCCACAGTCTGTTTCTATTAGTTGATGACACAATTCAATGGCACTTTTGGTAAAATAGAGGGTGGCTGGGGAAAGATTTCACCTTGAACACAGATGGCCACTTTAAATCTCAGGTGCAATGGCACAGGTCCTCCAGGTAAGCTCCTGGCTTTGCTTTCTTATCTTTGGGGAGGAGGGCCTTACCACTCTCAACTTGCCCCCATCTCTTTGCTGCTTGAATTTGTGTGAATTTTTCAGCACGAGCGTATTGCCTAATGGAGGGGTGGGGAGAAAGTAATGTCGCTTTTGATGCAATTTCACAATTGGTGGAGCAAAAGGGTGCACAAAAAGTGATGAAGAGTTGAAACTATTTTTTTAAATGACAAAGAAGAGTAACATTTTTGGTTTCTCGCATTATTGTTTTCTTTATAAATTTAAGGCCAGATGCAGCAATTTATGGTTTATTATTCTTTCCCATGATGCTTGGTAAAAATTTCAGTTATACCATACTGACTTTCTTTCCCTTTGTATTTCACTGCTCGCAAACACAGTTTGAATCAAATCTCTAACAAAGAGAGAAGGCTCAGAGCCTGCTTGTTTGCTGAAACTGCTGGAAACCTTTTTGATTTTCCAGGAAGCCACAGAGGATGAGGGGCTTCTGTAGTCCCCAGACTTACTATACAAAGTAATTTAGGAGGGAGGCTGGTTTGGTTTTGCTGGTAACATGAGTTCATTTGCAATTCTCTTCTCTTATTACCAGGCTTGAAAATGAGTGTTGAAATTCAGAAGAAGGTGTGCGTGCCTCTTGGGTGTGTTAAGCCAGAGGGTGTGTGTTCTCTGTCTACACTCTGGGGAAGGGACGGCTGGCCATGCATCATTTTTTACAGCTGTATTTGCACAGGTGGGAAATAACAGTGTCATCTTGGAACGGCAGACACAATGATATACGTGTTTGGGGGCATCTATAGAGCACAGTGAATCATGCAACATGCAAGTCAGTCCCACTATAAGTCAATCCACGCTGCCCACCAAAAGCTCCTTAGGTAAGTGGAGAGGCTGCCTCTGGATTACTTTGGAAGATGAAAAATATCCCTATATATATTCAGGCCAATAAAGCAGCCATGCAGGTGAATAAAAACAAATCCTGAAATTGGAGTCTCAAGGTTGGAAGAAGCCTTAAAGGTGTCTAGACCAACCATTCATCCAAATGCCCATGTGTGAATCCTCTTTAATATCTTTGCATATTCTCCTCCTGTTTCTGGTTTGAACCCCTTCCATGAAGGGGTTCTCACTGCCTTCTCCACAGCAGTTAATCCATCTCAACTTCTCAGTGTCCAGATGGTTAAAAAAGAAAACAAAACAAACCCCTCTACTTTATGTTGCTAAGATCATAGCATCTACTGCTTGATCCTAGTTCTACCCACTACTGCACAAATGGTGAAAACAATCTCTCTTTACACGACAATCTTCCAATAGTTGCAGACAGCTGTCATGCCATGTAATTTATTTGTTCATTCATCGGCTGAACATGCATTGAGCATCTACTGCGCGCCAGAAACCACGGTCTAGGGATATGAGGTGGATAAGACTTGGGACCTGCTCTCACAATGTAATAGGGAATCAGATACCTCATCAACTAATTTGAATTTACTGTGGTAAGTGAAGGTCTAAACAATGCCCTCTGGGGGCCTACAGGAAAGCAGATTGATTTGCTTAGTGGGAAGGAGGGTGAGTGGAAGCAGAGAAGGACTCCTAAGGTGGTGACTTCGATTTTGGACTCTGATGGCTGCATATTTCCTACCTTCTTTCAAGCTGCTTGGAAAATTCCTTACTGGGAGATTTGCATGGTGGTGTCTGCCCAGCCACTGTGTTGGGGTCTCCATTAACACAGGCTCTGACAGTCACAACTGTTAGGCACTTTTCTGCTCACAGTCCAGACCCAGTTTGCTTCACTTAGGTATGCAACCTGGAGGCACTTCATCTGGAGCAGGGAAGCCCTTGGGAGAGGACAATGCCCCCAAGGGTCTGGCTGAGGACCTGAAGGCTCATGGATGTCAGTTCCCTCCCCTGTCACTTCCCTCAGGAACTGTCTGTGCAGGTGAGGCTCTTGTGTCAAAACCCTCACCTGGTTTACCGAGGCATGGATTGCCAAAGGAAATCTTTAGGCTCCTTTTGCAAGCATTTTGTCTGCAATGTGACATATTTGGAAGAAAGTGGCCATGTTAAATTGTGAAAGCTCCTTCCTTGTGTGGAACTGGAGGCAAGGTCTGTAATTATCACCCTCTGGACTCCCCAGGTACCTGTGAGTTGGGAACCCTCCTCTTGAAGATGGGCTAATGGAACAGCTGCCTGTTAGTGCAGATAGAGCCTGGGCATATGGCATTGGAGAAATAGGAAGAGAAAGTGCCAGAGCTGGAAGTGAATGACAGCAAGCAAAACCCAAAGGGCAAAGCGGAAGATACCGTCACTCTCCTGTTCCCTTCCTGAAAATAGGGCTCCTATGACCCCAGGGATAGAACAGCAGCATCACCAAACACCTATCTTCTTTTGGGCTACGTGGCGAAGAGCAAAACCTATGGGATGCTGGGTACAGAGACCCAGGTTCAAAACCACTTGGATATTTACTGTGTGCCTTTGAGGATGCCACTTAAACCCTCTGAGATTTGGTAATCTCATCTGTGACACGGCTTTCGTAACGACTCCAGTTCAGCAGGGTTATTAGAATACTGTGGTAGCAGTTGGGCCAGAGCTATGAGGGTCATACAAGTGCCAACCGTGTGATCCCAGGGCACCGTGTGAGCCCTGCAGGGTTTGTGCAAGTGCATGTCCTCACAGGACTTTTGGTTGTGCAGACAAGACAAAGCAAAACAATGTCAACATCAGGGATACATGGGTGAAGGGTAGACAGATCAAGCTCTGGAAATCAGCACTTCGGGAAAAAGAGGAAAATGAAGGGATACTTCTTTAAGCCTATTTTAAGTGGATAAAATAAAAAGAATTGTAAGTGAAAAAATATGTTACAGTTCTCTTAAATCTACTACTTCATGGAGGTGGGAGAAAAAAGCATCATGGGAGAGGAACATTTTTTTAATATCTGCAGGGCTGCAGCCTATAAATAATGAGAAGGGGAGTCTCTTAACTTGAAGACAGAAAGCTTATAAGGAAATGGGAGCGGCCAGTGTTTCTCGGGTGCCTGTCCTCAGGTTTCTGCTCCTTTTGTTAAAATCTAGGTCCTAGGCCTGAACTCATGCCTAATAAATCAGAACCTCTGGGGCAGAGCCCAGGACTCAGCATTGTAGCAAGCTGCCCAGGTGATTTTTATGAACACCAAAGTTTAAAAAACTTTGATTTGGGGGCCAGCCCCATGGCCAACTGGTTAAGTTTGTGTGATCTGCTTCTGTTTCCCTAGTTCGAATCCTGGGCACGGACACGGCACCGCTCATCAAGCCATGCTGAGGCGGCATCCCACATGCCACAGCTAGAAGGACCCACAACTAAAAATACACAACTATGTACCGCGGAGCTGTGGGAGAAAAAGGAAAAATAAAATCTTTAAAAAAAAAAACCAAAAGACTTTGATTTGGGTCAATAAACATGGACAAAGAGTATCTGTTTATCAAATACCTGAATCAAATCCTGTGGAGTTTATAGGTTAATATTAATTTCATGGTTTCAGTATTTATACTATAATTATATAAGATGTTTGCTTGCTACAAAGAGCAACTGGTAAGGGCCAGCCCACGGCCTGGTGGTTAAGTTCAGCGTGCTTGAACTTCAGCATGTTCCTTCGTGCAGACCTACACCACTCATTGGTGGCCAGGCTGTGGTGTTGTCCCACATACAAAATAGAGGAAGACTGGCAGGGATATTAGCTCAGGGCCAATCTTCCTCAAGCAAAGAGAGGAAGATTGGCAACAGATGTTAGCTCAAGGTGAATCTTCCTCAGTCAAAAGAAAGTAAGTAGTATATTTTCAAATCTCAAAGTTTATTTCTGAATGTTATATTTCAAGCAACCTGTCTTTCTGTGCTTGAGAATGCTTCTAGGTTTTAGAAAAATACATGCTGGAATAGGAATGACCTCACGCTTGCTCTGCTGCAAATGGATTTCCAACCCGGTCCCTGGAGTCTGTCTCTCCCTAACCACAGTCCACCTCATTCGCCACAGATCGACCAATCTTTCTGAAGCTCAGCTCTGATCAGGTTACTCCTTTGGTAAAAACCATCAATGGCTCCCCACAGCCTGTGGGATAAAGATGAAACTCCTTAGCCTGGCTCCAAGGCCTTTCACACTGTATCACCCACCTGCCTGCTAATCTTCCTCTCACATTCTCCTACACACACACCCAAACTCCAGCCAATCTAGACTACTCGTCATCCTCATCTTGTACCTTATGTCTCCAAAACCTTAGCTCATACCAAACCTTTCATCAGGAATGACTTCCTCATCTCAGTCCCTCAGAATCTTACCATCCTTCTAGACGTTTAAGTGCTGCTTCTCCATGAAGCCTTTTCTATCTTTCAGTTGAAGTGCTTTGCCCAAATCCTACAGCATGTTTTCCTGGGCCATGCTCATGGTCTTAATACATACTACCTGATCTTGTGTTTATTTGTACATTTGTCTACTAATCTTAAAGTTACTGGAGAGCAGGGCCTGTAACTCACTCTTTTCTGTATTGCCCACAGAAACAAACAAATGAATGACTTCCAGAAGGCATACACAAGAGCTCTGTCTGATAGAACTTTCTACCATGATGGAAGTGATCTGTGTCATCCAATAGGATAACCACTAGCCACAACTGTAACTATTGAGCACTTAAAAATATGGCTAATATTGTGACTGAGGAACTGCATTTTTTATTTGATTTGATTTCAATCAATGAAAACTTAAATTTAGGTAGCAGATGTGGTTAGCAAATACTCTATGGGACAGCACAGAGAGAGAACACATTTAATGAAGGAAGCAGCACTGCACATAGAGAACTTGCAAACTCTCTACCCCGCCTTCAGGGTTCACCTGGTCTGGCTCTCCCAACTTTTTTTTTTTTCCAAAAATCAACTAATTTATTTTGAATGAACTAGGAGTCAAAGAAAAAATAGAAAATTAGAAAATATTTTAACTGAATGATAATGAAAACACAATATGTCAAAATTTGTGGGACAAAGCTAAAGCAGTGCTTAGAGGGAAACATATAGTTTTAAATGTCTATACAGGCCTATCTCATTTTATTGCACTTTGCTTTATTGTGCTTTACAAATATTGTATTTTTTACAAATTGAAGGTTTGTGGCAACCCTGGTGGAGTAAGTCTATCAGTGCCATTTTTCCAACAGTATTTGCTTACTTTGTGTCTCTGAGTCACATTTTGATAATTCTCCCAATATTTCTTTTTTTTAAAATTTTTTTTATTTTTACTTTTTTCGGATGTACATCATATTTCAAATTCTGTATACATTACATCATGTTCACCACCCAAACACTAATTATAGTGCATCCCCTCACATGTGACCCTACTCACTCCTTTTGCCCTCCCCTCTCCCCCCTTCCCCAATGGTAACCACCAGTCCAATCTCCAATGCTATGCGGTTTTTTTTGTTGTTGTTTTTATCTTCTACTTATGAGTGAGATCATATGGTATTTGACTTTCTCCCTCTGACTTATTTCACTCAGCATAATACCCTCAAGGTCCATCCATGTTGTCACAAATGGCTGGATTTTGTCATTTCTTATGGCTGAGTAGTAGTCCATCGTGTATAAATACCACATCTTCTTTATCCATTCGTCCCTTGTTGGGCACCTAGGTTGCTTCCAAGTCTTGGCTATTGTGTATAATGCCGCAATGAACATAGGGGTGCAAGTATCTGTATGCCTTTGTGTTTTCAAGTTCTTTGGATAAATACCCAGCAGTGGAATAACTGGATCATATGGTAGATCTATCCTTAATTTTCTGAGGATACTCCAAACTGCTTTCCATAGTGGCTGCACCAGTTTGCACTGCCACCAGCAGTGAACAAGGGATCCCTTCTCTCCACACCCTCTCCAACATTTGTTGTTTCCTGTCTTGTTAATTATAGCCATTCTGACTGGAGAGAGGTGATACCTCATTGTAGTTTTGATTTGCATTTCCCTGATAGCTAATGATGTTGAACATCTTTTCATATGCCTGTTGGCCATCTGTATATCTTATTTTCTCCCTACTTCTGCATCCTTAGCTCCCACCCCTTCGCCCCGTGTTCACTCTGCTCTAGCCGTGCCTGGCTTGTCTCCTGTTCTCAAACAGGTTTTGCTCGTTCTGGCTTCCAGGCTCTTGCTCCTGCTGTGTGCTTTGCCTGGAGTGCTCTTCTCTCAGATCTCAGTCAGCTGGGTTTTTGTCATTCAGGTCTCAGCTCAAATGTCACTTCCTTAGAGAGGACTTCCCTGAAGTGCCAACTAAAGTAGACCTCTCTTTCTGTCACTCCACCTTCTTATATTTTCTTTATGACACTTTCACATGGAAAATCACCTAATTTATTTCATTATTTCTTTATTGTCTAACTCCTCCGAATAAAAAGTGAGCTTCTTGAGTAAGGAAGTGCTCAAAAAACAATGTATAAGGGCCTCCTGGTGGTATAGTGGTTGGATTCATGTGCTCCACTTTGGTGGCCTGGGGTTTTGGGGTTCAGATCCTGGGTGTGGACCTACACACTGCTTGTCAAGCCATGCTGTGGTGGGATCCCACATAGAAGAACTAGAAGGACTTACAACTAGGATATACAACTATATGCTGGGGCTTTGGGGAGAAAAAAGAACAAAGGAGGAAGATTGGTAAGAGACATTAGCTCAGAGCCAATCTTCCTCACCAAAGAAAAACAACCCCAAAAAACCCAAGGCACAATAAAATCAGTGGGTGAAAGTGTGACAAGAAAGAGGATTTGCATAGTTTCAAACTATCTCCCAGCAAAATACTAATTAATTACAAAATAGAAAATGGTAACTTTATTACAGAGGAGAAAACTATCAGACACTCACCAAGTGTTAACTTCAACAGTGTAACCCAGGATGAACATCACCAGTGACAAGACATTGTGACATCATGTACCTGCTTGATAAGATGCCCCAAGGACACATCACTTCTGTTGTATCCACCCAATAATGTAGAACCTCAATCTAATCATGAGACAACATTAGACAGTCCCAAATTGAGTGACAGTCTATGGAATACATGACCAGTTCTATTCAAAAGTGTCAAGGGCATGACACACAAAGACTGAAGGATTGTCATAGACCGGAGAAAAGTAAGGAGACATGATAACTAAACATGATACAGGAACCTAAATTGGCTCCTGGACTAGAAAAAGGAGTAGGGAAACTGGAAAAATCCTAATAATATCTGTAGGATTGGTAATAGAAATGCATTAATGTTAATTTCCTAGTTTCAGTATTTATACAACAGCTATATAAGATGTTGGCAGAAGGAGAAGTTAAGTGAAGGGTATATAGGAACTCTCTGAACTATTCTTGCAACTTTTATCTAGGTCTAAAATTATCTCAAAATAAAGGTTTTTCTAAAAAATATAAACTTCTTGAGCAGAGGTTTATATATCATTTTCTAGAACAGTACCTATTACATAGCAGGTATTAACATTATTTGAGAATGGGAGGAAGGATGAGAAGGAAGAAAGAAGGATGGAATAGAGGAAAGTAGGAATTGGTGAAGGAAAAGAGGGAGGGAAAGGAGTTAGAGGAGTTGGAGGAAGTGTGGGAAGGAGGAATAATGTGGCTTTGGGAAGAGTTGAGGTGTCCCTTGAAGGAGAAGATGTGAAACATTACAGACCTGTTAAGGTCCTCAAGGAAAAGGCTCACTCACAGCATCTGTCACATGCCATGGATATACAAACACTTGGGGATGCCCCCCAGGCAGGGGTTGTGGTTATTTATCTTTGTGTCCCCAGAACCTAGCACCCATGCCACATTCTAGGTGTTCAGTACACATTTATTGAATTTGATTTAATTAAAGTAGTTAATGACTTGGATTAAATGCAACGGTTGGATTAACACATACAATGCCCTCCCAAGGGAGTTCTCCAGCTTTTGGTCGGCAGGTTAATAACTTTGGCTGCTGAGTGGAACTGGCACAGTCTAAGGCCTGGGTCCTGAGGGCATGGGTAAGTGAGTCTCTATAGACTATTGGAAACTGCAGCAAAATTAATTCAGTGAAACATAGCCCATCCTGGGATGACCTAAAGAACTGAATTTATTTTTAATTGCAGGATATATAAAATTATGTGCCCTGCTGTCCTCCAAATCTAAGAACCTAGAAAGGGCTCAAAATTTGGGGTGTCTTTCCAGTAGGAGGAATGAAATTTCATTGAGGAATATTATTTTAATTCTACATATCAACGACTAATTGCATGCCTAGTCTCTAGTTATATACTTCCTTATTGTTCACAATAAAAACCATCTGAGATTAAGCTAATATTTCTGCTCCACAGATGAGGAAAATGAAGCTCAGAGAGGTCAAATGACTGGTCCTAATTTACACAGCACTAAAGTCACGAAGCCAGAAACTCAAGCCCACCTCTGTCACAGCCGAAGCTCTGAAAAAGGGTCTTAGACATCATCTAATCTAAATTCTACACTGTTTTGCCCCATTTTTTCATGTTGGTAATAGGCATTAGCAGGTGAGATGGGCTAGACTTTGAGAGAAAGGCGCCCTTGGCCATTGTCTCTTTCACACAGTGCTGAAGCAAGAGGCCAGTGGGAACAGTGTACAGAAAGCCCAGGAGGGTGTCACCAGACTGGGGTCCTTTCTTGCCTCTCATATTATTTTAGCTGTGGGATCTCAGGCAAGGCATTTGCCCTGTCTGAGCTTTAGCTGTGCCATCTGTCAGATGACGAAGATATGGAAGCCCTCTCCTCCAGGAAAGTGGCAAGGGAGGGGGGAGGGCTTATATCTGGTCTTCCATTGCAGACTCCTGTTTTCCTATACACCAGGGTTAGATACAGAAGTTGTTTAACAGGCTGAAATGCTGTGCCATGCTAATTACATCAGTCTCACAATCCGTTCTCTTCTTCTCTTCCTCACTGCTTCTATTTCACTGTCTGTCTCTGTGTGTATGTGTCTCTCTCACTCCAAGTTTTCAAATACAAGCTGTTTGTTAGCTCCACAATCAAAATCATCTAATTGGCTGCAGAAAGGAACAAGCAAGATGTCCCCAGGGAAAACGTTAGTCCAGCTGTAGGAAAGAAAAGAAAAGGTCAACAACCACTTGACTGACCAAGAGAAGTAAGAGAAACGGGAATTCAAAATTCTCTATTTTTAACTGTAGAAATTGAAATTCTGAGTTGTGCTCTTGACCAGGCAAATACATCATGGAAACAGCTTGTCCATCCTTGGGTGGATCTTGGAAATGAAAACAGACTAAACTGGGCTCTTCTCTTAAACGGACTTTCTCCTTTGTGGTTTTCCTGAGGGCCCTGCATCCCTAGCATTCTGCTGGTGCAAAGAGTACAGCAAAAAGTTTAAGGTCTAAGAGTTCTAGACGAGAGTTGAAACTCTTTTGCTTACTAACAGCCTGATGTTGAATAAGCTCTCCCTCAGTTTTGAATCTCAGCTTCTGCACCTATAAAATGGAAATGCCACTTCACTTCCATTAGGATGATTATCATCAAACAACAACCAAAGCTAGAAAATAACAAGTGTTGAGGATCTGGAGAAACTGGAACCCTCATGCATTGCTGCTAGAAATATAAAATGGTGCAATTGCTATGGAGAACAGTTTGGTAGTTCGTCAAAAAGCTAAACATGGAATTACCATAAGATCTAGCAATTCCACTCCTAGTTATATACCCCAAAGAATTGAAAGCAGGGACTCAAATGGATATTGTACGCCAATGTCCATAGCAACATTATCACAATAACCAAAAGGCGGAAAAAATGCAAATGCCCTTCAATAGATGAATGGATAAACAAAATGGGATATATACATATAATGGAATATTATTTAACCTTACAAAGCAAGAAAATTCTGATACATATTACAGCATGGATGACTCTTGGGAAATTAAGCTAAGTGAAATAAGCCAGTCATAGAAGGACAGATACTGTATGATTAAGTACGTGGTTACATGAAGTATATAGAGTAGTCAAAATCATAGAGACAGAAAGTGAAATGATTGCCAGGGGCTGAGAGGAAGGCAGAATGGGAAGTTAGTGTTTAATGAGTACAGAGTTTCAGTTTGGGAAGATGAAGAAAGTTCTGGAGATGAATGTGGTGATAGTTGCACAAAAATGTGAATGCCACTAAACTTTACACTTAAAATGGTTAGAATGGTAAATTTTATGTTATGTATATTTTACCACAAATAAAAAATAAGACTATTACAATCTAACTTGTAGGGTTATTTTGAAGACTAAAGTAGATATCACATGCAAAATATCTAGAACAATGTCTGTCACACACTAGTTGTTCAACACATGCTGGTTTCCTTCTCCATAAGGCATATACAATTTACATGGAGCATCTCCTTGCCTTCTGAGGGGATTATAACTGAGAAGAGGCTGCGCAGATGAAGATGGTATAGAACAACATTTCTACACAAAGATATCCCACTCCAAGAAGCAAGAGATTAATTACAGGTTAGTCTGGAGACCCTGCTTTCTTCCATTTTATGCCTTAAAAGTAATCTACTTCTTGAAGCTAACTGAATGGAGAAAGGTGCACCTGAGAGATCATTGTAAATTTCTCTTGAACTTAAAACAGGGAGGGAGAAATACTTTTCTAGGTCTCAAAAGTGAAGGAAAACCTCCTTACCTACCTAGTTCACTGTGCTAACTAACATTTCAGCACAAGCTTGGTTATGCTGTGGGAACCAGAATGTCACCCACCTTGCTGAATGGGGTTTCTGGGTGGAAGCCACCACACCTGCCCATCTATGCTCAGGAGCCCTTCAGAAACAGGGTGAGGAGGCAAACTGGAGGGCGGGTCCCTGCCTGAGGCAGATGTGGGGAGCGGTTCCACAGCTGGCAGGAAATGGGCTTTCAAGCGATTGATGCCAAAGGCTCCTTCTCTAATGCGTCTTCCAAATCCAACTTTTGGTGCGTCTGTAGCCTCCATGTTGGAGGACAGTTTGCAGCCTGCAGGTCTCAGGGAGAACTCTTCCAGCAGGAGCCCAGGCCAGGCCCTGAGCTCTACAGCACACCTGGCCAGGTGGGGCTGGGACTCTGTTCCTCCTTTTCAGACCATGCCTTTGAATACTATGAATCAGGGAGCTTAGGCTCAAATCACTTCTTCAAACCTATCACATCTAAGTATAGAGGGTAGTAAAAGTAAAAATAATGGCAGTTTATCAAGGGCCTAATGCGTGTACTAGGTGCTTTATCTACATTATCTATTTACATTGTTTATATACATTACATATTTATATACATTATTCCATTCGATCCCCATAACAATCCTGTGACGTTGGTATTATTATTCCCATCTCTTGAATGAGGAAACTAAAGTTGAGAGAGGTTAGTTGTCTTGTCCAAGGAAAAAAAATCCTCCTTATTTCCGTACATTTTTACCCTTCCCCTTCTTAACTTTTCGGCATTTTGAAGGTGCTATCAACATGTTAGGAAGTTTAGGAAAGTCTCAGATGCTATGCTTACAAACAGCCTTTGTGTAAGCTCTAGAGGTATGTTTAGCTTATAGGAAAATGTTGAAAGAATGACAAGTGGAGATATGCGGTCTACTTTTTAAACCAATAACCACATTGACTATGTGGCTCCCACGCTGTTTTTACAACATGTATGTGCGTATATATATATAAATAAATGTAAATATATATGCATATATGTGTGTTATATATGCATGTGTATGAGTATATGTACACACAGACACATACACACATATATATAATTTTAAATATGTGTGTGTGTGTGTGTGTGTGTGTATTTGCATTTGACAATCATTTCAGGTCCAGTTATGCAACTAGGGATACACAGCCTAGAATGATCATCTATAACTTGATTAATTTGTTTCAAAATCAACCAGGAAAGCATTTGCTCAATCACACCCAGATACTTAGCTTCAGACATGCTATGTTGTTATGTTATCTAGAATTTTTCAGCATTCTGCCAAGGGCTTGCAGTAATTTATCATCTGCCCTTCTCAACACTCTGGGCTAAGGAAATGACACTAATCATTACAGCTTGAATTTGTTTTAGGCTGTCTTTATTTAGAGGGACTCTATATCCTTTAAAGATACTGTATCAGTCTTGCAAATACCTTCACAACAATCTTGAGGCTTGAAATTTCTTATTGACCTATAGAATGCATCGGAAACCTCCTACGTTCCCTGTGGATTGAATTAGGAGACTTCAAAGGTGTCTATTGCCGGCAGACTTGGGTGATAGTGACTTCATTTCACAGACGGTGACTGAACAACTGAACCATAGCTGAGGCATCCATTAAGATCTAGGTCTCCTGGTGCTGGAGAAAATTGTCAATAATCAGAAAAGTTGCTAACCTTATTGAGTCCTTACGCTGTGTGTGGGGCTGTGCTAAAGAGAAGGTGCGGTTGCTGTTCAGCCGTCCATTCTTTTGTTCAGTGTTCCTCTCTCTCTCATGCCCCAAATACCCACTGTAGGTGCAGATCTACCCAAGAATACCTGGTTCCACCTCACTGGGTTGTCCCCAGGCATGCAGGGCCATGGTTCTCCATTTTAAAGGGGCCAGAAATATTATTTGGGAAATGTTTTAAAATATAGGTTCCTGGGACAAACCTAAAGGTTCACCTTTAGCAAGTCTGAATTTACATTTTCAGTTATCAATCCTTCTGGTGCCTCCCAATGTAAGCATCATGGGAGTATACTTTGATAACCACTGACTTAGGACTTTCAGTGCCATTCCTATTTTCTACTGAAATTTCCCCCTTCATTCACTTCTCAATCATTAGCCAAGAAGTTAATATACTGAAGAATCTTATTTTGATGGTGCTTTTACAGTTTGAAAATCACTTCCACATATGACCTCCTATGAAGCTCACAGCAGTCACCTAAACCTCATCAGGCAGGTAGGGGGCAGACATGGCAGACACCAGTGAGCGCTCCTCTTCTCCTCCTTCTCCCATGCCAACAGGACCCTGATGCATTGTGTTGTGCTGGAGATCCCATGAAACCTGGGAACATGTGTCCCCTATTCCTTCCCTAGGGGAAAACTTCTGATTGGTCCAAACTCATTGCTTTTGGCAACGTACTGACAAAGGATGGGCATATTCTAGCCAATGAGATATAAAAAGAAGTATGCTGGAAAAAATTTCCCTTCCTGAATTGAAAAAGCAAACAACCTCTGAGGTGGATGCGTGCTCTTCTTTCTTTCTGGAACTCATAAATGAATAGCCATCTTGTGACCTTGAAGCAACAAGCATAAGGATGAAAGACAAAATGCTAACTATGGTAGAGCAGGAAGATAAAAAGAGCTGGGGTCTCCAACAATATCATTGAACTTGTGAGAAAAAAACTCTCAGCAACTGCATACATCTGAACTTGTTTTTAAGTGAGAAAAATAAACCTCTGTTTTTTTTAGGTCACTGTAAATTACATTTTCTCTGTCACTTTCAGCTAAAAGCATCCCTAGCTGATACAGAAGTATCATAATGATTAAAATCCTTGCTTTATAGAAAACAGACTCAGAGAGGTTAAGTAACTTGCTCAAAATCTCTCAGCAAGTAAATAGTGGGTCCTGGACTTGAACTCAGATGGACTGACTTCAAATCTTGAACCATCCACTCTGGATCCTAACTCTACAATGAAGGGGTCCCAGTGACTACCTTACAATAAAAGTGGAAGGAATGCACTGACTTGGGAGGCTGGGCACCTTATCCCACTTCAATCAGAAGAATTCTTGTTAATCTATTTTATAAACTGGACTTTCACACAAAACATAATTTTAAAAAGTGGTTCTACTTAAAAGAATAGTTTAAAATAACGTAGCATTATTCCATGCTGCCTTCCTGTTATATGTAAGGCATTATAGATACAAAGAACCACCATACTCCATCTTCGTTTTCAGCACATTTGTTACCTAGTTGAGGAGATAAGACATATACACATACCATGTTGAGGAGCAATGCAAGAGTTAGACTAAAGCCTTTTACAGCAAAGGCTACTTTTTGCTACAATATGTCCCTGAAAACAGTGTTATAAATCAAATCATTATAAAATGATTCCTATTTCCCTCATAGGAATTATATCTAAAAAGGCTTGTGCGCCTAACCAAAGACGTAGGATCCAATTAATTATAAATATAGCCAATAATAAGGCACAAGAGAAAAATGTAACATCATTTGAAATAATAAAATGATGATCCAAGTCCTATAAAAATGGGAATAAATATATTGAACATATTATAGCACATTTGGGCTTATTGTATAATCAAAGTAGTCATATAACTTATAAACATAAAAATCTACACCATAAATCTGACCTAAAACTAACATACTAACAACAATAAAATAAAAACATGTAATGAGTGATAATTTTACTTGCCTCTTTGAGACTTCAGGTGGAGTTTTACATGATAATTTAGATGTTCACTTCTCTTACAAGTGTGCAATATCCACACAAATTAGTATTCATACACTTGCTTGTTTTGGATTGACTCCTGCAGCAAGCAGAAGTAGTCCATATACTCCATTCACTCAAAATACCATGGAAAATGATGACTGTTGTCCAGAGATCTACAATAGCAGGTGTGGTATTTCATACTGAAAAAACGTTTTAAATGTAAAAGTTGGCTATTGCTTTGGTTTATTCAAAGCTCCTCATGGAGACTTCCACTTCTGCCCATGAGAATTAACTGCTACAGGGATTGGCCTGCCATCATAAACAACTAGAAAATTGGAAATTCATATAAAGTGGTGGGTTTCAGACAATGAACAACAGATAGCACAAGACTGTGATCCAAGAGAGAAGGAAAATAAATGAGATGAGGCTTATAATTTCCCCAGTTTATTGCCTGGAAGCAGCTTCCAGGCTGCAATTCAAAGAAAGTAAGCCCAAACAGAACTTGGTGACTTTGCTGAGTTGAGGAGGCAGAGATGGGAGTTTGGGGAGACCAAAGTAGCTATAGTTTTCAGGCAACATATCAGAGAGGAAGCTGGGGAGAGAGAGAAAGAGAGAAAGAGAGCACACAGTAGCAAGCATGAATGCCCTGGATATCTGCAGACAAGTCCCCTTGAATCTTTAGCTGGGTACTAATTCATGCATGATTGAGAAAACTAAACAGGACACAGAAAGAGGAACCAAGAAGCAACAGGCTAAACAATTTCTGGAGCCAAGGCTATGAATAGTCTGTGACCCAACCAGCCAGAGTGGATAGATCTAGTAATACCATTCAGTAGAGTCCTCAGAAAAATAACACTTTAGTGATAGTACTTTAGTCATAGTAGGGTTAAATTAGTCCCAGAATGAAGACTACTCTAAACCTGACACAGGAAACTTAAAAGCAATACTTGAAAGAACCAAACTGATCTGCAAGTTACTTAACTGCATGGCAGAACAAACTCCGACACTCTTTAAGGGAATACAGCAAATATCCAGCCCCCAACAATGTAAAATCACAATGCCCAGCATCCAACCAAAAATTACCAGGCATTCCAAGAAGAAGGAAACATGACCCATAATCAAGAGAAAAATCAGTCAATGGAAACAGATCCAGAAGTGATAGAGATAATAGAATTAGTAGACAATGATCTTAAAACAGCTATTATAAATCTTATAAATATGCTCAATGATGTAAAGTAGGGAAAAACTACCCCAAATGAAGCTCGGAGAGAAAAAGACTGAAAAAATTAACAGAGTGTCAGTGAGCTATGGGACAGCTATCAAAGAGTCTAATCTAACATATGTGTAAATGGAGTCCCAGCAAAGGGATAAGTATTTGAAGAAACAACAGCAGAAAGATTTCCAAATTTGTTGAAATCTATAAAATCCACAGATTCAAGATGCTCAATGAATCTCAACCTGAAAAAACATAAAGAAAATCACATCAAGGGGAACAGCCCAATGATGTAGTGATTAAGTTCATGCACTCTGTTTTGGTGGCCTGGGGTTTGCATGTTCAGATCCCAGGTGTGGACCTACACATGGCTCATCAAGCCGTGCTGTGGCAGTGTCCCACATACAAAATAGAGGAAGATTGGCACAGATGCTGGCTCAGGGACAATCTTCCTCAAGCAAAAAGAGGAGGGCTGGCAACAAATGTTAGCTCAGGGCCAATCTGCCTCACCAAAAAAAGAGAAAATCACATCAAGACCTATCATAATCAAATTGCTTAAAACCAGTGATAAAAAATAATTTAAAGCATTCAGAGAAGAAGGATACATTAGGTACAGGGGAGCAAACATAAGAATGGCAGCCAACTCATTGTTAGAAGTCACGTAGGTCAGAAGACAATAGAGCAACATCTTTAAAGTGCTGAAAGAAAAAACTGTCAACTTAGAATTCTATATTCAGCAAAAACATCTTTTAAAAATGAAGGCAAAGTAAAGAGTTTTGCAGACAAACAAAAATTGATAGAGACTTTCACTATAAGACATGTTAAAGAAAGTTCTTCAGGCAGAAGAAAAATGATACCAGATGGAAATTTGGATCTTCACAAAGGAAAGAATGCCAGAAATGGCAAATATGTAGGTAAATATAAGAGACATTTTGTCTCATTTTTCCATCCCTTTAAAAGATTTGAGTGTATAAAGCAAAAATAATGACAACATACTGTGGGATTTCTAGTATATGTAGAATTAAAATGTATAACAACAATAGCACAAAGGCTGGTGGGGGATTGGACATAGACTAACACAACAATCTTATACTACACATGAAGTAACATAACTTTAAGACGAATACTAAAAACCCTAGAACACCCATTAAGATATAAAAACACACATGTATAGCTAATAAACCATAAGTGGAGCTAAAGTTGAATTTAAAAAAATATTCCAGTAATTTGAAGCTCTTCATGGTCCCAGGGCTTCTGGCCACCATGCAGACAACTTTATTTCTTATTCTTTAGAAAGCCATGAAAACATTAGTACAGACCTCATAAAAGAATCTCCAAACCTCTTTAAAAGCATTGATATCTTAGTTCTCAGTATCTGCTGTCATTCTATGTCCAGAGAGTCACAGAGACCACACGCGTGCACACGCACACACACACACACACACCCCAAATTTTATTTGGGGACTGACTGTCAAATATGCCTCACAAATATGTGTATAAGAATATTCAAAGACATGTGAATGCTCTCATGGTGCAAATTTATTTTAAAGTGTTATTAAATTGATAGAATTTGCTGTCATTATACATTTTTTAATCAATTAATGTTTATGACTAAACAATTAACTTCTTCTACATGGGAGTCATTAAAGGGCTCCTCAGTTCTGGAAAGGTTAGGAACCATGAACCACTGGGATGAACTAATGCGCTTGGCCTTGAGAATCTGAGATCCTTACAGGTAACAAGCAACCACTGTTGGTTTCTGAATGGTGTGATGTATGACAGCTGAGCTCTCACACATTTTACATTTGATGAAAGTGAGGTAGAAAAAAGTCAAATAGTTTGTTCTGAAGCTCAGTGACTAAAATTAAATTGAAAAATCACAAATCAATCACTCAACTGTTAACTCGGCTGGCATACAGTTCTCTGTTTGGATGTGACCAGATCACATATTATACATCTGACAATTTGAGTTCACACTTGAGTAGATAAGCCATCTGTTGATAGGTTACTATGATATCTCGAGTGGACATCTGTAATTTTGTGTCATGTATGCTCAGTGGTCCTTCTTTTTGGGAATTGCCATATTTTTCACTTAATTTTATTCTGGTGAAGTTGTTAATAATTTCACCCCACCTCTCCTTTTAAGCTGGCAATGCCCGTTCCCCTCACATACAATAATTGATTCAGCTTGGGCACATGACAGCTAGTTTTCCTCCCCGGGGAATAATGTGGATGCTATGTGAGGGAAGGGATGACTTTTCTCTGGGATTATGGGCACTAAGAACCATGTTTGGCCAGAGCTGCCAGGGGCCATCCTGCCAGGGAGTCTTACTGATAATAGAAAAAATAAGAGGAAAGTAGAGTTGAGGAATGACAACAGTCCTGCTAACGGTAATTAATCTATTGTTTAATTAATCAGAAAATATATACTGAGTACTGACTGTGTGTTTAGCACTGTTCTTGACCTTGGGGATATGGCAGTGAACAAGCCCTCTAAAGTCTTACATTCTAGGGAATTCTTGAGTCCCTAGATAGGGTGGAATCTGAAGCCTGGTCCCATTATTTTATACATGAGCCAATTAGTCTTCCTTTTTTCACCTAAATTAGTTTACCTTAAATTTCTGTCACTTGAAAGAGTTCAAATACACTACTAATTCTGATTTAAAAAGCTAAGAGGATGATTTAAAAAGAAGAGCATGATTGAAGACCAGGACTTGGAATCTTCTCACTCTTTCTAGCATAAAAGCCTATTGGCTAGACCAACGTTTCTCAAGGTTTGGCTCAAAGATCCCCAGGTTCCTGAGTCTCTTTTGGGGGGCCAAAAAGGACAAAACTATTTTCATAATAGTATTTAGATATTATTTGCATTTTCCACTCTCACTCTCTCATGAATATATAGTGCAGTTTTCTAGAAGCTACATGACTTCTCTTAAGCCAGACATTAAAGAGATTTGCAAAAATGTACAATGTCACCCTTGTCATTAAATTTGTTTTAGTTTTGGCAAAAATAGTTTGTTTTCATTAAAATATGTTATTTATGTTAAGATCTAATGGGTTTATTATTATTTGCAAATGAGTTAATAGATAAATATTTTAAAAATTTCTCAGTTTAATATCTAATATGATTAAGTAAAGAGATTTAACCCATATGAACACAATTTTTTGGCTTCCCCAATAATTTTTTAAGAGTGTCAAGTGATCCTGAGATAAAAAAGTTTGAGACCTGCCAATCCAGACCAGTGCTGAGCAGTTGGTGGGTCAACAGATATATTTTGTGGTGAAACCGAGGAGTCATGGAGATACAGATTAGAAGAATGCCAGCTTACTGGAGGCGTATGCAATATAAGTTCATGAACACACATCTCTCACGTCTATCCTTCTAGATGAAAACTTCATGCTTCAATCTAAATTGGCACAAAACAAACTGCAGTAATTGCCTCACCATTAATGACACAGACTGATGTTTCTTGGAAGTAGCCAGCCCTAATGAGGCCTGAGAGGGTAAAGATGGTACTAAGAAGCTTTCTGAAGGAAGCTACTCTTGCTGTCAATCTGAGTGAAAGAACAGTCATCCTGTCAACAAGATAATGAAAAGATGAATGTTCGATCTAGTCACATTTGTTGATATTTTGGTCCAATGTAAGGAGTTATCCAAATCAGTGATCATCAGCCATTATTCTGTGCCAAATTGACTTCTCAATACTCGGAGCCTTTGCTTTGACAGGGATTGAGAAGTGCCAGTGATGTCGACAGGAATATCAAATAAGGAAGCAGCAGGTGGGCTTCAGATATTACAGCTTTTATTAGCCTAAGTATTTTGATAAAGTCCTTCTCACTTTAATTTTTGACTTGTATTTCAAGGTGTTCTCTCCCCAAAAGCTAAAATCACTGTGTCTATTCAGCTTCAGCATCCTTTCACAGGCATGCTCCAATTCCATGGCAATCAAATCCTTCCCTTTTCTTTCCCAATTTTGTTCCTCCTTGAAGCTCTCTTAATGGCATCCTCCTCCTTGTCACTGAGGTTCCCAGCTAAGAGTATTTGACTTCTCCTTCTCTCTTGCCAATCCTAACCATCCCCTTTCCTCCAGCCACTGTTTTTCAATAACTTTGTGATTTCTGCCAATTCTACCCAGTCTTTCATTGAGACTCTACAGCCCTGAATCATCTACTCCTTGATTGGATCAACATGATTCGCCTGCCAAAAGAAAATGAAACTTCTCTGAAGAGCAACATCATGCAGGGCTTCTGTAATTCAATAAAATATAACCAGGAATGACAGGAAACAGGACCAAATGACCC
Organism: Equus quagga; assembly: GCF_021613505.1. NCBI lineage: Eukaryota > Metazoa > Chordata > Mammalia > Perissodactyla > Equidae > Equus > Equus quagga. Next base: position 115,157,936 of record NC_060271.1, on the reverse strand, counting down.
AAAGCCAAGTTAAAAAACAACAGAGAAAAGCAGACCAAGAAGTTGGGTACTGGAGTTATCAAATATATACTTTAAAATAATTATTTGAAAAATATGTTCCAGAAAATTGATGAAATATGAATTTCATCAGAGAACATGAATCTACGAAATAAGAATCAGATGGAAATTCAAGTAGTGAAAAATATCATAACTGAAATCAATAATTCAACAGATGGGTTTAATAGTAGATTGGACACAGCAGAAGAGAGAATTAGTAAATTAGAAGAGAGGTCAGCAGAAAATATCTAAATTTAATCATAGAAAGAAAAAAAGATTAAAAATACAGAAAACCATCCGAAAGACATATGAAAAGGCATAAAATAGATGTAATTTGAAATTCCAGAAAGAGAGGAGTGAGAGGAAAAGACAGAGGCAATATTTGAAGAAATACTGGCTGAGGATTTTTTTTGAAATTAATAAAAACATCAAGTTTCTTTATAAGCCCCAAACAGAATACATATAAAGAAAAATACATCTAATCGCATCATACTAAAGCTGTTAAAAATAAAAGACAAAAAGAAAATCTTTAAAATATCCAGAGGGAAAAACACATTATCTCCAAGGAAGCATCAATAAAGCTGAAAACCGACTTTTCAACAGAGGCACTAAAGGCCAGAAAACAGAGGGATATTTGCAAAGTACAGAAAGAAAATGAATGCCAGCCAAGAATTATTTACCCAGTGAAAATAGCCTTCAGAAATGAAGGTAAAATAAAGACGTTTTCAGACAAAACAGCTGAGAAGTTTTTTTCCAGTAGAGCTTCACTAAAAGAAATATTAAGGAGAGCTCTCGAGGCAAAAGAAAATGGTCCCAGATAGAAGCAGAGTAAAACAAGGGACTGTAGAGAATTGGAAAGTGAAAATATAGGGAAATATTTAAGTGGATTTTGACGATTTAACACAGTAATAATGTCTTGAGAGATTTAAAATATGTGTAGCAATAAAATACATGACAACAAAAGGACAAATGATAGGGTGGGAGTAAATGGAATTTAGGTAATCTAAGGTCCTCGCCTTCTTCAGGAAAGGTAAGCATATTAATTTAAGACATACTCTAATGATCTCCAGGGTAACAACTAACAGCATAGTCAAAGGATATATAACTAACAAGTAATAGGATGCATCAATAAATACTTTTTCACAAAGATTATTGAAGGCCCAGGTGGCTTTACCAGTGAATTCTTCCGAATATTTAAAGATGGGTAAAGTCAATTTCAAACAAACTCTTAGCAGAATACAGAAAAAAGGAAGGCTTCCCATTTTGTTTTATAAGGTTAGCATGACTTTGATAAGAAAAACTAAGAAGACTTACAAGAAGGAAAAATTACAGGTCAATCTCTCTCATGAACATAGATGTAAAAGTTCTAAACAAAATATTAGCAAATCACTATGAGTTACACATAAAGTGGATAATCTACCACAAGAAGTTGAACTTATTCTAGGATATAAGTTTTGTTTAATTCTTAAAACTCATTCAGTGTAATTCACTACATTAATAGCAAAAAGAATAAACATTATATAAACAGCTTGATAGGTATAGAAAAAGCATTTGCTACAATTCATCATCCATTCATGAATAAAACCCTCAGCACACTAGGAACAGAAGTTGTGGCAGATGGTATTTTCCAAAAATGGCCACAGCAATATTTCTGTTCCCTCATGCTCTTCCAGAACTTGCAGGACTCTGTGACTATCTTGTTGAATAGTATATAGTAGAAATGATGCTGTGTGACTTTTGAGATTAGATTATAAAAGGCAATGCAGCTTCTACCCTGCCCTCTCATAGGATACTCACTACTGAAACCTGTTTACCATGCTATGAGAAAGCTCAAATTAACCTGTATGGAGAGACTGTATGGAGAGGACCACAGCCAACAGCTAGCATCAACTGCCAGATGTATGAGTGAACAAGCTTTCAAATGATCCCATCTCCTCAACTTCAAGGCTTCCAGTCCAGGCCCTGGACATTATGATGCAGAGACAAGCCTTCTCTATTATTTCCTTTCTAAATTTCTGACCCATAGAATCTCTGAGCATAATAAATGGTTATTTTTTGCCACTAAGTTTTGGGAACTGGAGCAGAAGGAAAATTCCTCAATCTGATAAATGAGATCTCTGAAAATCCTACAGCTAACATCATACCTAATGATGAGATATTGAAATCTTTCCTCTGAGTTAAGAAATGAATCAATGATACTCATTATCATTACTTATACATTTTAGTGGCTCCCTTAGCCAATACAATAAGGCAAAAAAAAAAAAAAAAAAGAAATATAAGGCATTTTATTTAGAAAAGAAAAAATGAAACTATCAACTTTGGCAGATAAGATAGAAAATCTGAAATAATCTATAAATTTTTAGAATCAATCAATACATTTAACATGGTCTTTGGATACAATATAAGACAAAAATTATATTTTTAAATACGAGTCACAAAAGAAAAATGAAATTTTTAAAACAACTTTTACAAAGGTACTTAATCACATAGAAATAAACTTAAAGAAAACCTGGAAGAACACAAAGTAAATTACAAAATATTACTGAAGGAAATTAAGGAAGACCTAAATAAATGGAAGGCTTTATTATGCTAATGGATCAGACGACTCAATATTGCAAGAATGTCAATTCTTCTCAAGCTAATCTATAGATTCAATGCATTCCCAATCAAAATCTCAGCAGGCACTTTTTATGTGAGATGATTCTAAAATGTACATGAAAATATAAAGGGCTAAGTATGGCAAAGACAATCTTGAAGAAAAACAAAATTGGAGCACTTATAATGCCAGGTATCAAGATACATATGAAGCTACATTAATTAAAACAGAGTGGTATTGATGCAAAGACAGACACATGGAGACCAACTGAAGAGTCCAGAAACAAATCCACATTTATCATCTGACTTATAGCAAAGTTTCCATCATAAGACAATGGAGAAAGGATAATATTTTCAACAAATAGTCTTGGATCAATGGGATAGTTATATGAAAAAGTGAGTATGCATCTCTCCTTCATGATGAACATAAAAATCCACTTTAAATGAATTATAGTCCTAAATATGAATGGCAAAACAATACAGCTTCTAGAAGATAACATGGGAGATATGTTTATGACGTTGGGACAGGTAAAGATTTTTTAAACAGGACATAAAACTCTCTGATCATAAAAAAAAAATTGATAAGTGGGACTTCATAAAAATTAAAATCTTTTCCTTAGAAGATACTGTTAAGTAAATGGAAAGGCAAGCCACAGAATGGGGGAAAATATTTGCAATATTCACAATGCAAAATCTGATAAAGGACTTTTGTTCAGAACATATAAAGAACTCCTAAAATCAATAAGAAAAATATAGATGATACAATAACAACATGAAAGAGCAAAAGATTTGCACAGGTCCAATAAGCACATGAAAAGATGTTCAACATCATTATTCATCAGAGAAATGCAAACTAAAAGTACAATGAAATACCACTTCATATCCACAAGATTGGCTAAAGACAAACAGAACAGGACAAAATAAACAAAAACCTGACCCTACCAAGTTGAGAATATGGAGCAGCTGGAAGTCTCATATATCGCTGGAGTGAGTGTAAATTGGTACAACCATTTTGGCAAATTATTTAGCAATATCCTCTAAAACTGAATGGACACAAACTTTTGACCCTCCTAACTAAATATCCAAAAGAAATGCATACATTGTGCCATTGAGCATCAAAAGACGTGTACAAGAACAACCTAATAAACCAGGATAAATTGTGCTAAATTTATACAATGGAATATTAAACAATAATGAAAATTGAATTGCTGCTACATACCACTAAATGGAAATATCTCACAGACACAAAATAGTTGATATTATTGATATGCTTATTCATATAAAGCTATATACATTTTAAAAGCAGGAAAACCTAACCTATAGGGAAAGTAGCCCAAATAATAATTATCTTTAAGAGATCTCTAATGATTGGAGGGGTAGATAGAGGCTTCTCACATGTGGTAAATGTTCCATATCTTGATCTGTGTGGTAGTCACATGAATGATTTCCTTTTATAAAAATTTATCCACTGACGTGTGCTTTTTAGTGTTAAGTATATTATATTTCATAAAAAGTTTAAAAGTTAAAAGAAGAAAAAAATGAGTAGTGGCTGGGATGCTGTTGGCAACAGTGGTGACTTTCTCTTCCTACGCAGACCTGTGTATCTTTTCCCAAATGCCCAAGGAGTGGGCTCCACGCAAGTATCACGTACAGAGTTCCAGTTAACACTGTGTAACTAACTCTACAGCAACAATGTCTGACTATTTTGCCTCTGGGAAAAAATTGTGAATTCAGGAATACACTCTCTTTCAAAAGATGGCATTATAGTACAGAAACTTACTCCTAATTCATTTCTTATTCTGTTAGATTTGGGGAAGTTTAGTTCAGGTTGGTTTTCTAGAGGAATAAAAGTGAGGGAGGATGTGGAGAAGATGGGTACGGGGAGGGGTGATTCATCAGATCAAGTTGAAAGGCAAAGACAGAAGAGCACAAAGGCCTGAACTAATTATCTACTCAAAGAGCTTTGCCAGTCAGAGCCCACTCGCCACTGCTGCCACTTGTCAGGGCCCAGCCTTCGGCGTCACTTTGAAGGGAGACCTTAGGGGACCCTTGAAGTTCCTGCAGAAGCAGCTGCCGGCTCCTCTGTCTCATCTGAAGTCCCCTCCACCAGCCCTGCGCCACCCCGCCCCCCCCCCCCCTCCCCGCCCTCCACTAGGCCATCAACTCTTTGATTCCTTCAGCTCGCCTCCTGGAGAAGCAGTGCCCAGCCTCAACAGCAGAGGGAGGAGAGTGGAGAAGAAACAGCAAGGAAGGCAGTAGGCAGGGTCAGAGATCCAGCAGCCAGTCCTGGAGAAATCCCCTCCTTGCTGAACCAGAGGCACATCTCTGGGACAAACCCAGGCCTCAGGGAGCCCAAAGGCAGCATTGAAAGAAACAGACTTCCCTTTACCCAACGTCTATTATGTACTCCACATTGTCTCAGGTAACATTATTCCCATTTGACTGATGAGGCTACAGGCTCAGAGAAGTGAAGCCCCCTGCCCAAGGCCACATAGTGAGTAGGTGGCAGAATCCCTTTTCCTTCATTCTCATCCCAGAGCCCCTCCCTGCTCTGTGGGGGTTCCTCCCTTCTCCAGGCCCCCACATGGGGAACTTTCTGGGCCGCCTCGGATTAGCTGCAGGAGCCTGTTACACTCCAGGCCCTCTCAGCCGGCAGCAGAGGCAGATCATTTCCCTGCTTTATTGAGTGGCTGAGTCCCTGCTTGCTCTACGGAGATAACAGCGAACCCCTGGGGCCAGTCTCCGTTTGGCCCTGGCCTCTTAGTCAAAGGTTTGGAAAATCAGGCTAGAAATTTAAGACAGCTAAGAGCACAGCTGGCTTCCACTGAGTAAGGAGCACTGAGCTCCTGATAAAGGCTCATTCATCTCTAGGAGCTTCATGCTTGAAAGGTTCTGTGCGCCTGAAGAGAAATTGTGCAAACTGACATCACAATAAACAGAGAAAGCATGTCTATAAAACCCCAGACAGGCGGCAAATGCGACGGTGACATCAAGTCCCACAACTGCAATGAAAAGAAAGCCTCAGTTGTGCCATGTAGTGCTACCCAGATAGAAGGGCGGGGACAGTGGGACAGAGACCCAGCCAGGGAGCTGCACTTGCTGTGTAAGGGAATGGTCATGAGACTCCCTTGGAACGATTTACTAATTTATGATGCTGAGACCAATGAGCTTTGTTACTCACTCTCCAGATGATGAAGTGAGGCTTGGATTCACGTCTTTAGTTGCTAACTCAACTGCTGCCCTCTTCTTCTCATTCATTCATCCATTCACCCATTCATTCATTCATCTGGCACACAATGAGCACACAATAGATTCTAAGCTTTGAAGATAAAACAAAACAGACCTGGTTTCTGGCCTTGGCCCATAGTATAGTTGGAGTGACAGATATAAAATAACTATGATCTTTTTTAAACACCAGCAATTTTTTTTCCATTTATAAAGATACTTGTGGGAAAGATACATTGTAGAAAAAATAGAAAATATCTGACAGTATCAGGAAGGAAATAAAAACCACGCATAATCCCACTATGTGGAGACAACCACTAAACATGTTTACAGATATGGATATAGCTCCATGTGACCAGTGCTGCGGAAGAGGCAGAGCACAGAATAGAAACGGTATCAGGCCCAGTGGCCAGGGGTATTTCCAGGTGGAGAAGGGGGGCAGTGCTTCCCTGGGAGGGAGTGCAGGAGGGGCAGGAAAACCTGATCTGTGGGTTGGAACTCAAGGTGTGTGCGGGCTGGCAGAGGAGGTGGGAGGAGAGACTGCAAAGACACCTCAGGCAGATTGTAAAGGAGCTCCTGGGCCCTGCAAAGAACTCGGATCCCATCCTGTAGCCTTTCTCACTGTGTTGTCACACTGCAGAAATTACTTGTGAGATGAATTGCTAGTAATTTCTTACTAATGACTCTTCAAGTATTGATTGACTGGTCTTTTTATAGTTAATTTACAGCAGAGCAGATTCAAGGCAGTCACTATGCCCTCACTCTCCCTCATTCACGTACTGATCGGCTTCAAGAGAGGATGGGAAAGGGGTACAGCAGAGCAAGGATGGTGCCACCCCCCAGAAGTGAGCATGTCACTCCTGCCCCATGACAACTGTGTGCTTTGTCTCCCTTCCTGCCCTGATTAACTGTGAGCTCTGTGAGGGCAGAGTCCACACCTGTCTCAATGTTTACCATATCCCCAGCCCCTAGCACATGTCATTTATTCATTCAATATGTGCCAGAAAATTGACACACTTCACTACGGTGAACAAACTTCCCTGCCTCATGGAGTTTACAGACTAGTTGGGGTGGGAGGGTAGACTTTAAACAAATAAACATACCAGTAAATGTTTCATTGTAAGTGGTGACAAACATAGTGAAATATCAGCACAGGGGTTCTGCATGGGGAGGGCCCGACTGGGAGGAATGAAGAAATTACTGAGGAAATTACTTCTCAGTTGGTTCCTAAAGGGGCTAGAACATTCTAGGCACTAAAAAAATTATGGATTGAATGGCAAAAAAATCAAAATCTGCACATGCCAAGGGATATATATCATGCATGAGATTGAGGCTCGTCTCGATTGAAGGCTGGTTGCTGTGGCCAATAGTGCTGAAGAGCTGGTATTATGGGAGTGGCACAGTCAGTCCTGTGTTTTAAAAAGACGACAGCTGCCTCTTGTGGACCTTAGTTTCTTTTTCTGTAATTTCTGGGAACAGGCCTTAGATGACCCCTAAGAATTCTACTTCTCCCATTCCAAAATCCTTGACTAACCCAGTCAACAACTACCCAGCCCTCAGGCAAATGGCAAATGGACAAGGCCGACTTTGTCCTGTCCTTTCTCATCCCTCTCCCACTCAATCTCCTTCTCCCTCAACTCCTATTCTCCTTTTAATTGTCCTTGAGTAACTCCAATGGGCCTCACACGATTCTTCCTTTCCTATCAAAACTACTTTCATAAAGTGAAATCAAAGAAGGATGCAAATGCCTGGTACAGCTCAGTGCATTATTACGTCCCGTATTAGCAATGATAAACTCTGGAGCCAAATAAATGAATGCCAATAATGGAACTCCAGCCAAATGGAGGGCCACAGACGACTGCCAACAGGGCCTGTACTTAAAGTTCCTCCTGAGCCCTACACTTTGCCTTTGGGGGCTTGACTGGGTGATGGGGAGGGGGGATTCCCATTTACCACTTGGTGGGCAGAGGATGCAGGAGGGTCTGGGTTGTGGTATAGACCGGGAACACCCAGACTAGAAAGGCTGTGGGAGTCCACAGGAAGAGGTGATCCATGAGGGAGAGTTGAGCTGAGCAGTGCAGGTTGGGTAAGGTTTGAACAACAGCAAGGAGATGATTCCTGGCATAGAAGGTTTGAGTGGGTCATAGAGACTGGAACGAGCCAGGGGGCCTTGAAATTATATAACCATCACCAACATACTTAGTAGCACCTTATCCCACCAGCCAGAGACAGCAGCATGCAACAGAAACAGCTGCTCTGTCACTTACCAGCTGTGTGGTCTCGGACACATTACTTAACCTTTCTGAGTTTCCATTTCATAAAATAAATCACAATACTTACCTCTCTAGTTGTGGTGACGATTTAGGAAGATGGAAACTATGAACTTGCCTACTAGAAGGCCTGGCATACAATATGTATTCTATTGATGTTGATTTTCTTTCCTTCCCAGCTAAGCAAGTCAATAAATCCCACCCTCAGGTTCAGGCTTTTTCATCAGAGGCATTATATAATTCTTAATACCAGAGTGGTTCCCAAGTTTTGAAGGTCACAAACCAAAAGGATGACCTCAAAGGTCCAAGCTCTTCCTGCTCTGGGACATAGCAGTTCTGAGGGTGACAGATCCTAACTGGCTGCCAGTTTTAGAGCTGCAGTGATGGCAGGCATAGGGAGTGTTGAGAGATGCGAAGGAAAGAGGGGGCTTTTTGTGGTAAGTAGCAATAAGAAATGTGGGGACTTCAGATGTGGTTGGATGACTTAGGGCAAATTGATTACTCAGCCAGCACAAGGTTGGCGGTGAGGAAATACGAGCTGAATCTGAACGTGATTTAGGGTCCAAAAGCTTGGGTTCTAGCTGGAGGTACTGTGCAGGAGCATATAGGAAAGGTAAGTAAAGATCTTTTGCCAGCAGATACCACATTGATTTTAAACAAAAAAGAAAAAAGACTATTTTCCCGAGTCTGAGTTCAATATTGATAAGCCGTGCAAAGCACTGCCCCACTTGATGTATGTGTCTCCATCCATAAGAAATGAAGAGACTGTCTCACTTTCAGCTTCTCAGAGCTCCCCAGTTCCCTGCTTTTGGCTCCAGAACAAACAGAAATACAAATATTAATATCATCACAAACACAAATACGAATACAAACACACATATGAACATAAATATGTTCAAAAATATAAAACAAACATACATATGAATATGGTACATGTCTATCTCCATTAATCTTTAGGGGAAGACAGCTTACGCCATGTTCCTTTTAGAGTCAATCAATAAACCATCTTTTACTGTACACGTGACTATAATGACCCTTACTTTGTATAAAGTGCATTGCAACCTCAAAACAGCTCTCATGTCCATTGTCTGCCAGGAGTCACACAAGCTCCTTCCAAGACAGGTAGTGAAGGTGCTGTCACCTGTGTGTGAATGCGGAAACAGCCGTGGACAGGTGGAGGACTTGCCGCCCTGGCGGCTGCTGCATTCTTTCTACTACCCCCTTACTCTGTGCTGACCTGTAGGAGAGCTTTGAGTAGAGGACTCAATTCTGTGCTCTTGAGGCTCCTACAGACCTACTAGGAATGAGTTATTTGCATATGCAAATCAATTTACACCATCAAGTTATTTAGGGGAAAGTTTCTGCCCTGAGCTTTCTCGGTTCAAGGCTGTGGAATGTGAGCCCCTAAGCACATGCTCAGTCTCTCAGCTCTGTTGCCAAGACCTAGGAGGGAGCTAAAAAGCAGGCCCAGGGGATGCTTGAATACACAGGTCTGGAACTCACTCTTTAACCGCTTGGTGATTTTTGGAATTAATTAAATATCCCACTTTACAAAGCTTTAGGGTGTTTTTGCTCCAGAAAGCTTCTTTTCTCTTAACTAAATTGAGGCTCATAAATGAGAAATACAGTGCATGAAATCTCTGGATGTCACACCATAAATCTCAGGCATGCGACTTTGCAAATCTCCTTTAGGATAAATTGTAGCAATAAAGTGTTTACATTTTCTCCATGTCTTGTTGGATGCAGGGAGTTGAGCCTTCTCCAGTCATGGGCACTTTGATTGCAGACCATGGGGTATGACAGGTGGACATGAGGTAGCTTGGCTGTGGGCCCTGGGGGTTGCTGGTCCTCTGCCCTTCTGCCACCACCCAGAGGCATGGGTGCTTTTGCTCTGGCAATGACCTTGGAAGAAGTTATGAAGATGCGGAGAAGAACATTCTTCTCAGGAGTGGAAGGCATAGAATTAGACCAGAAGAGGGGCATGGGGTTCTTGCAATCTGGTACAGAAATTCTTTGACCTAAAATACACTAGACACATAACTAAAATTTGTTTGGTTTTTTCCTAAACAGCCTTTCTCATTCTCTTTAACCTGTTTTATTCATTCAGTTAAATATTAAACAGTGGTTTAAAAAAAAAGAATAAACTCTATATATTTCAGAACAGAAAAATCCCCAAAAAATGTGGAGTGAGGAAACACCAGTTCCAAAAGATACATACAGTGTGATCAAAACAAGAATATGCATTGACTATGGACACATTCGTATACAGGGAAAGTATAAAGTCGCGTGTGGAGTAACACCCAACAACTTCGGGAGGGTAATGGGGCAGGAGAAAAGGGGAATGGAGCAAGGCTATGGCTTTATTAAAAAAGGGGAAAAACCAAAGCAACTGGGCAAAATGTTAACGTCTATGAATTCTAAGTAGTGGGTATATGAGTGTTTGTTAAAGTTGGTATATTATTTTCTGTATGTCTGCCATAGTTCACAATTAAAAGTAAAGTATTATTTTAAAAAGAATAAAAATTACATGGAGAGTTGTGAAACAGTATCTCATTGCTTTAATTTGAATTTCCTGAGGTTGAGCATCTTTTCATGGATTTACTGACCATTCTGTCTTCTCTTTAGTGAATTTCCTGTTCATAGTCTTGTCCTTATTTGCTTGTCTTTTGTGCTTTTTATTCTTGAACTAGAAAAACTTGTACGACAACTCTTTAAATAAACATATCTTAAGCCCTTTCTCATATCGTATTGTAAGTATTTTCAGTTTGCTGAGTTGTATGGGACTGTATCTCTAAACTAAATGGTCCCAGGTTGTCTGTTTATATTTCTTGTCTCTGCTTTTTGTTGTCCCCTTGCCCCAGGAACACAATGACTTTTTTCTTGCTGTTGTCAGTAACCTACCCACTTACTCTACACCCCAGCCAAGAGGAGAGCCCAGTCAGACCCAGGACGGCAAGCAGAACTGGGCTGGCTGGGTCAGGCAGGAGCCCAACAGGAATTCGTCACACAGGTGGTGGGTGCAAAAGTGGGCACTGACGAGGCTCAAAGAGAAGCCATCTATCGTCTGGGAAACTGGAAGAGGTGTCCTAAGCCAATGCTTCTCAAACTTAAATGTGCATATGAATCTCGAGGCCTTGTTAAAATGCAGATTCTGATTCAGTAGGTCTGGGTGAGGCCTGAGATTCTGCATTGCTAATAAGCTCCCAGGTGATGCCACTGCTGCTGGTCCAAGGACCACACTTTGAGTAGCAAGGTCCTAAAGAAGGAAAAAGAGATTCAGTGTGGTCCTTTGAGTCACCCACATAGTTCTTGGATGTATTCCTCTAACAGGAGCCTGTGCTCCTGTGTCTGAGGATTGACTCCAGCTTTAGTGAAGGAGAGGCCTTAGAGATTATTCCAGAACAGCTGGTGAGGAAATAACTACCCACAGAAGTTCAGTGACCCACCCAAGGCCACACAGCTGGTTAGTGGTAGATCTGGACTAGAGCTTGGATTCCAGATCTGTAACTCAGTGCTTTAACTATTTTACCATTTCATCATTTTCATCTTGGTAAGAAAACAAACTCAACAGTAAGAATCCATTGAATTGCCAACATAGCTGGCTTTAAGCAACTCCCCTTTAGCCAAACCCAGATTTAAAATAAAAGAAGAATGGGGAAGGGAAAAAAATTGTTTTTCAGTTTTTATCATAGGATTCCTGTAAACTGCAAGCTCCTGTAATAGACATCACACATAATTTGATTTTGCCAAAAATCAATTTATTCATACTATTTTATCAGCACACATTGCATAAATGAAGGCCCACCTTAACTGATTATTTTGTTCCTGCCGGATTCTAGGTCTGTGTCTTTCTTTAGCTTTCTAGAATCTCTGACTTCGGCAAAGCTATTTCTTTAAGCTTCAATTTCTTCACCTAAAAATGGTGTTGGACTCATTGTCTCTAAGGTCTTTTCAGTTTTAATAGTTTTTGAGTATAAAGCTTTCTTCTTTGTATACCTTGAATATGGTTTTCTGGGACTCTTCTCTCCAGCTGTCATTCTTCTCTTTACATGGTTCACAGCTTCCCTGCCCAGAAAAGTGATAAGTAAAAGGAAGGACTATTGATACAGTAGTTACTTTATATTCAGGAAAGAAGGTCAAGGAAATATTTAAAACTCAGCAACAGAATGACTTGTGGATTGATTTTCAAAGGCTCTTAAGCCTCAGTTCTTCCCACAAAGGAAAAAAAGTAATTAATTGCCTCATGTCCTATCTGCCTTAGAAGAAAGAATATGGTCGGTGCAGTGGGCCTGTTAGAAAACCTAATTAAGCCAATTGTGACTTTCCCTCCTTGCCTGTGACCACAGATCTCAAATGGACAAAGCATAAGCCTTTGGTGTAGCAGAACTGGGTAAATTCTGACCAGCCTCTGCCTCCTTCCCTTGAGACAGTCCTAGTTTGAGACTACTTAGAAATTAAAACTCCATTAGAGTTGGAACCATAAAGGCTCTCTCTGGGCTTGGAAAGGTATTGCTGGGGTAGGATCCAGGTGGTCAGTATAACATATACCACTGGACAGCATGCCATGAGCAGGAGGAAGTTACCCTACCACTTAGGGCCTTATTTTTATAAAAAGGAAGTGTTGGTCTGCAAGGTTCTAGCCTCATAATTCTAACAGTATAAAGTTCTAGGATTCTGTATCTGAAGGTGGACTTGGAGCACAGGCATAAATCCTACTTGTTCAAGGTTAAGGAGAACTAAGGGAGAAAGATGTCTATGCCTACATTTGAGGGAGTAAGTATCAAATCAGAGTGGATTAGTAAGAATGAACAGAGGTCAAGACTAGAAGAGAAGGATGAAAACTAAAAACACCTGGGAAAAGTTTACCCACTGTTTTAGGGCTGTGCCGAGCTAAGAGTGTGACATGTGGTTACAGAATAGGCTTTCTTTGGCATGAGATCCACGGATCTTATGGGTCCTTTGCACATAAATGACCGATGCAGTTGGGTTGTGCGTGCAATGGAATGACTATAGTGTCTTATACTTCAGCTGATAAGAGAGCAGGAGATTGCTGTAGAAGAGAAAGCAAAGCAAAAAACAAAACAAAATGAAACAAAAAATTGAAAAACTCTGAGACCTGGTCTTTGGAGAAGAAAGTTCTTTATTCCTCTTTGATGTCATTTATTCAAATCCATGGCAAGAAGCTCCCCAAGAGTGTACCCATTTGTGCATAGAGGGGCAATAGACAGAGCGGGAAGTTGGCTGGAGAGTGACAATAGCAGCCTGACTTGATTTACCACCATGCTGTGTATCTGCCCAATTCTATTTCACTTGGCTATGACTACACAGTTGGGCTAAGAGTGAATGAGCAACATGCGCCCTACTATAGGAAAGGGCAGGAACTTGGAAGAGACTAAAGTAAAAATTTGCACCTGGAAAGAGAATTGGAATAGGAATTGCAAGAGTAGATTCTAGTGCCCAGGCAGCTGTGCAACGTGGGTAAGTATCTACCTCCCCTGGAGTCTTAGTTTCCTCAGCTATAAAATGAGCTTCGCTGAATGGTTTTAAACCACACCTGCATAATAGCATCACTTGAGGAGCTTTCAAGAAGTACTAATGTCTAGGCACCACCTCAGACCAACTTAATGAGAATCTCTGGGGGTGGGGTACAGGCATCAGATTCTTTCTAAAGCTCCCCAGCTAATTCTAATGTACGTCCAGGTTTGAGAACCACTATGGCTACTCAAAGTGTGGTCCAGGCACCAGTAGCATCAGTATCACCTGGGAACTTTTCAGAAATGCAGAATCCAGGCCCCAGCTGACAGAACTACCGAATGGGATTCTGTATTTTAACAAGATTCTCATGCACATCCAAGAAGCCCCTACACAGATGATCTCTAAATAACATTTTATTTTAAATTGTGAAACATTATTAGCATATAGAAATGCTTAGAAAATAATTTAATTAGTATCCATATGCCCAACCTAGCTTTATCAAATCATTAGTTTTCACCCCTTCACTTTAGGTTTTATTTAATGTAGTAACATATATTTTAAGTTGGAGCCCCTCTGTGTATTCATCTTGAATCTTATCTTTTTTCCCTCTTCACAGATGTAGCTACTATCCTGACTTTGGTGCTTTTCTATTTCACAAATGTTTTTATATCATTGTTACATAGGTAGGTAATTGATATATAGTTAGAGATACACAGATAAAATGGCTTTGCCTAGTTTATAGGTTTTCTGTTGTTGATCCGTCCTTCCATTCCTGGGACAAATCATAATGGGTTATGAGATATATACTTTTTAAATACACTGCTGGATTTAGTTTCTTGTATTTTATTTAGGACTTATGGTATTAAATGAGATTGGTCTCAAGTGTTTCTTCATTGTCAGTTTTGTTATCAAGAGTATGCTGACCATATTAAATGAGTCAAGTAGCTTTATCTTTTTATCTATTCTCTGAAATAGTTTGTAAAAGTTAGGAATTATTTGTCTGTTTCTTAGGGGGTTAAAAAAGCTTGCCTAAGACCATCTGGATCTTGTGTCTTTTGTAGGGTGCTGGGGGGTTGATTACTGATTCCTTTTTATTAATGGTTATCAATTTATTCAGAGCTTCTATTTCTTTTTGAGTCAATGTTGGCAATTTATCTGTTTCTAGAATATTACGCATTCATCTGAGTTTTCAAATTTATTGATATAAAATTGTCTAGTTCATTCATCTTTTAAAAATTCTGTTGTATCTGTAGTTACTGCCTGATTTTCCTTTTTCTCTTTTGTCTCATTTATTACTTTTTTTTTTAAAGACTCAGCTTTGTTAACCACTTATTACTTTTTTTCTTATGTTTTCTTTAAGTTTAGTTATGCTTTATATTTGTAGCTTGTTGAATTGAATTTTATAAAATTTTTTTGGAAAATGTGCATAAGTCTATAAATTTGACCTCAAAGCTCCCTGTAGCTGCATTTCACACATTTTCATTAGTACTTTTATTGTCTCCTGGTTCTGGATATCTAGTAATTTCCACTGTGTTTGTCTCTTTAATCCATGAGTTATTTAGGAGGACATTTTTATGTTTCCAAACATATGTTGGTATTATTTTTAGCTATCTTTTATTATTATTATTTTAATTTAATTGCACTGTGATCAGAGAATGTGATTTCTATGGCACCAGTCCTGTGAAATATAAGACTTCCTCTGGATATGGAATGTGATACATTTTTATAATTGTCCTACATGTCTATGTAAGGAAGGTACACTCTTTACTTATTGAGTGAATAATATATTGCATGTTAGTTTAGTTGTTCAACTCTTCTATATCCTTAATAATTATTTTTCTGTTTGATTTTCAAATTTCTGATAGAATGGCTTTGTCAGCTCCTCTTTGTTTTCGGTCAGCCTCTTACACTTTAGACATAACAAGGCCATATCATTAAGTGCATGAAAGTGTACTGCTGTGAGGTCTTGCTAGAGTCTTCCTTTATTATTTTTACTGTGTCCTTTATCCATATTACAAGTTTTTGCTGTAAGTTCTATTTTGACTGATATTAATAATTTTTTTGGCCACATGGTAAATCTTTTTTCATCTCCTTATTTTCAACCTTCCTGCGTGGTTTTGTTCAGGGACGCTTCTCATAAGGAATAGGTAGCAGAATTCTGTTTACCTTAATTCTATTAAATTCTATTATTCTATTAAATTCAATTAATTCTAGTTCTATTAAAAATTACATTCTTAAATTAAATTAAAAACTTAATTCTATTAAAAAGACAGAATATGAAAATCTGTCTTTTTAATAGATGAATTCAGTTAATTTACCTTTTTGTGTGATTACTGATATATTTGACCTATTTCTACCAACTACCATCATTATCTTTTTGATTTGTTAAAAAAATATTTATTTATTTATTGTGGTAACATTGGTTTATAACATTATATGAATTTCAAGTGTACACAGTAATATATTTCGAATTCTATGTAGACTACATCATGTTCACCATGATCTTTTGTATTTCTGAGGTGTCCGTTGTAATTTCTCCTCTTTCATTTCTGATTTTATTTATTTGAGGCTTCTCTCTCTTTTTCTTGGTGAGTCTAGCTAAATGTTTGTCAATTTTGTTTCTCTTTTCAAGGAACCAGCTCTTGGTTTCATTGATTGTTACAATTTTCTTTCATTTATTTCATCCCCTTGCCTGCTGTTAAGATCAGTTCTATACTATACTATATTTCTATATATACTATATATAGTATATACTATATATATTGTATTCGTTTTACCCTAAGCTGATTTAGAAGCTATAGATTGTCTTTCTATTCTTTGAAACAGTCTTAAACTTTTACATACATACATAACTATAGTTTGTTTTTGAGAAAACAAAATTTAAATTTTTTCAGTGTTTCTATCCTTCTCCCCAAAACAACATAGAACTTAGCATCCTTAAAGTACCCATTGAACACCACTTCCAATTTTGTTTTAATTTTATTTTACTTTTTCTAGAGTTTTAGTTTTTTATTTTGTTTTTGCTGAGGAAGATTAGCCCTGTTAACATCTGTTGCCAATCTTTCTCATTTTATTTGCTTGAGGAAGATTAGCCCTGAGGTAACACCTGTGCCAATCTTCCTCTACTTTATATGTGGGTTGCCACCACAGCATGGCTGATGAGTGGTGTAGGTTTGTCCCTGGGATCTGAACCTGCGAACCTGGGCTGCTGAAGCAGAGTGCACCAAACTTAAGTATTATGCCACAGGGCTGGGCCCTAGAGTTTTAGTTTTATCTTTTAAAATATCCTAAATTATTTCTTGTAATCAATGATTAATTGTAATATTTTAAAATTTACCAACATATTTTAATTATTTCTCTGCTAGCTACTGTTACTTATATCCCATACTTTCCCACTAGATTTATTTTCCTTTTTGATGAAATATATCCTTTAATGTTCTTTTCATGAGAGTCTATGGATTGTAAACTCTCCCAGTCCTTATCATTCTGAAAATGTCTTAATTTTGACCTTGTTCCTTAAAGATATTTTAGATGGCTTTAAAATTCTAGGTTGACAACTTTCCTCCAGCACTTTGAAGATATTATTAGTCTACTGCTTTCTGGTATCTTTTGTTGCTAATGAGAAGCTTGATATTCTGATTATAACCAATCCTCTTAAAAATATTCTACTAGGACAACGTATACAAATATTGAATCATTGTGTTGTATACCTGAGACTAATTTAATGTTATATGTCAATTATACTTCCACTTAAAAAAATTCAAAAAATACTCTGCTAGCTTTTAAGATTTTTCTCTTTATTATCCTTGGTAATCTGAAGTTTTACTATAATTTGTCTGAGAATATCTATTAATATTCTGTTAAATATTATCTGTTAAATATCTTAATTTTGCTGCATATTTGGAATGAAATTTTTAATCTAAGTAATTCTCAATTTCTTCACTTCTGGAAAATTCTCGTATTATTTTCCTAAGTGTTGATTCTCCTCCATCTCCCCTGCTTCCTTCTGACCTTCTGACCCCCTAATAGACTGTGTAAGACCCTCTCTATCTTCCACTTCTCTAAACTGCTTTTTCAAAAATGTAGACAATCTCTTTGTCTCTCTCTGCTGTATTCTGAGAGAATCCTTGAGTACAACCATCCACTCCACTAATGTTCTATTTGAACAAGACCATTCCAGAGTTCATCTCAACTACTGAGCTGTTAAATTTCACTTAAACATTCCTTTTTAATGACTTTTTTATTTCTAATATTTATAATTGGTTCCTTTTCACATCCCTCGGTTCTCATGTCAGCCTGCTTTTGTTTTCTAACTTTTGTTTCCTAACCTTTTAAAAAGCAGTTTTCCTTCATGTATCTATTTGAGTATATACTAAATGTACTCATTCTGAAGCTTATTCAGACTGGTACAAAAACTTCTTTTAATTTGAAGAGCATTCATAGCCTGATCATTGATTTTAGGCTTTCTTCTCGGCATATTTGTACATTTTGGGATTGTGTACTTTAAGGCTAGGCTCATTCTGAGTGATCAGTGTTCATTTACATGTCCTCTTCTTCCCAGCCAGGCTCACCTTTCCCTGTCTAGTTGTTTGTGTTGCCCCTGCTTGCAACTCCCTGAAAGCCAGAACCAGAACCAATCACTGGGCAGTTTGGTTCACTTCCAGGTCACAAGACATTGTCCATAGGACTGCGGCTTGCTAAAAACAGTAGCCTCACTGGCACTTTTTAGGTTCCTTTTATGATTGAAGGAGGTTATCCCACGTCAACACTGGCTGCAAGCACTGAACACTGAGCTCTCATCTTGGGTGGTCACCCTTAGAATTACCTACCCTGAAGGGGCCAAATTCCTAGCTGCAGTGGCTGCTTCCCTCCCCAGAGACCTTCAGGCCTGCAGCTTGATCTACTCACTATTTTCCACTTCTGTTCTGGATTTGAGAGATGGTATCTGCACTTTTGAGCTCAGTTATGCCATTCCATACCTATTATTGTGATATATTTAGAAGAAGAAGGGAGTGCAAAATACACGATCCTGCTCAAGTCTAGATTTGCAGAGAATAGTCCAGGCACGGTCAGCAGGTTAATGGGGAATCCTGCTTTCTCAGAGGGTTGGAGTTAGTATATACTATGTTATCTCCTACCCTTTAGAATACAAGTACCAAAAGGACAAGGTCTGTGGTTCTCTATCATTGCATGCATTTCCAGGTCCAAGGAGATTGGCATGAAATGAGTGCTTCACAGACGTTATAGAAAAAACTAAATAAGCTTCTCTGGATATTTTTCTGAACATTTCTGATAATGTTCTTAGGCTTAAATTCAAACATCTACCCCTGGACAATGACTTCAGTGTTGCACATAAAGTCAGCACATTTTTAAGATCAATGATGTCTTGAAGTCAGCCATTAACTGCAAAAGTCAGAGCTGCTTAAGAGAGATATGGGCATGCCCTGTTTTATCACAAAGGAGCAACATGGAAAAATATTCCCCGATAAACATCCTACCAGTAAATTAAAAACAATAAGCAAATACCCTCAAATTGCTTTCACAGTGTGTTTTGTATGTTTTTTCTTTGAATATTATTTATGAGGGATAATTTACTGATATTGTTCTTACCCCAAATTATATACCAAAGAAAATTAAAAGCACTACAGAGGAGGAAATAATGAATAGTAGCATTTAATTAAAACCAAAGCGAGTACAATCAATGCCTGTCCAATACAATAATGAGCTTAATTTAATTTTCATTTAATGGGAAAAAAAATGAAGCTTAAATCAACTGCCTATGGAATTAAATGACAGCAATTTCAAAGATGCAAGTTTTTCTAAAGCAGAATCTTAAGAGAATAACAATGACCAAAGCAATGCCAGCTGACAGGTCCCTATCCATTCTCTAGTAGAGTTACAGGGGACAGTTGTTAGTAGGACTAAGCATTTTGAGCTTCTGGAAAGTAGAATTAATTAAAAAGCAACACTCTAACTTTTTGAACTTTGGAGTCATCAAAAAAGTAGACCAAATTGGATTTCTAAGGATTGCCAGTTTGGGATCATGGCCCAAAAGGAACTGGAATAAACAGATTCGTGTGTGGGGGAGCTTGAATGGGCGCTTCCTATCAGCTCTCTGTTACACGTAGGGCAGCAACTGAGCAGGAGGTGGGAGAGCAGTGTGGGAGGACTGCCGAACCCCGACAGCTGTCTGCGGCTGTGACTGGATCTGCAGCTGACGGAATAGGATTCAGGTTAGATAATGAGGTGAGACTGTTTTCCTAAGTACCAGCTAGGAACTTTGAGGAAAGGAGGTTGCACGCGATTTGGATTGTGCTATTTATGAACTCCAACGTCACCTGAAGAAAGGACCCTACTTGAGATGGTTAATTCCTGAAAATGTGAAATGTGAGGTAACATGGTGTAGTGTTCAGAGCACCAGATTCAAGGTTGGAAGTCCTGTCTTTGTAGTTTAACAGCTCCGTGACCTTGGGCAGCTCACTTAATCTCTGAGGCTGTTTCCTAAACTGTAAAATGGGGTTAATGGTAGACGATTCAGGAGGTGGGGAAACATTTTTCAGTGCCTACTATGTACCAGTCACCTCACTAGATATTAAACATTATTTCATTTAATTTCCTGCCCATTTACTGAGACAGAATCAGGGCTATAGACAGGGCCAGACCCAGCACTGACAGCTTGTGTGTCTGCTCCCCTCCCCGCAGGAGGCATGCTGTCTTGTGCTTGTTCCTGGAGCTCGGCCCATATTCAAAGGCAAGGGGTGTCCAGTAGTTGGAGTTATTTTGGTCGTCTCTGCTCAGCATACTTTCCTGGATTGCTATTTTTGTTTCTGTTGGACTCTTCCATAACAGTTATATACACATGTATGCACACAGACACACACCAACAGCCTTCCACATTCTGTCTGCCCTACGTGGTCTTGACTTCATTGCAGCAGGAACCATCCCATACGCAGTTCTAGGTAATCCCAGGACAGTTCTCTGGACAAAACAAGTGGTATTAATATATGCCTACGTAAGAACTATTTGCATTCTCTTAGTTTTACAGGCTGCTTTTCAGGGAACTGACAAGTTCCTGTTCCTTACTCTTTGATAATTTGTCACCATGCTCTAAGAGGTGCCTACATCCTATTACATAAGTTGTGTTTCATCATGCTGTTGTACTCAGCAGAATGCTGGGGTCACTCCTAACCCCCCAAACTGATATTCAAACACTGGTGACTCACCAGCTCTCCTAAACGTCTAATTAATCACAGAAGCACTGGAGCAGAGCAGCAGTAGTTCAGAGCGTGTCAAGGAGCTCCCCTCGCATGACTGATCGCATTGGAGCTACAGGGTTGGCTTGGGCCAGATAATATTGGTAAGAATCCAGATAGCCTTCATGTTCATATTTTATAAATTACACTGAGGTTGGTTGAAAAAGCAAAGAATGGAAAAAATGATGTCTAACATTCTTCTTTTTCATAATTTACTCAAGATCTCTACCTCTCATTTAATAATGACAGTCTACAGGGAGAATATCAAATTGTTCAGACCCAATGGAGCCCCATAACCACGCTGTATCTTCAAAAGGAGATGAGGGCATTGGAAGTGGGAATACCAGGTAGACTTAGCAGGAAAGTGAAATTAGTTGAACATTTTTGATCACAGCCTGGTCCTCTTCCATCTTGGGAGGCTCTTGTCTTTGTTCAAGCTCATTACTTTGATTTCATGGAGCAAAGAAGAGGGATATCACTTTATTAGCCAACTCAATACCAATAATCACTGGGATCAGTAGAGTAGTGAATGGGGCCACATGCTCAGAGAAGAAAGCAAAAGGACTGAAAATCTGCCAAAGGAGAACTCACATTGGTCATCTTCAGGATTTAAAGAAACAAAATGTCCACTTAAAGAAGAATTAGAGATGAACTATCAACTAGAGCAGAACTATGCAAATCAATATGCAAAGGCGATGAAAAGAGACCACAATTATTTGTTTACATGTTTACATCTCATATTAGTCTGTGCATTTCTTTAAACAAGGTCTGCATCTTAGTTTTTTCCTTTTTATTCCTAAGGCCTGGCATGATGCCAGCACTTAATAGATGCTCACTCAGTAAATGATTAATTCTACAAGTATTAGCACTTCCAAAGATGTTATATTAATCTGATGCTTGATCCTTCCCCAAATAACAAAGCATGACAAACGTGTTATCTGGGGCATGATGGGGTAGGTCACAGTGGACTCCAGCAGGATGGGTAAACTGAAGTAGGCTGGAACCTCAACCCCAGAAGCTTATTCCAGGATGGGGAGCTGTCTCAGGTACTGAGCCCAGGAAAAGTGCAGGATCTGGTGTCTGAAGATATGGCAATAAACAGCTGGTTATGCAGCTGTTCTAAAGAAGACATGGCCTCATAAAAGAAAGAAATGTGTTAAAAAGAAGAGCAATAGCAGGCAATGCTCATAAATGCAGGAAAGTGAGCATTCTATAGATAGCAGGTACTGGGTCATTGCACCACACCCAGGCTAGGACTCCAAACCCTGAGTATAGGGCCAAGCACTTGTCTAACAGAGAGTGGAGCATGAGTCAGGGACTCATGTTCCATGGAATAAAGCGGAAGCTAGGTATCATCCCTGGGGACAGGGAAGAAGGGGTTAGAGTTGGCCAGGCAGCAAGTATGACTTGATGCTGGATGCCAGAATAGTCAGTGCTTCTTAAACTGCCCCTAAGTCAGAAGTGGAGCTAGAGACAGGAGAGGGGCTGAGCTTGCAAGCAGCAGGGTGCCATGACTTTGGCCACAGGCAGAGGAGGAGCTAAAGCCCAGCATGGCCGGGCCAGCAGAGTCAGATGGTGTATTCACGTGTTGCTGAACAAATGTGTTGCTGAATCATTTGCTAGCACCCCAATGACCTGAAAGTATTCATGTGCCAGGTCAGTGTCGGGGAGAAACAACATTTAAATTCTTATTATATATTAGGCCGATATTCTCAAAGCGTGGTCCCCGGATCCACAGCATCAGCCTTACCTGAGTACTTATTAGAAATGCAAATTATCAAGCCTTCCCTCAGACCTACTGCATCAGAAACTTAAGCGGTGGGAGACAGCAATTTGTGTCTTAATAAACCCTTTAGGTGATTTTGACTCACACTCAAGTTTGAGAACCTCTGTAGTAGACACTGTCTACGTCAGGTGTTCTTCCAATTTGTGTGTGTCACAGACACTTTTGACAGTCTGGTGAAGCCCATGGACTCCTTCTTAGAGTAAGGTTTTCAAATACATAAAATAAAATACATAGAACTACAAAGGAAACTAATTATACTAAAATATAGTTATCAGTATATAAACACAGTTATGATATACTAATGTGTACTTTTTTCTTGGAAGATTGGTCCTAAGCTAACATCTGTTGCCAATCTTCCCTTTTTCTTTTTCTTTTCCCTCCCCAAAGCCCCCAGTACATAGTTGCACCTCCTAGTTTTTTGTCCTCCTAGTTCTTCTATGTGGGATGCCGCCTCAGCATGGCTTGATCAGCAGTGCAAGGTCTGTGCCCAGGATCTGAACCAGCGATCCCTGGGCTGCCGAAGAGCAGTGTGTGAACTTAACCACTCGGCCACAAGGCCAGCCCCTGTGTGCTTCTTTATTAATGCATTTAATAAGAGTATATCATAGCAGATCTAATAACATTCATAAATTTGAAGTAGTGATGAGCTTAAACAGTATTTCGTGATGTCTGCAACAACTATAATGAGACAGTGATTGTGAGAAAACCATATATACCACTACTATTATGGCAGCAGTAGATTTGTTGCCTACATTCGCAATCGAAGAAATGCTAAATTTCCCTTACAAGCAATAAAAATAAAGATGAAATTTTTTCCTCCCAAGTTCACAGACCTTGCAGTTCTGTCCACAGTCTTCTAAGCATCAACTGGACCCAGGATTAAAATCTTTGGTATAAGTACTTAAAAAACATCATCTTATTTTATTCTTTTAACAATCTTATTATTTCTTTTGCCCCCCATCCTAGTTGCAGGTCATTCTAGTTCTTCCATGTGGGATGCTGCCATAGCATGGCTTGATGAGCAGCGCCATGTCCGCATCCAGGACCCAAACCAGCAAACCCAGGCCGCTGAAGCAGAGCACGTGAACATAACCGCTTGGCTGCAGGGCTGGCCCCAACAATCTTATTTTTAATATTCTCATTTTATGGATGAGGAAATTGAGGCTCAGAGAACTAAGGAAATAAATCACATGTCTTACACAGCTGGTAAATATGGACTGCAGGTTTAAGGAATCAGGTTTTCCTGTCTAATCCACTAGTTTCTCCCCAATGTCCAGAATAGGGCCGGGCCCATAGTTTGTGCTCAATAAGTATTTGCTGAATGAATGAATGAATGAATTGAACTGGATTAAAGGAAAACCAAGCCTGCCTACCTCAAAAGTCCATGCTCTTTCTACTCCTTACGCACCCTAGGCTACTATTAAAATGGGACATTTCTTCTTATTTACCCGGGAGTCAAGAAAAGGTAAGTTCAGTTATCTGATTCTAAAATTCATGTTGAATGTACATATCATGAGCAATATTATCCCATCAAAATTGGAAAACAATTCAACAAATTGAGGAGAAGAGCATCTCAGCAAGGAACATGAGTCCCTGTGGTTTCTCTTGGAAGCAGCTGAGCTTGTTTATGAAACAGGTTGTTACTTTTACTCAACATGTGTCCTTCAACTGACAAATTAGTTGGTGCCAGCAGGAGAGGAGAGAGGCAGGGACTAACAGGGGAGGAGATGTGGAGGACACAGGATCTGGGAGAAATACAAAATGACTGAAAAGAAATGCAGAAGGCCACCTTCTCATCTGAGCAAAGCAAATTTTTCTCAGTGGCTTTTTATAGATATCTAACGTTCTTAACTAACCACTCTTAATTTAATTATCTTAAAGGTGAATTGGATACTGGAAATTTCTTTACATAACAGCAATTCTAATGCTTATAAATTGCACAAGCATTTAAACCCTTATGAACAAATGCATAGGCTATATATGAAATATCAATCTAGTAGTATTAATCAAAAGCTAATCATGAAAAATATTACCCTTGGCCTGAATGGAAGAATGCTGGGGTTACTATTCCAAATTACAGTATTGCAGGGTCCCTTTTAATACTCAGTCATATTAATTGGCAACAGTATACTTAATGTGTTTCCATAACCTCTTCCTTCTGAATCAGAAATTTATCTATCTTTAGGCTGTGTCTTCTTGCCCCAATCCATCATCAACACTCTTATCATTGTTGCAAGTGTGTATTGAGTGTGTTTTCCATGGAAGATACAGGCCTGTCCAGTGGGGATGCATCTAGAAATAAAACAGTCCCTGCCCTTGAGGAGGGAAGAGACAATGGTGCAAGTCCTCGGTGGTTCAGGTTAGAGTTGCTTAAAAAAAGTAGGAGAAAGGCATTAGGAATGGGAAGAAAGAATCAGGGGCTTAGGACGAGACTCTGCATTGGCTTGGACTGGGCCCTATTCAGTTCTGGGCTTCTCCAGTGCCTGGCTAGTGTCTGGCACATAGCAGGCGCTTAACAAAACTTTTGATGACTTCTCTTTGGTCTAGTGGTTCTGCCTAATGAGAATGAAACCAAGAGTACAGATGGAGAACTGCTTTCTGCTCATAAAAGTGCTTAAAGGCGATTTTTGAGGCCAGATGTAACATCAAGGGTGTGGTTGTCTAACCTATGGAGGTAACCCGAGCTGTCTGGTTATGCAGATGCCTGTTGCTGATTAGATGTAGTTAAGTCTTCTGATTTAAAAAATAAACTTAATACTGGTAATATTGGCATAGATGCCTGGCCAAATTTTAAAACATATTTCTAACCAGATTGTTTGGGAGCATTTAGAAAAGAACACAGGGATCACCAAAAAACCACCGTGGGTAAACTCAGAATCAGGCACAGAAACCAATCTCATTTTCTCTTCTGATGGGCTTGGCACATGGCAGGTTGGGGAATAACGCAGTAGAGAGCATGCATTTCATTTCAGCTTTTGATGAAATCTCTCTTGCTATCCATTCAAGTAATAAGACAGATGTGGATTAGTTGATAACAGTATTAAGTGGATTTACAGTTACTTGAGTGTCAACAGCAAAGGAATATGGATTAATGTCTCTCTGTCCTCTGCCTCGTCCTGTGGAAGGTTTTTATCCAACAGTGGGATAAGGACTAGAAGGCTTGCCAGTCAGATTTTCAAATGGCTCCATTTTGGCTTCAAATGGAGATCTTGGCATCTCCAGTTGCCTCAGGACTCCTCTGGTTCAGGCCCTGGTCTCCCCTCATTCCAAAACTCTGTCCCCTAACCCAGCCAAGGCCAAAGGCATATTACATCAGACAGTAAGTATTTTCTCCAGTTGTCCCATAACAGAATGAGCTGCCTTGGAAGGGCATTGAGGGTTCCAGTCGGGACATTTTCCAGGACATCCCTGTGTCAATGAGAGGTTAATCAAGATGATCTCTGAAACTTTCCTGTTGTCCCTTTTTTCTCACACTATATGAGGGAGCAGTGTGCAGTGAAAAGAATATTAACTTTCAGAACAGAATTGAGGGTCCAGCCCCATAGCTGAGTGGTTAAGTTCACACGCTCCAATTTGGTAGCCGAAGGTTCGCTGGTTTGGATCTTGGGTGTGGACCTATGCACCACTCATCAAATCATGCTGTGGCAGGGTCCCACACAGAAGAACCAGAACGACCTACAACTAGGATATACAACTATGTACTGGGGCTTTGGGGAGGAAAAAAAAAAGAGGAGATTGGCAGCAGATGTTAGCTCAGGGCCAATCTTCCTCACCAAAAAGCGTACTTAACAAAAAAAGAACAATTGATTTCACTCTTTACTTATTCAGTAAGTCTCAGTTTCCTCATATATACAATGGGAATAATAATTCCTACTTCACAAGGTTGTGAGAGGGTTAAGAGGCATGGCCTATCTGAAGTACAAAGCACGGAGCAGGCCCTCGATACATGTTGGTTCCCTCCCCTCTTCCAGCACCCAGGTCTAGGGCATACACTTGCTAAGGAGGCTGAACAAGGCTCCCTGAGAGGTGCCCTGCATAGTCCTTGGGACTTGGTTAATGATGGAGCCCACAGAGACCCTCTTTGCAAGCCATCACTGCCAGGATAAAATGGCCCCAAACACGGAGAAGTAGCAGGTTCTTCCTGCCCTTGTAGGTCTTTGATTCTGGCAGAGCAGAAAGGAGAAAGCAGGGGAGTGCAGAGAGATACACTGGGTCCCCCGCTAACTTGTCATGGAATCTCAGGCAGGTTGCTCAGAGTCTAGGGAAACTGTCCCTGTGTCTTCATATGACCAATAATAAGCAGAATCCCCAACTTGATGGGTTTGGGGAGGATTACTCAAGATAAAATATATGTGATTGCCTGTATCAGAGCCTGGCACCCAGAAGGTGCTGAATAAATGGCAGGTTTTTATTATTATTTTTAGTAATATAAGTATCAAAAACAGCCCAAGCCTTTAGGTCCTCAGACTTGGAATTAATCCATTTCAGGGTCTCTGTTAATGGTGAAAGTGCATTTAAAAGCACTTGAGTAGAAGCTGTGGGAGGAATACATGAATGATGACAGGTGAATGCTAATACTGCAGAGAGCTTGGCAAAACAGAGGGTGTTCAGAAGGCCCACGAAGTTTGGGTCTCCGGGATCTTAAAAACCAGCAATCTTTCCCATACTCACACGGGCTGAGACACTGGAGTGAGGCATTGAGTCCTCAAAGGGGCTGGTGGGGGACTGGGGGCTGAGCCTGGCTCTGCCTCATCCAGGTGGGGATCTGACAAGTCAGGCCCTTCTACAGCTCATGGTAACCCACTCTGGAACAGAAGGGGGTGGGTTGGATCCACTTCTCCCTCAAGTCCTTCCCAGGCCTAAAATCCTGGGATTCCAGGTCTGCCTGGCATGTGAAATGGCATTATAATGGAGCCCTTTAGGTGCCTTAATAATTTTGTCTCAAGACTGGAATCTCAGGATTGACTCACTGCCTCATAAATTCCATGCTATTGGGAGAAGCTCAAAGCTCTTTAGAGGCTCTGTGTGTGTGTATATGTAGAGTCTCATAGCCCTTTGTTGTTAGACCTCAGGTGGAGCTATTTTCTTTCTTTCATCTATTTATTCTGTAAGTGCATTTTGCTCACCTACTGTGGCAGACTCCATGCTTTACATCATATTCTTCTAAGTTACTAGCACATTCTCTACTCAAAAAATAATTTTTATAACACATTTCCATTTGCATCCTTAAAGGGACAAGGTGTTTGATGTACTTTAAGTATGTTCACGTTAGATGGACTCAGGGAGCATGCTGGGTATCTCCTGCCTACCCCTAGACCCACTCTCTGCCCTTTGCCTCCCTGCTTCATGCTGCAGGATATTGAGTTGCATGGAGTGCATCCCCTGCTCCCTTGCTTTCTGGCTTCTGGTTGGGTTTGGACAATGGGAAGCATCACAAGAGATTAGAGGGAGGAAGGGAAAAGAGTGGCATTGGGGAATTTATTTCTCTACTTCCTTTGCTGGGACAAACATTACTGCCCCTCTTGCGGCGGCCTTCTCTCCACACTGTCTCCCTCTGGATTCTAGTAACCATGCCTCCTCTTCCCCTTCAGGACTTGGGTAGTGATGGCCTCTGTTTACTGGCCCTGGGCTACTGCCCTGTCCCCAGTGGTTTCCTTACCCTTCCCATACCTTTATAAAGAATCTTCTTTCTTAAAATCACCTCAAATTATCCAATTTGAATGTGCCATCTCTTTCTTCCTGCCACCTTGAATGAAAGATCATCTATTCTCACTTCCTCATTGTGACAGAGGAGGAAACTCAGGAAGTGATTTACCCAAGGTCACTCAATTACACAAAGCCAGGACTCAAACTGAAGAAGACCATGATGAATATATAGAAAGTTGACCCAGTTTTTCCTGTTTTCTTATGTTTACTATTTTTTTCTCAGTCCCTGGAAAATGCTGTCAGGAGGTTTCACAGAGTAATTAGTTATGCTGGCAAGCCAATGAATGGAGCTATGATTTAGATTTCAAGTCTACTTGAGATACTGATAAATTAAATATTGAAATGCACATTTCAGTTTCAATTAAGAGAATCCAAACCTGGTTGAGGAAAAGAGCTCAACCTTACATGCCTTTTTTTTTTTTTTTTTTTTTTAAAGAGGGAAGCTTTATATAACTCCTGCTCTGAGATCACTTCCCCTGCCAACTGATGCTGGTTCTTTGCTCAGGAATCTACTGTAGTTCCACATGTAGGATCAAATGAAAGAACTTATATGAAGTATTTTAAAAAGTGTAACATGCTTCACATGATGCAAAACATTATAGGTACTCAACCTATAAATATCTGATTTAAGGAGAGCATACACATATAAATGGCCCTTTTGCTCATTACCTATTACATCAGATCCAAACTCTTCAGGCAAAATTTTACAGCCCTCTAAAAACATACTGCCTTTCCTCTACAACTCCCTCGCTTTTTCATTAAGGCAGTGTGGAGTAGTGGAGAAAATACAGACCACCTTGAATCAAATCCTAGTTCAGGGTCACTGTGTACAGCTGTGCTGGGCGTGTCCTGCACAAGGATGCTACATCTAAAGTACTCATATCATAGATGCTGTAGATGATTATGTTTTTTATGACAATTTTCCAGAAGATGGTAGTAGAGTGGCTTGCTCTGTTAAAATTGTATACTATGACAATTTTACAACACATAAAAATAAAATGTCTTGAGAAAGGTATGCCTTTTTCTAATATGACCCTCTCCTAGCTTCACAAAAAGCAACTATGTGAGTTTATGAAAGTTCTTTAACCTAACCCTGGTTTCTTAGCTAATCAATGTGCACCCCTTAGAATAAAGATGGCAAATATTTGCCATGGGTACCACAACACTCTCTGCCCATGGCAGATCCCAATAACCTAGCATGGATGATGCCCTTTCTCACCAAGGCTGGATACCACCCACACTGTATCCCATGAGACCACTACCAACCAAATGGGGCTGGCATGCGGCTGACACCCACTTGTCATCACTACCTGAGAGAGTTATAAGGATTTCAAGATGATGAATCTATAACGCCTGGAACATGATGATAGCTGTGGTTACATGAGAACACAAAACTTCCACCAGAGCTCTGGCAATGTTCTCCACGTCTTGGCATACCTCTATTAACAATACCTGGCTCCCACCTCTCTAACAACCTATGCCCTGCCTCAAACTTTGATCAAATACAAAGACTTGGTCTGTGTTAGACATTGTGCTTGCAACCCAGAGTAACCTGAGCTCCCAGCTCTATGCACGTCCTCACTGGCCTCAGCTCACTCAGGTCGCTTCTCTCCTCTGTGAGCTCTGCACAGACCCATGCTCTGTTGCTTTCTGCTAATCGGAGCTTGGTGATGATTTTTAAGTCTTTGTAAAACTCATTATAACTCTTTTAGGTATTGAGGTTCTGGATTCCTATTAAGAAGGCAAATCCCTTGAAGACAGAATCTTTTTCTTCCATTTAGGTTCAAATCTCTGCTCCCATGGGAACTCCACAAACCGTATTGTTTTGGTCATTTCTTTCTTGACAAAGAAAGCATGATCATTTGTTATAACTAGTCCCTGGTCACCTTTTTCATCTGAGCTAAGAAAATGAATATAGTCATAAAATGATTATTGCTCTCCTGGTCCAGAAAGTAAATTTAAATTTTTTCTCTCTTCTTAAGTCCAAAAAACACAAAACTAATTGCGAGCTCCTGATATCTTTATAATACAATCACTTGTAATAAGTAATAATAGCATGTCAAAATACAGTTTCTTATGACATTACTGTTAACTCCTTTCTTTTTTTTTTCCCTGAGGAAGATTCACCCTGAGCTAACATCTGTGCCAGTCTTCCTCTATTTTTCACTATGCCGGCCACCAACATAACATGGCCGCTAACAGAGTAATGTAGGTCTGCAGCCGGGAACCAAACTTGGGCTGCTGAAGCTGAGTGCACTGAACTTAACCAGTAGGCCTCTGGGGCTGGTCCCTCTATTAACTTCTTTAGGATTAATTTGTCCTCCTCACTTCTCATTTGGCCAAATGCATTTCAGTAAGTGCATATGGGAGCTGAGATGATGATGAGGAATTATGAGTTTCAGTATTTATTCTATGCTTTCCTAATACTGCAGCTATGTTCCATGTAAATGAGATGGCATTTTGACTGTGGGTGATATGATAAATATCCAAATATGGTTTGAACAGTGGCATGGAAAGCATGGTGACCGGTTGGTGGGGAGGGGGAGATATCCTCCATTAAATATTAAGCTATTAAGGCAAGGAAATACTCATTGATATAAAATATACAAAAACCAAAACAGAATAGTTTGAAACGCAACCCTTTTCAGGAATCTAAAGCATGCAGGGTTGGAGTACTGTGTGTGGGGGCTCACTAGGTGTGGGGAAATTACCGAGGCTTCTGTGTTCTGATTTCTTCATCTGTAAAATGGGAGTGCTGCCTCTCTGTCAATGACACTTCTGTTGTCACAAGGATTGAAATCAGGGTGGAAGCTGTGCAGCCTGGGGCCTGCACTGGAGCAGCCTGTGGAGGGGAGGAGGGCCCCTGTCCAGGCTGGCTCCACTTGCCAAGCACGGCCTTTTGCTCATCTGTCTTTACTCATTTGTCTGCCAAGAGCTGGGGGGCTTTTTCTAATTTGCAAGAAGGAGCTGTTTGTGCTAGTGGCATCCTGATTGAGATAAGTATGTAATGACAATATTATTCAACCAAGGGCTCCCACATTTTCCTAATGAGTGTGTATCCCTCCCACCAGTGGAGAGAATGTGGAGTTGGATCATCATTATAACCAAACACAGCCAGAAACGGTGGCATGAAGAGGCCAAGGACACAGATTCACAGGATCACAGCATTTGGAAGCTGTTAGATCATCTATTCCAAACACTCTCTTTTTGCAGAAAAGGAGTCCAAGATGCAGAAAATCCACCCCTCCCCCCAAAGAAAGGCTTATTACTTAAGTTCATAAAGCTGCCCGGTGGCAGTTGGAATGAGAACCCTGGTATCCTGCCAGGCAGGCCTGCACATTAGAAGCAGAAGTCTTCCCTTCTCAAGACACATGCTTGTCATCCTGGTTTTGTGGCACTTCAGAATCCAACACTGGAGTACTGCTCTGGACCTCCTTCCCAGGGTCCATGACATTCAGGTTGAAGGTTGACTAGTTTTACAGACACTTGGAGTTTTGACCCCAAGTTCCTCAACACACATTTCCCTGACTTCACCCTTCTGTAATCCTCTCTCAGTTTTCTAGTCTGCCTCTTCGTCCAGCTTCTTCACAATTATTGCCCAAACTATAAATCCCAAACTCCAGCTTTCTCCCTCCAATCATCCTTCCTTCATGGGTGGCCTCAGCTTTTCCCACAGCAAACTCTCTTCAGTGGAAGTCCCTCCTGCCCCCAGCCTGTTTCTTCCTGACTGACTCCGTCTTCTGGAGTCCTCAGGTCCCATCCCTCCAAGACCTGTGCCTCCATCTTTCAGGAAGCTCTTTCCCTTTTTGTCCTTGCCAGCCAAGTAAACCCTCCCCTTCCCCCCTCTTCCCTCTCCAGTGGTTTATTTTCTCATTCATCTAACACTTGTCTCCACCTCATCACCCTGTCACTATCACTGGGGACATTTCAACATTCCACAAATACTTGGACCTCACAGTTCCTTGGCTTAAACTTGGACGCTGTCCACTCCTCGTGAGCACTGCTCTCCTGTTACTTGCCCTCCCACACATCTGCTCCTCAAGCACGATTTCTGACCCCAAGTTTCCTCTCTGGCTACTGTTTCCTTTCCTTCAGCCTGGCCTTAGCCTGTCTTTCTTTCAGAACCATCTCCTCACCCTCATCATGAGCTCTAGTCCCTGATTTCATATCCTCCTAGCTCCCCTGGGTCCCGATTTCCTTACCATCCAGGCTGGACTCGATGGACATTGATTTTATCCATGCTCTTGCCTATCCTGAGGAAACATGTCTCCCTGCTGCTGACCCTGTTCACCCATGCCCATCTGGGCAAATCTCCCATTTGCTCTCTTCCTTCAGGTCACCAGGAGCCAAGTGTTGTCATGTCAGGTCCCCTGGTCTCCTTGTACACACAGGATCAAAAAGTGTAGTCTTCACCAATTTGTGCCTGTCCACATTCCCTATAAAACCAGCTCCAAACTCTCCAACTCTTCTCTGGTGTATGCCCGTCTTCTCACTGTCAGCACTTGGTCTTGCTTCCTACCTCCCTGAGGAGACAAGAGCCCTTCAGCTCCCTCTTCTCCACCTTACTTCTTCTTGATACCTCTTCCATCATCTTATCCTGATCTCTTGTTTCAAAGGGAGGAGGACTCCCCCAACTCATCCTTCCCAGCCATTCTAGATCCTTCCAGAACATCTCTCCTTTTCTTTTAATCCTTCTGTCCCTTGTTAATTCTTTTTCCTCCTCCCTCCACTGATTCCTTCAAGTTTCCACTCTTATTCTCCTTCCTTTACTATCAAAGCTCAATGTCTTATTCTGCATTCACTTGGCATTTAACCCTGCACAGCCTCACTGCCATGTTCACAGTTCTCTGAAGAAGCTCTACCAGGGGTTGCCTGTTACCTCCTACTTGTCAAATCCAAAGGCTTTGATCAACTGCTGTCATTCTCTAAAGGCTCTCCTTGGAACTCTCTGACCCTTAATTTCCATGTTCCTAACTGGCCCACTGCTCCTGCAATTTCTGACCACTTTTCCCTTGGCCTCCTTTCCTTGACATTCCTGGAGTACAACCTCAGCACAATTCTATGCCCTCTGATTCCTCCCTCCCTGGGAAAGCATACGTCCTCCCAATGATCCCTTCTCCATGGAACACTCTGTTGCCTCTCTTCAAGCTCTCTATGGACTTCTTGCTAGCCCTTTAAAAATTTTTGTTGTGGTGGTGGTGGTGGTGGTAAAACACACATAACGTAAAATTTACCATTGTAACCACTTTTTAGTGAACAGTTCAGTGGCATTAAGTGCATTCACTTTGGACTACAACCATCACCACTATACATCTCCAGAACTTTTTTCATCTTGCAAAACTGAAAAACGCTATACTCATTAAATAATAATTCCACATTCCCTCCTACCCTCAACCTTTGGCAAGCACCATTTCACTTTATGCCTCTCTGAATTTGACCTACTAGGTATCTCATATAAGTGGATTCATATAGTATTTGTCCTTTTATTATGGGCTTGTTTCACTTAGCACAATGTCTTCAAGGTTTGTTCAGGTTGTAGCATGTGTCAGAATTTCCTTCCTTTTAAAGGCTGAGTAATATTCCATTGCATGTATGTGCCACATTTTGTTTATGTATTCAACCATTGATGGACAGGTGTCATTTAACAAATTTTTAATGAGCTTTTCTGTGCCAGGTCCTGTGATAGGCACTGGGTAGACACTGGAGAGTGAACAGACATCGTCCCTGTCTTTGTGGAGCTTACAGTTCATGTGGTGCCCTGGCTGGGTATGACTTGCATCTTCCCTCATGGGTATCCCTTGGGGGTTCAGACCATATCTGGCTCCTGTGGCAGCCCCAAACCCCTAACAAAACTTCTTGCACAGAGTTGGTGCCCAGTAAAAATTTGCTGAATGAGTGAATGAATGAACCCAATAAACACTTGTGAATAGATCAGTTTTATAAATACATACCTTGAAATCCTTCTCTTGAAATTTCATCTCTAGAGAGTGTTTGCAGTAGAAGTTACCTCCAAACACAGCATGGATCACTCAAGTTTTTATTACCGAGAGGTTCCTGTTACTCCATAAATCTTGGGCTCCCCCAATGTAAATTGCCATTGAACAAGCAGAATGACGACATGGGCATTCTTTTTATCAAGGGCCTAGTATGAAGACAGATTAACTTGGAGAGAACGGCACCAGCCTGGGTATCTGCCCCATCCCTCATTCTTATTGTGATTAATGAGATGGGGCGCATATTTTTTTCTATTCTGCCTGAAAACATATTGAGTTTATGCCTCATCCTACAATGTTAAATATTGTCTTAGAATTACATTATCTCTTACACAGATGGATGGGACTAGTGCTGTGTGTACTGC
The DNA here is from genome assembly GCF_021613505.1 of Equus quagga. NCBI lineage: Eukaryota > Metazoa > Chordata > Mammalia > Perissodactyla > Equidae > Equus > Equus quagga. The sequence continues at coordinate 115,123,232 of NC_060271.1, read as the reverse complement.
TGACAGTTTTCCTGAAGTGGAACCAGGATTGCTAAGAGAATCATTCAGCCGTGATTATAGCTGGAAGCGTGCAGAGACCTCTAGTAAAACTAGAATATACAGGTATGCAGTGAATCCAAGAGCAAAGGATTAATGCAAAGATGCTGCAGACCAAGAACCAAGACAGTCAGGGGTAGGTATGTTTTTCTGGTGGGCAGCTAACTAACAATAATGCCATCTTGATGAAGTAGAATCCTTAAGGGATCCTGTCTTCATATTTGTAACTCGAGCACCTTAGCACTGAGTGAGAACTCAATAAATACTTTTGAAATGAATGAATTTATATTTTTCAAACTATTTTCATATTTACTATTTCATTTTATTCTTAAACTAACCTTATGAGATAGATAGGCAATGAACTATTATTCCCAATTTATAGGTGGAGAAACTGAGACACGAAATGGCACTATCAGTCACTTGGATTACCAGGGTGCTGGGATTAGTAATCTGGCCTCTTGACCTGACATCCATGGGCTGTTCTCCCACTTGATTCAGTCATCTTTTCAACAAATGTTTGTTAAGCAACTAACATGTTCCAGGTTCTATACTTGATTGTGAATGAAGATTGGGGAGATGGAGAAGACATGCTCTCTTTCCTCAGGGATATAACAGTTTACAGAGGATATGGTTTTGAATAAAAATCATTACAATCAAATTTCCAAGAGCAACAATAGAGGCATGGGCACTATACTGTTGCACATGGAGGTTTAGGGCACTAACTTCACTTGGTGAGGCTGGACAGGCTTTGGAGAAGAGATGATATTTCAATCAGAGGAATTTTCTAGGTAGACATGGCAGTTTAAGAATCCCAACCTAGGGGCATATGCAAAGGCACAGAGAAATAAAGCAGCCTGCATCTTCAGGGAATTCCAGTCAGCATGGTTGGAATGTGGCTGTAGGGGTGGGCAGTGGCAGAGAAGAAAGACTGGAGAAGGAGCAGGGGCTAGATTCATTTAGCATTCAATCAACTAAATTTATGGAGCACTTACCAAATGATATGAACTGCATTTGATGCTGTAGATGCAGTGGGTATAATGAGAGAAAATCCTTGCCCTCATGGAGCTTTGAGGGAGTCTGACAATAAATAAGGAACCAAATACATTAATTAATTACAGATTGTGAGTAGTGCTAAAAGGAACTAAAGAAGGTGCTGTGATAGAGAAAAACAGGTCACAGCAAGCATTCCTGAGGTGGCGATGTTTTAGCTGAAACTAAAAGATGAGGAGGAGATGACAGTATAGAGCCGACGAAAGGGTGTTCGGGGGAGCAGTAAGTGCAAAGGGCCTGTGGCTGGGAGAGACAGATGGACAGTGACTATGGGGAGAATGGTATGAGAGAGGGTCAGGTATGTGAGCGAAGCCAGGATCTACAGGGCTTTTGGCAAAGATTTTACTCTGAGACCAATAGAAGCCATTCAAAGGTTTTACTGTGAAATGACATAATTTGATTTATATTTTTAAAGTTTACTTTGGCTGCTATGTAGAGAATGAATTAAAGGGAGCAAAAGTGGAAGCAAGAAGGCTAGTTAGGAGACTACTGCTGTATCCTGGTGAGAGATGACAGTGGCTTGAACCAGAGTGGTAGGAGAGAGGGGGTAAATGGGTAAGTATATATTTTGGAGGTAGAATTGATGGGGCTTGCTTTCAGAGAGAACATGTGGCGAGGGGTGAAGGAGGGGATGAGGAAGAATCATGGCCTTGGGTAATGCTCAGATGATGGGCCACTTCCTGAGATGGGGTGAAGGAGGCAGCCAAAGGTGGACTAACACGAAGAAACTGGAGAGAACTCGAGGCTTGGCACAAGACTGGGCTTGATCCCATAGGAGATAGCAAGCCACTGAATGATGCTGAGCAGAAGAATAACGTGACCATGATGTGGATCAAGGCTGCCCCAGGGAGAGAAGCCCAGGGCATCCTGGCCTACATGCCGATCTATATGACCAGATTCATATCCAAAGTTATACGACCACACAATAACCACACCCCATCTGCACTGAAACCATTTAATGACTTTTTACATCATCTTTTCTTTGTCTAGTAAAAATAAGTCATGTACCCATGCCTTATAAATTTAGGTCTAATCCTCGACACATTGCAGCTCTTCCTGCCCATGGGTCCTGTCCCCATGCCTGCAGCTCTTCACTGCCTGTGGGTCCTGTCCCCATGCTATTCTCTGAATAAAGGAGCACTACTGTCAGACTTTGAGAGTCCAAGAAATCTTTCTTTCGACTCCTTGACTCGCCGAGCCTGCATCAGTCAGATTGGCACTTTAGAAGGTTGTTTTGACAGCTGGGTGGCAAGTGCAGGTAGGGAGCCTAGAGGTGGGGCGGGGGGAAGGCAGGGGGAGGAGTCTAGGGTGATGGTAGCAGTCAAGACAAGAGATGATGAGGGCCTGAAATAGGGCAGAGACCCAGACTGCTTATTGTCTGCTGACACCCAAGATGTCAGGCTCTGTTAGGATTATGAAAGAAAATGTGGTTCCTATCTAGGAGGGGACAGTAACTGGACTGGTGTAAGGGAAGCCAACTGGACTGAGAGTAATTCTGAGACCTTTAGGGCCTCTTGATGGAGCATAACTTGGGGGCAGCTGGGCTACTCTCTGGTTCTCAGGGCAGGAAGGCTGATGAATTCCCTACTGGGTGAGATACCCTGATGGCAGTTTTCTAACCATCTGGGGCACCCAGTCCTGACATAGTCCTCAGCACAGCATCCCAGGACTGTCAGGAAGGGGTGGTGTCAAGAGACCTGCTGTTACCCCAGAGCTGGGGAGCTGGTTTCTTCTCCCTTGGAACATGCCAGTTCCTCCTCAGGAGACTTTTGGAGCATCAATGACCCCAGAACAAATGTGCTGTCTAGAGATGATTGAACTGTCTTGGGGGTAGTGAGTTCCCTGTCACAGAAGTTCAAACACTTGGCAGAGGCTTGAAGTATCAGCTGGAAGTTGTACTAAATATCCTAAAAGTCTCCCACCTGCCCGAGCTTCTCGTTCTCTTTGGTTCTGATGAGCTTGAGAGGAGCTCTGTGTTGGGCCGGCACTCCTGACATGCTTGGAATTTCATTCTGGGTGGAAGAGCTTGAAAGGGCATTGGAACTGGGCCCTCTGCTGTGCAGGCACTGTCTGTGGTGGCTGGGAGCTTCAGGGAGTTGCTTCATACAGATAAATGGGTGCAGGAAAAGCCAGAGATGGTAGCAGACACATCACGTCAGAGCATTCATGTGATGGCAGAGAAATCATCATTCAAAGAGGCCAATCCCAGCACCATCAGCTCTTCCTATAACATAAGGCAGCCACAGGGTACTATAGCCTCCCTAAAGAGAACCCAATGAGAGGCTGAGAAGATTTCAAACACAAAAGGGGGCAGATTAATTGGAAAAAAAAAAAGTAACATTTGTTTGGTTCAGCAGTCAGCAGCGCCCCACTGGGGCTGTTTACTGATGTCTACCACTGGGTGAATGCATGTGGAAGAAAACCCAGCACTTGTGTAATGTAAGTGGCTGCAGACGTTGTAATAAAACCCACATGGACTCCCACAGCAATCCCCTGAACTAATGAATTCTGGCTTGCTACAGATTTGTGGTTAGCCCTCGCAGAGCCAATCCTCCTATGAGAAGCATCTCTCCTCACCTTGTGATCTTTAGGGTCAGTGCTCTCCAAGGCAACTGTGGCTGCGGGAAGGATGTCTGACCAGGTGGGTCCAGAGGTTTTTAGTAAGTCTCCACCAGAGACAACATTCTGGGGCAACAGGACTCAGTTTCTTTTTTCCTTGTACAGAGTTCTCAGAACAGGAATCGAGCTTTGGGCATTTGATTCCTTTTTCAGTTTCTGCATCCTTCTTGCTTTTCTTCATATTATTCTATCAAATAAGTTACAACAAATACCAATTGCTTTTACTGCTAGGTAAAACCAAGGAGCACAGAACATGACCTCTGGTTGGAGCAACAGATTCGAGATTGAGACACCCCGTCAAGGAAACACAGGAGCAGTCTCAGGTGTAGACAACGTGATTTCATCAGGGGCTAATGTCATCAGACTTTTTAGAAAACTTGGGACGACTTGTCTTCAGAAGTCGAGCAGGATTTGTAGAGGACAGAGAAGACTGACAGAGTGTTTCAAGTGGGACACTGGGGCAATGGCCCAGATTATAGCTAAGGAAGTCACTTAAAGTAAGAGGCAGAAGTATTGGCAAGGATATTGGGATACTGGAACCCTTGTGCACTGTTGATGGGAATGTAAAATGGTGCAACTGCTATGGAAATAGTATGGTGGTTCTCAAAATAATTAAAAATAGAATTACCATATGATCCAGCAATTCCACTTCTGAGTATAGATCCAAAAGAACTGAAAGCAGGTCCCAGGGAGACATTTGTATACTCTTGTTCATAGCAGCATTATTCACAATAGCCAAAATGCAGAAGCAACTTAAATGTCCATTGACAGATGAATGGATACACAAAATGTGGTATATACATACAATGGGATATTATTCAGCCTTAAAAATGAAGGAAATTCTGACAAATGCTAAACATGGATGAACCTTGAAGACATTACAGTAAGTGAAATAAGCCAATGGCAAAAGGACAAATACAGTATGTTTCCACTTATATGAGGTACTGAGAGTAGTCAGATTCATGGAGATGAAGTAGAATGGTGGTCGCCAGGGGTTGGGAGGAGTGAGGATGGGGAGTCAGTGTTTAATGGGTAGGAGTTTCAGTTTGGAATGGTAAAAAAGTTCCAGAGATAGATGGTGATGATGGTTGCACAACAATGTAAATGTATTTAAGACAACTGAACTGTACACTTAAAAATGGTTAAGATGGTACATTTTATGTAAATTTTACCACTATAAAAATTTTTTTAAATTAAAAATTATTAAAAGAACAAGAGACAGAATGGTTTTCAGATGCAGACCAGGAGAAGCAGGGCTCAATTTTCATTAGCATTTTTGTGACCCCAGTACCTCGCAGAGCACCTGGGGCTTGGGAAGGTTTCCCATTTGAGGGATGAAGGAATGAGTTGAACCCAAACACTTCAAGAGAAGCAAGAACTTCTCAGAATAGCAGCAGGAAAGGCAGGCCAAGCCGACTGAATCATGACTTAAGATGTGTCCCCACAGTAGAGCAAGAGGCCACTGAAATCACTCAGCTGACACTTCTTAAGGCCTGCTCGCCAAGCCACCTGCTGATTATAATCTGATATTTTGGCTGCCCATGTGGATCTGCTTGCAGGCAGAGAATGCATTGACCAAAGACAGGATTCTCAGTAATCATTATATGTTTTATTGGATATGTAAAAATTAGCATACATAACTTACAGATGTCTTTTGGGAGTGTGGTTAGCCTGGGTCCGGAGCACGTATGGCCCTGCAAAACTGAAGATCTGATCTAGAACTTGGTGAGTACACTGAGAAATTGCTGCCCTGCAGGGCCGTGCTGGCTTTCTTAAGAATCCTTTCTACTATCAGATGAGCAAGAAGAGCAGAAGGTGCCTCTATAATTGTTCTCTCCTCTGGTCCCAATTAATACCTGTGTGTGGACATTCGGATGCATTTCCTTTAGACCCTTGGTACCCAGAGGGGTCGGAGCAGCATAAGCATCTCCTGGGAGCTGGTTAGAAATGCAGATTTTCAGCTCCATCCCTGACCTACTGAAACAGAATCTGCATTTTAACTAGATGCCCAGGTGATTCACATGCACAACAAATCGGGAGAAGCTCTGCTTCAGACCATCTAATTCTTGTTTCTCAAGCTTCCTCAGTCATGGGAGTCATCTGGGTTTCATTATTAAAGAGATTTCCAGGTTCCTCTCTTGGTGATTCTGATTCAGTAGGTATTTTTACTTTAATGGAAAAGAAGAAAGGTTAAAAATGGGATGTGAGTAGCTTGTGCAGGTACTCCCATGTGTCAAGGGAAGAGGGATACTCAACCCATACTATAAAAAGACACTTGTTTCTGGAACACACGCACATACACGCACATGCTCGCGCACACACAGAGACATGTGTGGGTCACATGTGGGAGGTCATGTGTGGGAGGCTTCCTTGTAATGAAAGCTTCCAGAGGAAAAGAGCATTAATTCTTGTGAATATTTATAAACAATTTGTAGCAAATTTTGGATGTTCAACATTTAAATAACAATTCTGGCTTTGACCTTTTCCAGCATTACTGATTTCAGCTTTATCTCTCATTGAAGCATCTTCAACACATCCTTAGTTTCCTCTGATATGTTAAAAGAAACTTTGCGTTTTTTTTTATTGTAGCCAAGAAAGAAAGGCTTAAGGAGAACACAGATTCCTTCAACCATGGAGAAAGCTGGTTTAAGATTAAATTAGATCAGCAAAAGCTTTCTGTACTCACTAGTACAATCCCTTTCAGTCCCTGCTACTCTCATGCTTTTCACTGAATATAAACTCTGAAATCTGGAAGAAAGAGCCTTTCTACCTTCTTGGCAAGTATCTCACTCTGGATCCTCATGAATCCTTAGAAACCTGTATTCATGAATGAATTCGTATTCCTGCACTGATTCATCAAAAAACAGTGACTCATCCTAAATTACGCAAAAATCAAGGACACACAACTGGAATCTAGTTCCAATGTATTTCTCAATCGAATGCCTTTTACAACAACTTAAAAAAATCTTTCAGGTAAGCAATTATAATGCAGACTTTTGGGACATTAGAGAGTCAGAAGGAAAGAAGGTAGAGTGGGAGACAGACATTGAGAGAGAGAGAGAGAGAGAAAAAAAAGAGAGAGCTAAAGAGGGGACTTTATTTGCAAGGAAACTAAAAGGTAGTTTTTATGTTTAGCAATTGTGATTCCCTTGTATTTCACATTTGGGACTTGTCACTTTGCACTTAGAAGAAGAAAGACCAAGCAGTGGCTTCAGTCACCACTTCCTGCTCCAGGAATCCAAATGGAATCATGAGTATAATGGAAGCTCCTACATTGGGTCTGGGCTAAGATGACCAGTGGAAGTGGCCACAATCCCCTGACATCACCATAGCTTCTCTTGAAGGGAAGGAGAAGTCCCAGAGGAGGTGAAAAGGCAGCTGGGATGAGCAGAGAGAAGAGTGTCACTCAGACACTGACAAAAACCTGTCGTCCCTTTAATTAATTCCTTCATCTGCTTCATCAAGGATGAAATGTACCTAATAACTGACATTCTTAAAGCCCCTTAAGAGTCCCTGGAGGGAGGTGGTTGCTATTTTAAAGCATAAAAATATTAGCGGAGAGAATCAACCAATGAATAAATCAATACTTGTTTAGCATCTGCAATGTGCTTAGCATCATACCAGTTGAAAAGGTGGGCACAATAAGTATAAAACATGGCCCCAGTTGGAAGGTGGCCATGCCTACAGGCTTTAGAACTCAGAGTGAACTGAGAACTCAGAACTCACAAAAACCTAAGTTCAAATCCTAGTTCTACTGCTTTGGGAAGTTGCTTAATTTCCCTAAGCCTTACTTTTCTTCCCTGTAAACTGAAGTTAGTAATATTTACTTCACAGGATAAGTATTCAATATGTACAATATTTGTAAACTATTTAGCTTATAGCAAAACTTCAAAACTAGTAGAGAAAGAACAGTCTCATTGGAGGAAACCAGAAACTTCTACACAAACAATTTGTGAACAAAAGTACCACTGGGTATTGCTAGACTAAGGAAACAAGAACTGAGTAGAGCAACTGACAGGCATGATCTGATCAGATGGGACACTGGAGTGGTATTTTGTAGTCTAGACAGTTTGACAGAGTTGAGAAGAGAAGAGAATAGAGTGGGTTGAAGTCTTCCAGGAAGCCTTCGTGAGGGAGGTGACTCATGAATGAGGGGCTCCATCTTGACCAGCTGTATCTGAGCCATGCAAGTCAGACTGAAGGAGAGGTAGGGCATGGATAAATGGCCTTGATCCCCCTGACCCTCCAGCTACCAACTCTCACCAACCTTTTACACTTAAGCTCCTCAATATAATTGTCTGCACACACACACTCAGTTTCCCATCTCCCTTTCACTACTTGTATTCTCGGCTCTTTTGTCTTCTCACTCTTTTCTCCCTCCGGGGATTTTTTTTCCAAACAACTTTATTGAGGTATAATTTATGTGCAATAATTACATTCATTTAAAGTGTACAATTTGATGAGTTTTAGAAGTCGTTGCACCAGGAAACCATAACCACATTCAAAATATAGAACATTTCTATTATCTCCCCATCACTTCCTGAAAGTCCTCTCGCCCCTTTGCAGTCAGTCCCGCCCTACTCCCCAGGTACACCCTGCCCTGCTTTCTGTCACTGTACATAAGTAGAATAGTTTGCATTTTCTGGAATTGTATACAAATGGAAGCATACACCATATGGTCTTTGTGCCTGGTTTCCTTCCCTGGGCAGAAATGATTTTGAGATCCATCTGCACTGTTGCAAATATCAATAGTTCATTTCTTTTTGTATCTGGATAGTGTTCCATTGTATATACAAACCACAATTTATTTATCCACTTACCTATTGGTGAGTCATATCCAGTTTGGGACTATTGCAAATAAAGCTGCTATGAATTTTAACATGTAAGCCTTTGTGTGAACGTATATTTTCATTCTCTTGGATAAATATCTAGGAATGAGATAGCTAAGTTGTATGGGAGATGCATGCCTAATTTTCAAAGAAACTTCCAAACTGTTTTCCAAAGTGGTTATGCCATCTCACATTCTCATCAGCAGTTTATGAGAGCTCTAGTTCCTTCACATCTTTGCCAACACTAGGTACAGTCAGCCTTTCTAATTTTAGCCATTCTAATTTTCCTGATGATGAGTGATGTTGACCATCTTTTCACATGCTTAATGGCCATTTGTATATCTTCTTTTGTGTAATGTCTATTAAAATCTTTTGCCCATTTCTTAATTGGGTGGGTACAAGTCATTCGTCAGATATATATATATGTATATATATATATATATATATACATATTATATACACACATATATATACACACACACACACACATATATACGTCAGAGAGATATATAATCACAAGTATTTTCTTCTATTCTATGACTTGGCTTTTCATTTTTTAAATGGAATCCCTTGAAGATCAACAGTTTTTAATTTTGATAAACTCCAATTGATTAATATTTTGTTTTATGGTTTATGCTTTTTGTGTGTTATCTAAGAAATCTTTGTTGACCCAAGTTTGAAAAGATTTTCTCTTATGTTTTCTTCTAGAAGTTGTATAGTTTTAGATTTTACATTTAGGTCTATGATGCTTTACCAGTTAATTTCCTATGTATTTTAATATACTCCCATGGCTCCAAGGTCATGCCAACATGCCAACAACTCCTAAATGTTTTTCTCTAGCCCAGATCTTTTCTATGAGTTCCAGACCCTGTGTCTACCTGCACATCCACTTGGATGTTTATAAGTTCCTAAAAACTCACGATCTCCAAACTGAACTCTCTCCTTTCCTCTCCATGCCTGTGCCTCCTTCATTTTTGCCTGTTTTAGCAAATGGCTCCATCAACCCAATTAGTAAAGGCAAAAGTACCTCCCTTTCTCCCCTACCTGTATCTAATCCATTACTAATCCTGTCTATTGCACCTTGCACATATCTGCAAATCCATTTAATTCTCTCCATATCTTACTCTCTAGTTAGGACTACCCTCCTGTGCCCTAGGCTGCTGCAAAGGTCTGGGGTCTCCTTCCCCACTGCTGCCCTACCTCCAATTTGCTCTCAGTCCTATCCTGAACACTCTACATCAGTTTTCTGTGGCTCTTAAGATTAAGGTTGTGATCCTCAGTGTGCCTGATCTCTCCTCTGCCTGTCTTTTTCCCCATCCTTTTTCCCAGCCAGGGTTCTCTTCACTTTCAGGGCCAGATGTATCCGTTTTCCTAAAAAAGGTCTCACCTCTTTCCCTTCAGGGCCCTCACATGCTGTTCCTACTCCCAGGAAGAGTCTTGCCACTTGTCATATTACTACTCTTCCTTCAGCCTTCAATTCAAATGCCACTTCCTTGGGAAGGTTCCTCTGACCCCCCGGCCCAGGTCGGGTCCCCCTTTATAGGAGCTCATAGAAGCCTGTACTCCTTGGTAACTGCATGATTATACATGTAATTATTAATGCTCATCTCCCCCACCTAGTCTGTAAACTTCATGAAGATAGCAATTGTTTCTGCTTGTTCCTAGCTCTATTTCTACAGTCTAGCACATTTCCCTGCACATAGTAAAGGAATAGTTATTGAGATAAGTATTTACTGAATGAACGAATGAATGAAGATAAACAGAAGGGCAACTTAGGATGGAAAAGAGGAAGGCCATGGGACACGAGCTCACCAAGACAGGGGGGTCAGAATAGAATCATGTGGTTGTGGGAAACACGTTATTGATCTTCTTTTTGAATCGGGAATCAATAAATAATTTTCTCTCCCCAATCATGTAAGCAGACAACTAATTATAGCGAGACTGGTGGGACTACATTGCTTTCACCAAAATCAAAACCTGTAACCAGTTTTAGAAGCCTATGGTAAAACAGTTCAGCACAAAAGATGCAGATGTAACTCTGAATTCTCTGATCACAGCAGCTTCCTGTTTAAAAGCAATTAAGCGCAGGCATCAAAAGGCACAAGCAAGAGGGGAAAGTTCAACCAGAGGAAGATATTCTCATTAGCCAAGTGGAAAAGAGAGTGATTCTTTTCACTTTTCCTCTAGAACTTTTGGAAATTCTATTCACAGGGTTGTGAAAGGCCAGTTCAAGCCTGACTGAGCAGGGTTGAGGAGAGAGCAGGGTCCAACGATTTGAGTGGGGGCTCGGCAGTGAGAGAGCTAGAACCTGGGTCCCAGCTCAGCAGGAGTTTCCACAAAACAGCAGTAAGCATGCAGATCTAATTTTTTCTTGCCTCAGTTTATCCAATAAGACATTACGTATGCATCCCTCCGCCCGTCCCTCTCCTTAGTGGTTTGTTATTCAATTTTGCCTCTAAATAGAACAAAATGACTAAGTGCACTGCTGGGGTCTGGTTGGAGTGCGGATATGATCTCCTCCCTTCCCCCTCCCTACTCATGTCCTCAGGACACAGGGCTGTGCAGTAAACTTCTCTCCTGCTCACACTGAAAGCCTGTTCTTCTTCTGCTCTCGTTTTTCCCAAACCAGCACCACACATGAGGCTTTGCATAGCATCCTCCTCCCAGGCCCAGCTAGCTGAATTAAGGGGCTCATTTCTCTACCCTGCAGGAGGTGGTGTGTCCCTGGGTAGGCAATGGATGTGCTGTTTCACATGAAACAGGTAGAGGAGACAGTCTCTTCTCATAGTGTTTGCCCCTGTCCACCTGACATGTCACCTGACAGGGCCACCAGTGAACTCCCTGGGGGGTGGGAGTGGGGGCGAACCACCTCTTCACATCTCTTTTGGAGAGGTCATATCATATAGCACGGTAGTCATGGGCTCTGGAGTGAGACTCTGTAGGTTCGAATCCTAGCTCTGATCATTACTAGTGGGACTGTGGGCAAGTTCAGTCTCTTCATCCATAAAATGGGGATAATAATGATATGTTACTTCACAGGGCTATTTGAAGATAAAATGAGTAAAGGTTCTTGGAATAACACCTGCCATATAGTAAGTGCCATACAAGTGGTGGCAGTGGTCCTCATCCATGTTTTCCACCTCTGGTCAGGGATCCTACTGCTTTCAGCCTGCCCAGCACAACAACACAAGATACCTTCGCTCATCATCTACTTCAACTCAGAAATCAGCAGGACAATATTTTTGAGGTCTACTTGTAAATATCAGGCAACAAATATTTATTAAAAACCTGTTCTGTGTCGGGCACTGTTTTGGACTTTGGGCACACCAAAATGAAAGTACAGTGTATACCTATGTGAAGTTTGGTCTCTATTAGGGGAAATGGCCAGAAATGCACTGGTGAGTTTCCATGGGATTGGAGCTATTAGTTACAAGGGGCCTTAGGGGTTAAGAGAGAGGGATGCACAGGGACAGAGGTGTCTGGGCAGATGTCCCAGAGAAGGTGCCACCCTTACAATCCTCATAGTCATACATCTCAGGGCCTCAGGATCATAATTATACAACTGATATTGTATTTCTCTTATGTTATCTAATGCACCATCATATCTCTGAACATAAAATTATAATAGACTGAATAGATTCGACCACCTTTTACTAAGGCACTGTGCTAAGGGCTTTCACACACATTATGTCATTTAGCCAATTCTCTATGAGGACGTCCAGATTTCCTCAGAAACCAGGATGCCAGATGGAATAATTTTTTGATGGATGGAGTCCATTACCAGTTTAGGCCATGAGCCCAGGGGATTGAAAAAGCATAAATCAAGCAATTGTCCTGGTGATGCCACTCTTTCCAATTTTTAAACCTTCTGTGACCAATGGAGATATTACCTGACTCTCTCGATGATAAAAGAATTAGCTCATTGAATCACCACAGGATCATCTGGATTGCAGCTTTTCTTCTTCACTGGTTTCCAGAACATGGTTTAATTTTGACACTGAAGAGGGTTGGCTGGTGTCTTTTGTTTCTTTCTGTGTGCTTTGTTTTACCGCCAAAGACTTCTGGCTGTCTGATTTGTACTTAAACCTAGATGTCGTGTGCATGCCTGATGTATGATGAGAGAGAAGGAGAATGTCTCCCCTCCTACTGCCTTGCCCCCCCAGCCCCGATCGTCTCCTACTCCAGCCTGGGCTTCACTCTGAGATCACCAAGTCAAACTCAGTTTGTCAATCAAATTCCCAAATCTGAGATCTTAAAAGATCTCACATAGTTCAAGCCCTTGCTAAAGGGACAGAGAGTAAAACAGGGCTGGTGATGGCTACAGGGTTCCCCAGTTCCCTTCTCTGGAGTCTGGCCAGCTGCAGAGAATGAGTCAGAATAGTCATGAGGCTGTCTCTCTGGCACTAACCTCGGACCCATTTTAAATAACGCATCTAAATGTTAATGCACACTTAAGACAACAGTGCCGCTCATACACTTCCCAAATTGATTCATTTTGCAGTGAGCCTGATGCAATTTATTCAGTATAAAAATGTCTCTGGCAATTAGGGGAACAAAGGGGCAAAGCTGGCGGACTGCAAGGATGACAAATAAAGCAAGATGACGTGAAAGCTGGGGCCAGAATTAAATTTCTTTTTGAATCAGATATTTTGGGGAATGTCAATAGCAAACAAGAAAGGCCTTCATTGCCTGCAAGAGAAACATGAGGATTCTCCATCTGAAGGAAAAGATGCAAACAATCTAAGAAATGGTTTTGATGAAATGTCCCAGCAGCCTCCCTGGTTCCTAATGGTGACAACTTTAGGGTGTCTGGGGTTCAAACAGCAGGATGCAGCTGGTAGAAGAGTGAGCCAACCTTAAGCTACATTGGTGGGTAGAGGTTTCCAGATCACTGAAGAACAGGCCCCTGACCCCTTCACTTGTAAGACTACATTGGAAGAATGTGGCTCTGGAAAATATGCTGTAGAAGAAACTGAAATTGTTTAGCTTGGGGGAAAAAAACATTAAGAAGAGATGTGAAAGCTATCCTCAAAAGAATGAAAAACTGCCTTGGTAGGAGAGAGTAGGCCTGTTCTCTATAATTCCAGAGGAGAAACAGAGGATCAACCAGATAATGGTGACACAGGAGAAGGAACTATCATATGTTGTCTGCTCAAATTATTCTAGGTGCCTTATTCACCTTACCATAGTACTACTTCATAGGGACACTGCAGTATTAAATGCAATCACATGCCTTAGCTAAGAACATGGTAAACGCTCAATACACTTCAGCTATCCTTGTTAAAAACAATAATCCTTACAAAGCTCCTATAAGGTAGGCATTACTAGTCCCATTTTATGGATGAAACACCAGAGGTTGAAGAAATTAAATAATTTCTTAGAGACATTCAGTAACTTTCCAAGGTTACAAAGCCAGGAGGCCATTAGCAAGTTCTTCCTAGTGGCTGGAGCTGCCCCATGGTGGGGTGGTCTGCTCCACAAGATGGTGAGCATGCTGCTACTGGCTGGATTCAGGCAAGGTGAAGTCAGATGAGCTTTGGAAGAGGCTCTTGCATTGGTTTGGGGTTGAGGTCAAGGGATTGAATTCAATTACTTCTAGGGTTCTTTTTTGTTCTATGACTGAAATATTTTTCAAGTTTTGCTGGCTAGAATCTATCTTAGCATAAATAGTCACCTGGGAATGTGAAATTGGAGAAGCAGCCACAGAAGCAGTCCAAGGACCCAAGGGCCACAAGCATACAGTGAAATGCAGGAGTTTTTATTTCCATCTGAACTCTGGCTTTGCCAACCACCAAATTTCCTGGCTCACACTGCATATACAATGAACCTGCTGCCACCAGCTCCCCAAGCCCCAGAGGCCAGCCTGAAGTTAGACAAAGTAGCAGAAGGTTAATCAAGAAAGTTGATAGACAAGTGAGGATTTTTAGAAACAGAAATCATCTAGGTCTATTAAGAGGATGACCCAGGGGGCAGCAAGAGGCTCCCAGGAAAAGTGACCAGGTTGGAAAACTGCAGACAGAGGAGTTACTCTGAGGCCTGCAGATGAACAGCCAATAGAATAATGATTAGAATTTCATGGAGTCAGGAAGGAATTTTAATTTTGGGAGAGAAAGACAAAATAATGGAGGGAATATTTAAGGAACAATTGGAGAGAATGCAATTGGAATTCATCCTGGCTAGTCTGAAAAGATGAAAACTCAACAGGAGTCAGTGTGTTTAAGTGGGAATATAAACACTAGTAAACTAAGGAAAGGGAGAAATTGGGGGGAAAATACCAAGTAGAGTCTCTTGTGGAAGATTAGAAAACCTACAGGAAACACATATAGGAAATTACCTGGAAAATCAGAGGGGCTAAAAGGAACACAGAAAGGGGAATCAGAAAGCATGGGAACCATCTCATTTCCAAGGCTAATGTATGCCAGCATTTGCTTAGTAGTGTGAGATGGTTAGGGCTACAAATGGAGATGACACAGGCTGAGGACAGTCAATATATCTGGGGTTGGTTAGAAGGAAGTGAGTTGTTATGGAGGATAGAGATGGAATTTTGGTCGAGTTTTCTAGACACATCTTTTTCTTAAAACCATATCTCAAGTTCTCAAAGAGTTCCTGGTTCAATTAATTGGGGGTTTGTTCATTTAATAAGCATTTCTTCAACATATACTGTGAGTTAGGCACTGTGCCAGGCACTGGAAATACAATGATAAATAATGCCAATCCCTATTCTTAGGGAGCTTAATTGGTGAGAAAGACATATAAAGGAACAAATGTGGTGCAGTGCTGAGAACTCTAACAGAGATGTGGAACAGGCAACAAAACTTAGTGCAAGGGATGGTGTAATCAACACTGCTTGCAGTGGGTCTTGGGTCTCGGGAAAGGCCTGGGAGCTAAGAGATTCTTTTGTTGAAGAAGGAGGATTGTACTTGGTGGCCAGGGAGGTGGGGGAAGGCAAGAGGGTGTGAAACAGTTTGCTTCACTGGGGGCCACTGTGAGTAGTTTGATGTGAATGAAGTATGGATCCAAAGCAATGGGGTAAGCCAGGCTCAGGAAGGGTGGGGCCGGATCAGGGCTGTGTGCCACGCTAATTAGGAGCTCAGACTTGATCCTGGGTTCCACAGGGGTTCCTTGAAGGGTTTGAAGCAGAAGATTAGTAGCCTGCAATGTTTACCTGCCAGTCCGCTCATCAAGGTCTTGATTTGCTTCATTTTGGGACTTCCTAATGCCCAGGAAGAGTCCTAGAAGTTATCATTCTCAAAGACTTCAAGGAACATTCTACAGAATCAACAATACAACACGGAAGAACAATTTGGCTCTGGCTTCTCGCTCACCCTCCTTCAGATGAAGTGAAATTTTGAGTCAAGAAGTGGGGCCAAGGGGGAAGCAGCACAGCATACAACTCTCTGCTCAGATTCCCGCT
The DNA here is from genome assembly GCF_021613505.1 of Equus quagga. Lineage (NCBI taxonomy): Eukaryota > Metazoa > Chordata > Mammalia > Perissodactyla > Equidae > Equus > Equus quagga. Next base: position 115,107,284 of record NC_060271.1, on the reverse strand, counting down.
GTGTACCAGTCATTTGAGCGAAGTTGCCTTGAGGGGTGGAAGAAGGCCCCAGACCCTCAGGCAACCTGGTGACCTTGGATGAATGGTCTCAAGAAATATCCAGGCCATTGGCAATGGCAGTTCCCGTGCCTGGGCTCAGCCTGCTCTAAATTAAAAAGCTGTGGCCTTTCCTACGTGCCCTCCCCTTTCTCGCCATCACAAGACTTACCAGGGCAGATGGAAAGCTATCAGTAATTTGAAAGCAGTGGCAACAGTCCTTCTCAGAGCTTAGTGGGGTGACATCCTCTCAGGAATAGACATTGCATCAAATCTGTGTGTAGATTTTGTAAAGTCTTTTAAATGCACAAGCACATGGTTGATATGGCTCTTAACTAAGGCTCTGAACCATGAGAGACTGCATTTTTATTAAAAAAACAAGGAGTTTAGCTAGACATGTAAGAGTGGTACTATAACAAAACAAAGGGGAAAAAAAGAAAACATAGAAGCAGGCCAGGAAATGAAAAACAGGGAGGTTTTCTTTGAGGCCCGGAGCAAATGCAAGGCTGAGTGGGGCTGCTAAGCAGGTCGTGGTGTTTCCTTCTGCTGTGCCATCAGCACTGGTTGCCTGGACTTTTTCCATTAAGACTAGAAGAGCTGATGATTCCATCACCTGATTCTGCCTCCTCACCACAGAGACCTGGTCTCTGCAGGCAAGGGGGACTGGATTGGCATAGAGCTTCAGGAAACAGGGAAGCCAAGACCACGTTCCCTGGGTAGACTTTCTACACCTTCTGCAGGGCCAGGCATAATGCTTTCTAGTTCCTGTTTCAGGGCTGCCTGGTTCCCAAAATGTGCTTTCCTGTTAGCCAAGGCCTTAGAATTTTGCCCGTTATTTTGGATGTGAAGGATTACAGATATACCATAGAAAATATGCAGCTGGTATTTATTAAGAATAAACAATGGTTAATCATGAAAGGTAAATAATAATGTATTCTTAATTATTGGTTGGTGATAGGGAAGCCTGGAGCATAGTGATCAGGAACATGGACTGGAGAACTAGACTGTCTGGGTTCAAATCCAGTCTGCTCCTTCCTAGTTGTGTGACTCTGGGCAAGTTACTTAACTTCACTGAGCTTCAGCTTCCTCACTACAAAATGCAGGTAATAAAAATGTCTTCCTCAATGAGTCTTGATAAGCATAATATTAAGTGAGATGACACATGGAAGGCACTTAGAACAATGCCTGGCACCACAGAGTAAGCCCCAAGTAACTATTCCTCTCTCTCTTTGATATATGATCTGAATGTATCCCCTCCAAGTTCACGTGTTGTAACCTAACCCCCAAAGTGATGGTATTAGAAAGGGGGACCTTTGGGAGGTGATTAGGTAGTGAGGGTGATGCCCACATGAATGGGATTAGCACTCTTACAAAAGAGGCTCCAGAGAGCTCCCTTGCCCCTTCCACTGTGTGAGGACACAGTGAGAAGACACCAACTATGAACCAGGAAGGGGGCCTCACCAGAAGATGACCATGCTGGCACCCTGACCTTGGACTTCCGACTCCAGAACTGCGAGAAATAAATCCACTCAGTCAGTGGTATTCTGTTATAGCAACTCAAATGGAATAAGACATTCCTCCTCCTCCTCCTTATTATTATTATACAAATTAAGGGAAATGCAGGAAGGGAGATGAGCTCCTACTCAGGCCGCCAGAGGCCTGGCTTGTCCCCAGCTAGCAGCCTCACTCTCCCTTTCCTTTATGTGTTGGCACTTAGGAGCTCGCAGTGAAAGGACCCTGAGCCCCTGTCGACTGGTGGGAGAGACAGGCTTATAGCTGGATCATCATGAGGCTGCAGGGCCAGTGCCATTTGGGGAACCCTAAAATGGCTTCTCAGAGGAGGAGACATTGAACTGGGTGCTGAAGAATGAGTAAGAGTCTCTGTGGTGGGGAAGGGGGTAGAGGACAATCCATGAGGAATGACCCGTCTCCCTGCAAAGGAGGCAGAGCGGAGGGATGACAGAAAAGTCCTGGAGTCTGAGCCAACAGTAACCAGAAGCTGTGACTAGCTCCTACTCTGAGATCCACTTGTGCTGGGGGAGAAAATACTTGCAAACATGAATTGTCTACAGGAACTTGGAGTCCTCATGGGGAGGAAGATACTGTGGAGAGAAAGAGAAAGTAAGAAAGTGCCTGGCCCCAGGGTGAAATCTTTTGAACACTTGTAGCAACACATTTACCACAAGAAGAGGTGGGGGTGGAGGGGTAGGTGGGGGAGGGTCTAGGGATGAGACTCTTCTGTTTGGAGACTGCCCTGGTGGTGAGAGGATGGGTTCTGTTGCCACATAAGCCGGTGGCACATACACATGAAAATGTGAGCACTCTGAGAGACTGGATGGGGCAGGACGGCTAAGTGATCGTTCAGGCCCAGCACCCCACCTACTTTCTCAGGCTGCCAGGCCTTGGCACACGTGCCCTCTTGGCATGGAATGTTGTCTTGTCATTTTCCACCTGACCACTCCCCTTCTCCCTTCAGAGCCAGCTCAAGCTGTCTTCTCTGGGCCAGCTTGCCTGCCGGCCACCAGCACACACAGGCATGCATCCCCCCCATACCTCTATGGCACCAGTGCATGCACCCATTATACCCCTTTTCCCACAGCATCGCAGTTGTGCCTTGTCATCCAACACCAAACCTCATTATGAGTCCCTTGCAGTCAGGATGAGCCACCAGAGTCCAACCAGTGCCGGGGACAAAGTAAGACTCATAAACGTTTGTTGACAGCACGATGGAATTAATGAGTGAACTCCTTGATACCAGTGGTCTATTGCCTAAATTCCTCCACCTGTTTTTAGTATCTTCCTCCCCATGGGGAAATGGTGAGGCCTCAATAAACACTTCTGAGATGAGAAGTGATTGTTTCCAGGCATTTTGTCATTTCTTTGTATACAACATGTGTTTATCATTATGGGATTTGCCAGATGGCATTCTGACAAGCCAAGGGGTTCTAGATAGTCACAGTTCTCTCATCTTTCTAGTGTTCAATCCATCAAGTATACAGGGCAGAATGGGAAAATGAAGGCAACCAGTTCAAAAGAGCCCCACTTCAAGCCTTGAGCTGCCAAATCTCGAAGGTCAAAACTGACAGACGTCGATAGTGTTTTCACTTATTTTTCTTGACGCCCATCAATGAAAGCAATTGTGAGCAGAAGTTGTACCTGCCAGGAAAGGAACTGTCCTTTGTACTTAGTGGCAACCTTCACAGTTGAGGTGCACTCTGACAGCTGATTCCTGAGCCTGGAGGCGGAGAACCCATCTGTCCCCGGGCGTGAGCAGAGGGTGGGGAGAAAATACTTTCCATCTTTTCATTGACTGGGGACTCTTCTGGGATCTCTGACTGGGCTTTAAGTTTTAGACCCAGAGCTTAGGCTTAAGAAGAGTCAAATCACAGACTACCTTAAATTGATCTGATGTCCATTTCCCTAACACAGAACACCCACTGTGTGCTAGGCACCATGCCAGGCACTGCAGGGAATAAGAAGATGTACAAGTCGAGATCTCCACCTTCAAGGCTTGTGGCCCAGAATTAGATGGCCAAAAATCACGAGTCCTCCTCAAGAAGAGCTTTTCCTGACTGGATAAGCACAGCTCTCAGTTTCCTGTGTTCCCTGTTATTACGACTATGAGCAAATCACTGAACCTTTTGAGATTCAGTTACTCATCTGTAAAATGAGGATAATGATATATATGACATAGAATGTAGCGAAGATGAAATGAGTTGATGGATGTTGATGAACCTGATAACCTGAACATGCACTGTACAGATATTCACCATGAATACTGACAACACAGTATTTCCCTCTTAAGAACAAAAAGGGGTGCCATGGCTCTGCTATAAACCTGGGACCTAGATGAGAGTCAACACATGACACGGACCTAGACGAAAGTCAACACGTGACATTCTGAAGAACAAAGATGGATGGTGGATGGTGGAGTGATGGATGGATGGACGGATGGATAAAGGCATGGATGCACGGATGGAAGGATGGGATGGAGACTCCTTCTGACTCTGAAAAGTCTAGGTCTCTCTAGTCCACACTGTGTTCTTCTCAGTCCCCCGTGGCCTTGAAAGCCACAGTCCTTTAGGAGAAAGAATAACAGATGTGTCCTGAGTAGACCCACCAAGGGAGACAAGTCCCATGCATGGTCTTGAATACACCCTGGCTACCCCAGATTGGGGGCTACAGAGGCAGAATCAGGCCAGAGTTGAACAGCCCTGTCACTAGCCTGTCCACCCATGAGGAGAAAAAAAGACTTTCCACCCTGCACACAAGTCTATCTCACTTTAAGCTTTCTTTTTGACTTTTCTCCTTTAGTGTTTAGTAAATGGTTATAGAAAGTCACCAGCATATGTGATCAACCAATTCAAGTTGAAGTGTTAGCTGTGATTCTTAATTTTTCATGCACCCCAGAATCCCTATGGCACTTTAAAAAAAATACATATGTTTATGCCCCCTTCCCAAGATGAATAAAATCAGAATTGCTTGGGATGGGACTCAGTTGTATGAATTTTGAAAAATCGCTGGTGTTGCAGAATGGAGAAAGGAGTCTGATTTGCACCCCCAAGGCTTGAGACCTAGCATGTTAATGGCTTAAAGTCCAGGTGCTCCAGAGAGTACTAGCATTTTAGTAGTTGCTTCAATGTTACTACCCACAGGCGTGAGAAATATGATAAATCCAGGCACAGTCAGTGGGACTGGTACTTTGGAATCCAACATAGAGAACACAGATGGTCACTCTGAGAACGAGGCGTGAAATCACTAGCCTTGGCTGTCCTCACACCCACTCTCCTATAACCCTGAGCAGCTGGAGGAGGGCTGGCCCTGGACCCCTAGGAGGGGCAGCCAGGAGCGGGGCAAGGGGAATACTGTTAGCACCCGCTCTTCATATTATCAATTTAATCCTCCCAACAATCCCTTGAGGTGGGCCAGTTATTACCATTTTATAGATGGAAAGGCTGAGGCTCACGGAGGTTCAGAGACTTGCCCAAGCTCACGCTGTGTGTGGGAGCTACCTCTCAGTGCACTTAGGACCCAACTCTCACGACTGTGCTGTGCTCAGAGAACTCCGAGTTGCACTATTGTTCTCGGGTCAGGATGTCCAGGAAATATGTCCCTGACAAGCCTCGGTGTGAGTTTTAAGGCCTTTAAAAATTATCTTTAAAGCCTTTGAATGGCTCTCTCTTTTTAGTGTAAATCACCCAGACATTAAAGCCCTTATTGTATATTTATTAGTGTGTTATTCAGACCAAGGGGAAAAAGAGAGAAGCTGACACTAAGAATGACTTTGAAAGTGAGAAAAAGCTGGGCCTGAAATTAAATCATTGTGACACTGCCACTCGAGGGCATCAATTTCAATAAATGATCACCTTTTTTATTCCCAATCCCGTCTATCATGCAGGCAGGATGCAGGAGAACTTTGGCCAGGGGTGCTGAATGCCACACGCCTCTAACTTTCCCACACTGGCCAGACCTGCCACACTGTCCTGGGCTGACTGATGTGAAAACCAGCACAGCTTGGCAAAGGCAGTCAGGCATCTTTTCAGAAGCAAATGCTTGTGGTGCCTTTCCATGATGCCCTACCCTGAGCCTATCCCTCGCTCAGCCTCTTGAGACCATTCAGTCTATTTACAGGAAAAGTCAGGGTTCTGTATATTAGCGGCTGAAGGTCTCCATGGGTCAGTAGCAGTAACTGTCCTGTTTGCCAGACTAGGGGAGGGGAGCAAAGAGCAGGAGTATGGGTGTGGGGAACGATTTCCTGGTACCCCAGTCTTGAGTAGCAACCTGAAGTGAGGTTGCTGGCATTGCAGGATGGAGGAAAGGCAGAGTGCAGCTGAATGTCCACTTGAGAAGGTAAGAAGCCGAGGCCAGGAAGGGCTGTGGTTGTTCCATAACCGTGCTGCAAATTAGTGGTGGAAACAGGACTGACGCTGATCCTCTGAATGCCCAGAAATCAATATTGCTCCAGATTAAATTACTTCGGCAGATCTCCAATTAGGATTGCTTCTGGTTTTACAGCTGGGATCTTTGGTCAGAACTGACTGGTTTAAAGAAATGTGGCAGCCGTGTGGGTACCCAGCATGTTCACCTGGGGAGGGTGGCTGTCGATTTTAATCTAAGAGTGGTGAGCTGGAGCATTTCTTGACAAAGCTGTTCAGCCAGGAGACAGATTGAAGAGAGTGTGGGAGGGCTGGGCTCCAGAGTGCCAACATGGACATGAGTCCTGGCTTGCAACTTGGTCTTCATCACATCACATGGTCCTCTTGGCCTCAGCTTCCCCATCAGGAAATCAACGGGAGTGTGGAGAAGATTGAACTCAAGTCCCTTCTGAACATAGGGGTTAAGACCTTGCAGAAAGGTGAAGTTTGCACCAAGGAGAATCTTATTTCTCTGCCACCCCCTGGAATAAGCCTTGTTTGTGCTGCGAAATGGCCCTGACAGCTTATCTTGGCTCAGGCTCGAGTATCACTAAATCCTTTAGATTTAAAACATCTTTTCAAGTATTAGTAATTCAAATGATTGGCAACTTCTATCCCCTCAGGGCCCAGTTCTTTCCTCCACACACTTTGTAGTTCTGGTCACACATAATAAAGTCCCCAAGATACCCATGGCTGCAGGAGAAAGCCGTGCACTGGGAGAGGAAGGAAGACTTGTGATGGATGTCCGGGAAGGAGTCCTGGAGAGTCGCTCCCATGGCCCGAAACACCACTGGTCCTTGAGCTTGTGTTCCTGAGTCCAGGAGGGTGACGATTTCATGCTGCCAATTGTTGCCGGATTGCTCTTTCTAAAAGAGCTTTCAGCAGAAAGGCAGGGAAGCTCAGTGGAAGGCACAGGAGGCGGAAGCAGGAGCTGGGCTGCCTATTCTGGTTCTGCTGGCCAGTGATCTTGGCTCAGCCTCTTTATATCTCTGGGCTCCAATTTAAAAACATCTGCACAAGCATGTGCTGTTTCTAGTTTGCCTGTGTCTTCCTTACTGGTCTGGATGCTCCTGAAAGCTGTGCTCGTGTCGTCTTTGGCTATGTATTCCCAGCACTTTATTACACAGGAGGTGCTCAATCCATGGTTGTTAAATGAATGTATGAGCTGAAAAGGATCTAGCTTGGATTAAGGGCCTACTACAGTTGGGCACAGTGTGACCATTTTCCTTACGCCTTTAATACAGTGAATTTCACAATTCACTGTATTAAATGGGTATCATCGTATTCATTCATTCATGGGAACTTTGTGGCCTCTAATTTCTAGTCAAGATGTCCTATGTCTGCTGGATTCTGTGGCCAGAGGGGCTGGTCTGTTTGACAGCTCATTTTTTTGCTTCCTTGCTTCTATGGCCATTCTGACCAGGCAGATGAACAGATGAGCAGGCCAGGTATTCATTGCCATGTGCTCCCTGGGAGACCCCAGCCAAAGCCAGGCTGCCTTCCTTGGCAGACGCATGTGATCATGCTCTGTGATTCATTAGAACTCATGCATGCTGCTGCTTTCTAGGTAGCAAGGAAGGGAGCAGCTGCTAGGATTCCCCCACTGCCTTCCCTTGCCTCCAGCACCTCCAAGCAGGCTGCCTCTCCCTCTGACATTGCAGCATGTGCTCACGACTCGGTGGTTTCTGGGCACTCAGTGGCCTCTGACTAATAGTTTCTCAGCCCACTCCTCTGAGTCAGGTTCTCCCCAGCCGACTGTGTCATGACAACTTCCTCCCTTGTTACTACAAATGCCGAATGTTGTTTTCCAAATAGCAGTCCTCCAACCACCATGTTCTGTTCCGACAGGAAGCCAGTCCCATTTGTAATCATCACTGTCATCACCACCAGGATTTCACTGTGTTCCCCTCTCCATACGGAGCACTGTGCTACTGGGGTTGTCTCTGACATTAAAGGGGATGAGCTTCCAGAGAGGAAAACAGCCAAGGATCTCAAAACCAAAGGATTCTTGAGACTGACACTGACCCCATAATCAGAGAGCAGATAAGTCTCAATCCTTTGTGAGCCCAAATTCTGAGCAGAGCAGAGCAGATTCAGGTATTAAATAATGGCCTCTTACATTCGCATCCTGCTCAGAGTGTACAAAACTCTATATCATTTATTGCATTGACCCCACAGAAGCATGTGAGCAGGGCTAGCAACATCATCCCCACTTTACAGATGGAGAAGCTGAGGTTTGGGAGAAAGTGGGATTTGCCTAAAGTCATCGAGCTCTTTCATGGAACATCCTTTCATGGACCATCAAATGCTGGCCTTTTGTATCCCTAGCACCTTTATGGTCCTAACAAATAGAACGTACCCAGTAAACGATTGTTCATTGAACTAGGATTAAATTCAGGGCTTTGATTCACAGCATAATAATTTTTCTGCTGCACTATCGTGGCCTAATTGAGGTCTTCCAACAATGGGTAAAAATAGTCTGGTCAGGCTGATTAGGTTCAGATCCCTTCACCCTGTCTAGCCAGTGACCTTGGGTCGGTTATTTGACTTCACTAAATTTCCTCATCTGTAAAGTGAAAGATAATAACAGTACATGCTTCATTGTGCTGTTGAGTATTAAACAAGAAAATGCATGTAAAGTGCACAACAGTGACTGGCTAGTGCATCTAGGAAGTCCTTAAGTGTTAGCAACAGTTATTATTACTCGAGGGTAGGGAGTGGGACTTACATATCTTTGGATCCCAGGACCTAGTACAGTGGTTGGCGCCTATACTTGAGTGTAGGGCTTACGACACTTGTTTATCAACACTGACACTCATCAGGTGACACGGAGCAAGTCCCTTTGCCCTTCTGGGCCTCAGTTCCCACACCTGTGAAATGACGAGGTTGAACCAGGTAAATCCTTGTGTTCCTCCCAGCTCTAAAATCTTCTGTTTATTTCAGGGGTTCTCAATGGGGGTGATTTTGTCCCCCAGGGGACATTTGGCAACGTCTAAAGACATTTTTGTTGTCACAACCAGGGGAGGTGCTACGCAGCTAGTGGGTAGAGGCCTGGGAAGCTGGCGACCATGCACAGGACAATGCCCACAAACAGAATTGTCTAGCCCCAGATGTCAATAGTGCTGAGGCTGAGCAAGCCAGATCCAACTCTACACAAACACCCAGAGCTCTTGGAATTGCTGGACAAGCGCCTGTGTCCCGCAGCTTGCCAAGATGCCTGAGGCAGCAGAGTTCCTCCCCACAGCAGAACAGCCTATGGATTGCGCCTCCAGCTGCTACCTTCCACCCTCACCACGCTGATCTTGTTGCAGCTGGGGAGCCTGGCTCAGGTATCTTTAATTTAAATTTGAAATCACTCCTGCTCATCATCAAACTTTAAGATGGCTCTCCCAGGGCTAGGGGAGAACACCTCTGCAGGGAGATGCTCAGAGCCTGGCCTGAAGCAAAGCCCCTGTAGATGTAGAGGCAGTCCCAGCAAGGCCATGAAGTCGGTGGGCTTGCCCCAGCACCCCCGCTCCCTTTCTCCTGCCTCAACTCCCAGCCTCCAGGGGGCAGACCAGCTCTGGTGATGGAAGAGTCGCCTTGGGAAGAAAATGCACTGGCCAGCAGGGTGGACCTTGAGGCTGGTGGCTGAGACATCTTCAGGAGAAGTTCATGGCCTGTACACACTGCCAGGTCTTGGTCTCCTTGTTCTCACCACATGTGATGGGAAGGCTGCCATCACATGCCCCCTGGGCTCATCTGTCTTGACACACCAAAGAATCTAGATCATCTCTTTTCACAAGGTTCCTTCACCTTCCATTTCCTCTCTCTTGACCCACCATTTCCCCCTGAGATCCTGCTGAGAGGCTATGGGTTTCCCAGAAGGAGCATGAACGATAAAACAGGAGACCTGGAGTCCAGTTTGGGCCACATAACTTCCTATTTCCTGTCTCTGCCTCAGTTTTCTCATCAGTTAAATGGGAACTCACTTGATAGTTATGAGCCAGCCCAATGAGGCATTTCAAAGGCAAGAAGATGGATATGAGTTTAGCTATGGGGAGAGAAGCTTCTTGAAGCCAAGATTTCATTCCTCCTGGGATTGTAGCAGCCTGTAGTTCTTTGAAGCACAACTAAATACAGTAGCAGGGGAATGGGGTAAAGACTTTTAAGAAATTACTAAGGAGGCCATACAGCTTTATTGGAAAAGCAGTAGGTAAGATCTCCCTCACCAATCCAGAACACAGTGGAGGCGGAGGATGGGTAATAGCATTGTTCAGGTGGGAGCCCTCTGAAAGATATTTTCTTAGAGGGAAGCAAAGTCTAAGTATAGCTAGAAACTGGACTTCTTTCTCCTGCAAACAAGCCACAAGGAAGGATCTCTCAGCCTTGCTGATTATAAAGTAATCAGATCTGCTGTTCCTCAAAACTGAGGTCTTAGGGTGGAATTGATACTCATGGAATGAGGAAAAAAGGCAGGCACAGAGATGCCCTGGTTCAAGTCTGCTTCCCACTGTCACTGCTTCTAGAGGTCTGATGGATCACTGAGTGAGCAAGTGAGTACTTCCTGGAAGCTTAGAGGATTTACTGACATAGATATTGGGTGTGACTTCAGTGTTGTATAAGCCTTAGAGATTCTAGAACAAAGCTTGTTCCAATCTCTGCTGAATTGATACCATTGCGGTTCCCTGACCAATTCTTCTCTGGGGTCCCACACTCCCGTAGGACCTCCTTGGGTGGCCACAGTAGTTTGCTCTTTCCGTTCCTGCTCAAGTTCTGCTGCTGAAACTGTTTCCAGCATATTAAGTTACTTTTACTTTGGTCTTTTAACATTCCCCTTGGCTGTTTTCTTCTTGGCTTCATCTGGACTCTGGGAAATGAATATCTTTAACACCCACTCATTAAATGCCGAATCTGCCAGCTGGTTCTCTGGCCTCTGGAAGGACTACCAGCCTGGGCAGCCAGAGGATCCCACAGATCAGTGCCCAAGACACTACCCAGAGGATATTAGCAGTAATAGCTCAATCTGGACCCTACTCTTTAAAGGACAATTGTGAGTTTTAAGTAGATGTCACAGACTCTGGAAATATGCAGCCAAAAGCCAAATCATTTATATAATCTATTTAGGACTTGGGGAACGACTTACCCATGCTTCCCCGGAGTGGGTACCAGGAGGATCTCTCTGCCAGCCTCGTTGTGGGGCAGCAGCTGGGCGACGTACCTCCCAGAGGGCTGCAGGTGCCTGTGCACTGAGACAGCCAGCCTGCAGTGCTCGCTGCTGCTCCTCATCCACGGACTCAGGATGGTGTGCTTGGAGTTCGCTGAAGTGTTGAGGAGGAGGAAGGAGCCTGCCAAGAAATAGGGAAAGTGACTCTGCAGGTGTGTCCAGAAAGGAGGACCAACAGCAGTTCTGTTGCAGGATTTAGAGACCAATGGCAACAAAGTCAGTGATGCTGGAGGCTTTTCTCACCTTCTTCACACACACTCAGCCCTCTTCCCTGTCTCTTAGATTGACTTTGTAAAAACTAAAGCCTGAAGCAAGAGGACAGTGACTGAGGTCTTAGGTTTTACAATCAGGCAGACCAAAGTTCTCACCTTAGCTACTCTGCTTACTAATCTATGTGACATACGTATGGAGAATACTTTACCTAGTTTTAGGCAGAGAGGAAGCACCCTATTAAATAATCAATTATTTGATTTCAACTGTCCTCTAAGTTAAACGATGACAGTTCACAGATTCTTTGCCAGCCAATAGGAACAACTAACAAAGTCCCATAGGAAATGGGAAGAACAGGGAGTATTACCTAACCCCCCAAGAGTAACCAGAGTCAGAAACCCAACCCAGGTGCTAACATGTTGTTATAGATTTACATCCTGGTCTAGGGTGACAGGCTAAAACAGAGTCACTCCCTCCATAATGTGCCAAGAGTGGAGCCAGGACATCAGTGTCATCTTGTAAACATCCATGTATGGTATCTCCATACCCTGCAAACTAGGACACTCAGAGGTATCTCAGGCCACCCTATAGGTCACAGTTTAAATCAAGGCAGATCTGAGTTTTCCATATCACATTCAAGCCAACTTGACAACTGAATTCATGTCTGTTGGACAATTCAGAGTTTCCTAGGAATGTATGGGTTGGATCTATGTTCTCAAATAGTTATGACTGGTTAAAGGTTTTCCTTGAGAGGTGGGTGGCTTGGAGAGGCAGCATTTGGGTCACTTATTATGTAGTGGTTAAGATCATGGCTCCTGCTCCTTCGTTTACTAGCTGAGTGATCTTGGGCAAAGCATCAACTTTCTCAGGTTTCCTGATTTATAAAATGGAGTGAGAAGGGTTGGCTGAACTCAATAATCTCTTAAAATCCATTTCAGCTCTTAAGTCTATGAGTCATGTGAATTTGCAACTAGTCTCCACAAAGAAAGCCCTACAAATCCCCCCTGGTGCCATGCCTGTGGCAGAGTTTCCCTCAGGGGCAAGCCAACCCTAATTCCAATAGCACGGGCCAAGTGACCTACAAGAAATCTATATTCATGGGGATTACTGTCAGTGTAAAAGCACAGTAGCATTTTATTGTTCCAGGCATTCCTTCTGATGCATTAATTTTCCTTGCCACACTTCTGCACTGAAGTTTTGGACCATTAGACACTGCTCCTTTAGCAGTGGAAGCCTATTCCAACAAGATCCCCGACTTCTCCAGTGGGAACCAGCTAATGAGTGCTCATTCTTCTTAAATCACCCCCCGGCACTTTGAATTGGTCTCCTTCTGCTGATAATCCAATTTGCCAAGTAGGCAAATGAACTAGCAGCTTTCGATAGAGAACAATGCAGATGAAATAAGGGGGTTCCTATCAAAAGCAAGCATTTGTGAAGGAGAAGGTATTGTGTCAGGAACCGGAGATTTGCAATATGGGCATATCTCATTTTATTGCACTTCACAGATATTGCTTTTTTCACAAAATGAAAGTTTACGGCAACTCTGCATTGAGCAAGTCTATCAGCACCGTTTTTCCAAAAGCATTTGTTCACTTTGTGCCTCTGTGTCACATTTTCAGAGTAATTCAACCTTTTTCATTATTATTGTATTTGTTAGGGTGATCTGTGATCAGTGATCTTTGATGTTACTGTCATAATTCTTTTGGAGCACCATGAACTGTGCCCATATAAGACAGTGAACTTAATCGATAAACGTGTGTGTTCTGACTTCTCCACGGGCTGCCCCATCTCTCTCTCTCTCCTCAGGCCTCACTATTCCTTGAGACACAACAATACTGAAATCAGACCAATTAATAACTCTACAATGGCCTCTAAGTGTTCAAGTGAAAGCAAGAGTCACACATCTCTCACTGTAAATCAAAAGCTGGAAATGATTAAGCCTAGTAAGGAGGGCATGTCGAAAGCCAAGACAGGCCAACAGCTAGAGCTCTTGTGCCAAACAGTCAAGTTGTGAATGCAAAGGAAAAGTTCTCGAACAAAATTAAAAGTGGTACTCCAGTGAACATATGAATGATAAGAACATGAAACAGCCTTATTGCTGATATGGAGAAAGTTTTAGTGGTCTGGAGAGAAGATCACACCAGCCACAACATTCTCTTAAGCCAAAGCCTAATCAAGACCAAGCCCCTAATTCTCTTCAATTCTATGAAGGCTGAGAGAGGTGAGGAAGCTGCAGAAGGAAAGTCTGAAGCCAGCAGAGGTTGGTTCATGAGGTTTAAGGAAACCAGCCATCTCCATAGCAAGGTGAAGCAGCCAGTGGTGATGCAGCAGCGGCAGCAAGTTATGCAGAAGATCTAGCTAAGGTAAGTGATGACGGTGGTACACTAAACAGCAGATTTTCAGCATAGACAACGCAGCCTTATATTGGAAGAAGATGGCACCTAGGACTTTCACAGCTAGAGAGAAGTCAGAGCCTGGCTTCAAAGCTTCAAAGGACAGGGTCAATCTCCTGTTAGGGGCTAATACAGCTGGTGACTTTAAGTTGAAGCCAGTGCTCACTCACCATTCCCCAAATCCTAAGGACCTTAAGAATTATGTTAAATCTACTCTGCATGTGTTCTATAAATCGAATAACAAAGCCTGGATGAGGGCATATCTGTTCACAACATGGTTTACTGAACATTTTAAGCCAGCTGTTGAGAGCTACTGCTCAGAAAAAAAGATTTTCTTCAAAATATTACTGCTCACTGACAATGTACCTGGTCACCTAAGAGTTCTGATGGAGATGCACAATGAGATGAATGTTGTTTTCACGCCTGCTAAGACAACATCCATTCTACAGCTTATGGATCAAGGAGTCATTTCAACTTTCAAGTCTTATTATTTAAGAAATACATTTCATAAGGCTATAGCTGCCATAGATAAGTGATTCATCTGATGGATCTGGGCAAAGTAAGTTGAAAACCTTCTGGAAAGGATTCATTATTCTAGACGCCATTAAGAACATTCATGATTCATGGGAAGAGGTCAAAATATCAATATTAACAGGCATTTGGGAGGAGTTGATTCCGAATCTCATGGATGACTTTTAGGGGTTCAAGATGTCAGTGGAGGAAGAAATGACAGATGTGGTGGAAATAGCAAAAGAACTAGAATTAGAAGCGGAGCCTGAAGATGTGACTGAATTTCTATAATCTCATTTAACTTTAACGGATGAGGAGTTGCTTCTTATGGATGGGCAAATAAAGTGGTTCCTTGAGATGGACTCTACTCCTGGTGAAGTTGCTATGAAGATTGCTGAAATGACAACAAAGGATTTAGAATATTATGTAAACTTAGTTGGTAAAGCAGTGGCAGAGTTTGAGAGGATTGACTCCAACTTTGAAAGAAGTTCTACTGTGGATAAAATGCTATCAGAAAGGAAGAGTCAATTGATGAAGCAAACTTCATCGTTGTCTTCTTTTAAGAAATTGCCACAGCCAAGCCAACCATCAGCAACCACCACCCTGATCAGTCAGCAGCCATCAACATTAAGGCAAGACCCTCTACCAGCAAAAAGATTAAGACTCACTGAAGGCTCAGATGATGGCTAATATTTTTTTTAGCAATGAAGTATTTTTTTAATTAAGGTATTCACATTTTTTAGATAGAATGCTATCACACACTTAAAGATTGCAGTATAGTGTAAACATAACTATTATATGCACTGGGAAACCAAAAAATTCATGTGACTTGCTTTATTGCAATATTGGCTTTATGGTGGTGGTCTGGAACCTGCAATATATCCAAGGCATGCCTGTATTCTGGAAGTAGATTAATGTGACTTCTAGTTAAATTCAGGATGAGGTCAGCACAAGACTGTTTCTGAGCTGGATCGGCGACATGGGGTCAGTACTAGAAACTGAACCCTCTTTAATTGTTGGGAAGTTTCAGCATGGTATATAGGCCTTTGAAAAGTGCTCTACAACCCTCAGTAAATAATCTATATTATTACCCTGTTTTACAATCGGGGACACATTCTTGTCATGGGCACAGAGGTAAAAGAAACAGATTAGAATCAAAGACTCAGAATTACAATTAGACTTAGAATTAGAAAGGACTTAGAGATCACCTGATATAATGCCCCTGCTTCTCTAGAGAAGCAGACTGGAGATCCGAATGGAGAAATGACTTGTCCAAAGTCTTACTTTGAAAGTCCAGACCAGACTCTAGGTTTCTGGAGTCCTAACCACTGCTCTTTTCCTTGTATCTTCCTCATCGTCCCACTGTATCCTTTATCCTAAAGTATGATCAGGGTGGCTTGTGGCCAAGTTGTGTAGCTCAGGAACGAGAGGATGGAAAGGGAGACAGACAAGCAGATGGGTACTGGACCAGATCCATTTGTTCACTGGTTTCCTTATTCTCTCCTTTCTGCTCTGAAATTTCATTTATTGGATACCTACTTTGAGCAAACACCCAAGCACTGGCTCTGCCCTGGAGACACAGATATGAACCAGACACAGTTCTGGCCTTTAAGAAACTCCAGGTACAGTAGGGATGATGAGATGTCTGCATTAACTATAATCAAAAGTAGAGGTTGTAAAGTCACAAGACACATACAGGTAAAGCACTTTGGGAGGCTCCAGGAAGGAGACATTAGGTTCAGTTGGGAAGGTTCATAAAGAAGATGAACTTTGAGCTAGGTCTTAAAGAGAGAGGAAAAGAAAGATACTGGCAGACCTGGCTGTGCAAGAGTTGAGAGGAAGAGGAGTAAAGGCATAAATGTAAAAAGTGTGCAGTAGCATTTGACTGCAGAGTGGGGTACATGTAGAGAAGACTGGGAAATAAGGCAGGCTTGGGTTGTGGATGTGGGACCAGTTCATAGAGAACATGTAACTCTTGGCTGAAGATGTCTAGCTTTATTTTGTGGACCATAGGGAGTTAGAAAAGGTTTTTGAGCAAGATAGCGACATCATCAGAGTGGTGCTTCAGGAAGATTAATCTGGTATGGTGAGGGAAAGGAAAGAATCCTTTCCTATTGACCCAACGTCATCCTTGTCATCCTGCACCACCAGTCTGCATCAGGCAAGGATATGACTACATGCAAATATGAGGTATTTAGTATGTTACCGTTGTAAGCAAAGGTGCCATGTTGGGGACTGACTCAGGGATCGCATGGGGTTGCCAATACTAAATTAGTTTCTATCTATCCAGAGCAGATGAGAGTCCTGGAAGCATCTCTAGGGGCAGAGTCTTGCTCCAGACACTTTGGGGGCATGGTCTGGGATTAGGATGAAGCCACACACGTCACACATAAGGGAGCAACAACTGTGCCCTGGTCTAAGACCCTGCTCTGACGTTTTCAAGTTGGAGGAAAGTTGGTTTGAGACCAGTTTTTTGAGCTACTGAAGGAAAGAATGTAGGCAAAATAAAGGAGGCATTCTCCTTCTCAGAAAGCTTACATGCATGTGCGCATGTGTGCAGACACACACACTCCTGGGAAACTCAAGTTCCCAGCAGGAGAAAATCAGCCTGAAGGTGCTGGGGCCTGGGGCTCTTCCTGCACTACTGTTCCTCCTTCCTGGCTGTGGAAACATATGTAAATTCTGTCCTTGTAATTCAGTACCTCAATAATGAGACTCTTTCAAAACTGACTGGAAGACGGATTATTTTTCCAGTTCTAATATGTGAGATGATGTTTATATGAATTTTATTTTGTGCAACTGGACTATCAATAAGAGACTGAGCTTAAAGTATTTTCACTCTCAATGAAACTCTATAGTTGGGAGCTATCTCTTCATCAGCAGCTTTCCTCTACCAAAAATAAAAAGGAAAAATACATTTCATAAGCTCCTTAGGATATTGTCAGTATAAATCTTTTAAAGTCAGTGAGAATTCATCTCTCCTCTCCCTCTTTTCTGTTTCCTGTTTATTTTGCTCAGGCTAGCTTAGGGCTACGCAAAGGCTCCTGGGGTCCCTTCTAATTAAGAAGGATGGCCTGGCAGCTCACAGACCTTCCCCCAGTGTGGGCATGGGGGAGTGGAGAAGCAGATCAAAGAGTCCTGTTTATACGGTGCCAGGATCATGTTTTGCTTATTATTGGATCGTGTTGATATGTTCAACGAAATACGAAATGGTTATTATTTTCTACCTCTGGTCACCAATATAGGGATATGTTGCTCTCATCTCAGCCAGCAGGACTCAAATTACGAGCAAGAAACGAAGGGGCCTGAACCTTGATGTCAGACAGACTCTATCATATCCAGGTTCTGTCTCTAACAAGTTCTAGGCTTTAGACAAATTATTTAAACTCTTAGTTTGTTCAAATTTAATATGGGTAGCCTACCTTATATGTCTGTTGTGGAGACTAAATTAAACAACATGCATGAAGTGGCCAGTACAGTGGCCCTTAGTAGGTATGTGATAAATGTTGACTTCATGCTTGGAGTCTTAGTCTGGAGCTCCTTTTATCCATCACTAATCTTGGAATCAGGTCTGAATTGGAGCCTGAGCTCTACCACTACCAAGCTTCTTTTGTTTGTAAAATGAAAGGGTTGGATAGAGACTCTCTAAGGACCTATAGAGCTCCAAACTGTCAGTAATTCTATCTTGCTGCCTAGAATATTATCAATCTAAAGGAAACATGTCAATTCTCCAAGCCCCCAAGTCCTAAAGACTTCTCTTAATTCACCTCTCTGAGGATTCTATCCCAACAGTTTCAATCAGCTGGCCAAATACTCCATTAACTCTGATTGCCTGCCCTGCTTCCTCTCTTCCAGTTAACACAAATACATCCCTGAGAAGGGCTCCTGTCCTAGCATCACTTCTTTCTGTAGACGCTTCTGCTATAAGGCTGGTACTACCCTTAAATGTCTGGAATTTAACACAATGCTTGCCACAGGGCAGGTACTCAATGACTTTAAAAATCAAAGTAATTTATACATATGGCAAGGGGTCCAATAGTTCAGAATACCTCATAATAATAATTTTTTAAAAACTATCCCAAAATCCTGCTCTTCTCACCAAGTCCCAAAAACATTTTTAAGGATTTCTAATTTCTTTTGATGGCTGCCTTCATAACTTTAAATATTATGATATAGTGTTATTTGTTGGTGCAATAACTTTATAGTTTTTACATTAATGGTACAATAAGAAAAATTATACTCCTCCCTCCTAATACTTAAATTTTTAAAATCACTTTTTACTTTTTTATTGCTTACCTTTGTAACTTTACATGATAAATTTATTACTTGTTCCATACACGTTAGACAGTATCACCTGACTCTCTCACTAGAAGATGAAACTATTAGTCTTCCTACCCCTCTCTGCACTTTTTCTCTTCCATGTCCAGCTCCAAAGTCAGCTGTGCTTTTCTGTACATTGTCAAGGTTGGGCAAGAATGATTAAGTCTTGTGTTTTGTTTACAGGTTGATGTTAAATGTTGAAAATCAATAAACAGAGTTTTTATACTGATGACTATATATTTTCCCGCTACAGTGAACAAAGGTTGTATTTATCATCTTCTCCATAAGTTCAAGAATACATCCCAATCCATGGAGAACATCCCTAGCATCAGGATCAAATGAATATTCTCTCTGTCTTTCTCTCTCTTACATTGTCTTACATTGTCACTTGTCAAAATTGTCCCACATTTTAATTTGCCTTATATTTACACCAGAACTTTCTGGTGCAGTTTGTTTTTCCAGAAATTTCTAATTGATTACTCTTATATTTATTTTATATGGCCCTTCTTTCTTTCTTCTCTTTTATTTATTTTCTATCTGCCTTTTTCACCATATCACTAACACTTCTATACACTCTGAAAATTCACTTCCTTCTTCTTGAAAACCTTGACTTTCTGTTTTAATTTGTACCAGTTGCTTTCTGGGCCTCCAGAACAGCTATTATTCTGTAATTTCTTTTCACTGGGACTCTTCCATTAGTCCCACCACCCTCAGGAAACTTTCTCAGGGGGAAATTTCTTTGTCAATCTTTGAATATCTGAAATATTTTTATATTGTCTTCACACTTGGTTGATAGCTTTTCTTGCTATAGTTTCTAGATCAGAAATTTTGCTTTAGAAATTTGAAGGCCCAGCTCCGGTGTTGTCTAGCATCTGTGTGACTGAGGAGAAGTCTAAGGCGGGTTTTATTGTTAATTTCTTTGTAGTCAATCTATTTTTCTCTTTGGAAGCTTTCGTGCTCTTTCTTTAACACCGAAGTGCTGAAATTTCAATACAATATATCAAAGTATGGATCTCTATAAAAATTCCTCAGTAGCATTTGGTAGGCTCTTTCAATCAGAAAACATGCGTCTCTTTCATCTCTGGTAAATCTGCTTTACTATTTCTCTGCTACTGTCATTCCCGTCTCTTCTCGGTCTTCAATCTTTCTGAAGAGCTTTATCTTTTCTCAGTTACCTAATTTATCTATGTTTCCTCTGGGGTCAATTTTTTATGTTGATATTTCTTTTTCCTGCCACTGGGTTATTCATATGGTGGATGATCCTGGATCAGCCCCTTATATTTGAGCAAGAGAGGCTAGGAACACTATAGGAACCTCTGTGTCCATAGATGGTGCTTGTTCTCTATGTCAGAAGTGGCCTGATATTAGGCAAGTGTCGGGGGCAGGCCATTTTGCAGGTGCTTGTTCCCCAACACCAGCGTGATGAACGCATCACCGTGGGCATGAATGGTCCGATTGGCAGCCCTACTTCTTTCAGTCCACTTGAATTTTTAGAGATGAGCTCCCTTTTTCTTTCCCTTGTGGTTAAGCATCCTGCTAGTATTTAGTCTGGAAAAATGGGGTTGAAAAGAAGTGAAGACCAGATGGGTTAACCACACCATAGAGGAATTTCATTCTTCTTCCATACTATCATCCTTATTTCTGGACAATGCCTTATTAGTACTCATTGTCATGCCTCCCAGCAGATGGGCTCCCTCCTCTGCTCCAAATCCCTTTTGCATCTTCTCAGCTATGGCCACTTTATTTCCTCCATAAACATCTCCTCTTTGTGCCCTAGAAATTGCTCATGGTTCTCTGTTCTGTTTGCTATTCATAATTTATTCCTCCGTTGAATCCTTTATTATCAATTTAGTGGGATTGCAGGAGAGAAGAAGACAAACGTGTGCTCAATCCACCATCCTGAACCAGAAGCCTCTTAATAATATTAAGTGAGAACATAAATAAACAAATGTATAGATGGACAGATTTCCATCTCAGTAAATCACACATGATTCTGGCACCATTGGCTAATTGTCGATATTGCAATTAAACTATTAAATCATTTTTATAAGCTATACTCATTCAATTGATCATGATGCCATTCATATTAGACGAGACCTAAGGAACAGCAGAAGTTTAACAGTCTGGAATACGGACAAAAGAAGTGCAACGTGATGCACACAGGCCTCATACAGACACATGCCACTAAATGCAGCGTCAGGGAATAATGCTGCGCCATCCCCCAGAGTATCTTCCCCAGAACACAAGCTCCACAAGGTGCTAATAGGTACTATGAGAAAGCTCAGAGATCAAGTAAGTTTGCGGATTACTGGGTTAAACAAGAACAAACAGGCTTTTTCACTGCAGGACTTCTTAGAACCTTCATGTGCCAATAAGAGTTGTGACTCTTCAAGCGTGGAATATAAAATGAAGATTTCCCAAACTCCTTTAGGCACAGAACTCTTTTGCTATTGTGTATAGTGTACCATGGAATATGCTTTGGAAACTCTCCTCTAATCTACTTCTGCTTTAGTGACTATTTGCAGAAAGTAAGAAAGGAAAAAAACACCATGAAACAAGAAGATCGTGTAGAAGGTGAATAATTTATCTATATCTATATCCATCTATACCATCTCTTAAATCTTCTCGGTTTGTCTGACTTTCAAATTATTCTCTCATCAAGCACTAAGCTCCTGGTGACAAAGTAGTTAATTTCGTGTGCTCTGCTTCGGCAGCCCAGGGTTTGCTGGTTTGGATCCCAGGTGCTGACCTACACACCACTTATCAAGCCGTGCTGTGGCAAGCATCCCACATATAAAGTAGAGGAAGATGGGCATGGGTGTTAGCTCAGGGCCAATCTTCCTCAGCAAAAAGAGGAGGATTGGCAGCAGATGTTAGCTCAGAGCTAATCTTTCTCAAAAAAAAAGAACTAAGCTCTATGGTAGAATTATGCTTTTGGAAAGACTCCTCTGAATTACTGTTTTGTGTCTCTACCTGGGGAGATGTAAAAACTCTACATTCCATATCTGACTTTCAGAATGTCAGAACTAGGAAAAAACATTGTAGTCACATAGCTTAACCCTTGTTGTACCAGGGAGAAAACCAAGAAGCAAAGAAGTTAAGAACTTGCCAAGGTCACACTGCAAATTAGTGGCAGATCTGGGATTAGAAGCAAAGTTTTCAGACTCCATGTCCAGTGGAACACTCAGCATCTGCCTGTTCATGATAGAAATCTACAATGATGTTTTCAGTCAAATGTCCTACGGTTTGGTCCCCACTTACCCAGACAACACTTTCCTTTCTCTGCACTCTCATAGCTCTGAGGATCAGGCCCAGTAGATTGTCTCAAGCCCACCCATCTTACTGTCCTCAGAGGTCACAGACAAAGGACGGAGCAGGTGGGACCCAGACAGATGAGTCCTCCTTTGGAAATCACTCATGGGGGCTTAGGGTCGTCCCCGATAGCTGGGCAGTATTTGAGGGTCTCATCTGTTCATGTGGTCTCATGAAGGTGGCCAAAGCAAATTGTGGCCACCGAAAGAGTTCCCTTATTGTTTATTTTTCAAATTCTAATTCCATGACCCTCTAATTCCTTGACCCTATGTAGCCTCAACTGAGGTTTTAGATTTTAGAGAATTTTGAAATTTAGAAGAAGGAATAGATGGGATCATCCTCATTGGCATGCTTTGCCTAATGGAGAGATAACGTAGGAACCCAGAACTTCAAAGGCCTAGAACTCTTGGGACTCTTTAGTCCAACCTTTCCACCTTGCGGGAGAGGACATCCAGTCCCATGGGGTGAAGGGATATGCCTGGGTTCTATAAGCAGGTAGCTGAGCTGCATTAGGACTTGGACCCTCCAACACCAGCCCTGTGCACTTTTACTGTCTTACCATGCCATGAGGTCAAATATTTAGAATTAGCTTTGTTACCCTATACTGCCATGACTTAAATGTATTGTTTTTCTGCACCTTCACTGGGCAGCAGTTTGAAGAGAAATGGTATCAGTTTTTGAGCTTAAATGATTAGAAAAACAAAATGTGTTTGTTAAGGGAGGGGAGGGAGGTAGAGGTAGTTGATTGTTCTCGACAGTGTTATTAATCCTAACGCTATGAGTTCAGTTGTAGCCTAAAGTAGCAGTACATGTGTATGCGTGGCGAGTTCTGTAGACTACTCTCAGGTCCAAGTTAACGGAGGCACAAGTTTCCTAGAAATGGTAAAATATATTGATGTTCATCTGTATGTATAGTAAATATATGTATCTGTATATACGTGTGTGTACAGCTACATATACATATATATACACACACACGTAAACACATACATATATGTGTATGTATGTGTGTATGTGCATGAGTATGTTTATATAGACCCCCTTTTAGATTTCTGATCCTGTTAAAAAGAAGAAACCTTTCTGGAGGAGACACAGCGGTTTTTTTAACCACAGGTTTCATTTAGCAAAAAGAGAAAAAGCTAATAATCCCTACATACTGCATGTGTGTCCTGGGGTGTCAGCAAAAAAAGATAACAAAAGGCAAAGCAAATAAATAGAAGGAAAGAGAAGCTAAAGTGCTGAGAAACCCTTTTTCCCAAAGAGCTCATTTTGGTAATCCTCAAGGAAAACAGAAAAGCACTTGATCTGATGAGAGGGAGAAAGGGAAGCCAAATGAAAACTACACAATTGATTCAACTCAATGAGAAACGGGAGGAAGGACAGAGGAAAGTGCCTGCTGTGGGCGGTAGGGAAGGGAGGCAGGTAGGGGCCCACAGTGTCCTCGGTGTAACAAAATCCACTTTGCAGAGAGAGAAGCACGAAAGCAAGTTTTCCCCTTTCCACGTAGGTTCTTAGCTCTGGAATCACACTGTTCAGTTTTTGCTTTAAGTCCCAGATGTCAGGGTATAAAAATCTTCCCTGTTGCTTTTCAAATTTTGCTAAGAGGCAGCAGATTTCATTACTTTTTCTGTGCATTTCATTGATTTCTTTTAATTAAAAAAATTAAAAAGCAATTTTTCACCCCTTTCCTTGTGGGAATCTCACAGGATTGCAGACTCATAATAATAACTTCTGACATTCCATGTCCTGTGGCTCTCAAGCACTCCACTGTTGAAGAGGAATATGAAATGTGGGCGAATATTGGCAACCAAGCCATGCAGCTGAAAAGCAAGGGAAGGCCACCATGTGTCACCCACGTGTCACTCTAGGAATGCTGCATGGAGCACCAAGAGACCATCCCTCCCAACTCTTCACTTTTCAGGAGCAGAAACTCACATGTAGGAAGGTGAGGTACCTGCCTGAGGCAGGCCAGGCATGGCAAGATGGCTAGGCTGATTTCTCAAAGGTTCTAGAATGATCTGGGCTTCTTCTAACTGGTCTTCCCATTTCTCACTTATCCTCCTCCCATACATTCTGCACACAGAAGCCAGAGCCATATCCTTAAATGTAATTCAGTCATTCCCTTCAATGGCTTCCCATTGACCATAGATTAAAATCCAAGTTCCTTACCTTGGTCTACAAGGCCCGAGGGGAACTCACCCGTAGCAGGTATAGTAGGTTGGCTCACTCAACTCCCCGACTGACTTTCTTCTCTCCTGCCTTTCTCTTTTACTGAGACTGGAAGTTAAAAAATGACTTGATTTAACTGACTTTTATTACAGATAGGAGTGGCCATGTGACACAGTTCTGGCCAATAAAATCTAAGCAGAATTGTGCTCATAGAGTTGCCAGAGTTAGCAAATAAAAATACAGATCACCTAGTTAAATGTGAATTTCAGATAAATGATGAATAATTTCTTAGTACAAATATGTCTTGAATATTGCACGGGACATGCTTATACTAAAAGCATTGCTTATTGTCTATCTGAAACTCACGTTTAACTGGTCATCCTGTGCTTTATCTGGCAACTCTACGTGCTGGGGAATTTTGGGAAGACTTCCCCTCTCTGCTTCTTTCTTCTTCTTCTTCTTCTTCTTGCCTGGAACATGGACATAATGGCTGGAAGTGTGGCAACTGTATTGTGACCATGAAGTGAAAAGCATGAACATGTAGAATAGAAAGGTAGCAAGAGCTGAGTCACTAATGGTGTTGTTGGACATCTGCACCATTGCTTGTCTCTGGTCATCTTATGGGAAAATAAAACACCCAAGATCTTTATTTGGCTAAGTCGCTGTTACGAGGGCTTCTGTTGTTTTGTAGCTGATGCTCTGTGAGCAGGGATCTTGTCTGTCTTGGGCCAGCTCTTCAGTGCCTAACACAATGACAGGGACAGTGCGTTCTCAGTAAACATTTGCTGAATTGATAAAGAAATGATACTTAATAGAAAAGGGGGTAATTCACTTGTTTCCTTGTGTCTTATCTAAAATAGAGTCATTCTTCTTATTTATATTGGGGAGAACACTTTTCCCTTTTGAATGGACTGGTGGCTACAGGAAGGGGCATTATTTGCAATGCAAAACAAATCACCTAATGTTGTTTTTTTTTTAAAGATTGGCACCTGAGCTAACATCTGTTGCCAATCTTCTTTTTTTTTTTTTCTCCTTATTTTGCCCAAAGCCCTCTGGCACATAGTTGTATATTCTAGTTGTGAGTGCCTCTGGTTGTGCTATGTGGGACGTTGCCTCAGCATGATTGACGAGTGATGCCACGTCCGCGCCCAGCATCTGAACCGGCGAAACCCTGGGCCAGTGAAGCGGAGCGCACAAACTCAACCACTCGGCCATGGGCCATGGGGCCGGCCCAAAACAAATCAATTTTTAAACACCTGGAAATTTGGACTCCTAAGATCAGTGTTTTTTAAATTGTGTTTTGTGACTCATCAGTGGGCCATGAAATCAATTGAGTGGGTCATGATCAGAATTAAATGAAAAGGAGCAAAAGGAAGAGGAGAGGAAGAGATCAGGAGGAGGAAAAAAAATAGAATGAAATTTTAAATATCCATATTGTAATTTTCCTTTGGGAAATAATGGCTGTTGACCTATACGCACACACACACACACATGCAAACAAACTTCTGCGTACCATGTTGTTCTGTAAAATATACTTCTCACTGTGGATCACAGTTAAAAAACACTGAAAGGCTCCAGATGAGTATTGTTGACAGGTCCATATATGGAAATTACATTGGCCTGCTTCTGGCCCTTGAGCCACCTTTCATTAGCTAGGTGACCTTGGGAGGAGAAGTAATCTATTTGGACAGCATTTTATGATTTATAAAACTCTCTCATACAAACAATCTTACAACAACTTAATGAAACAGATGCTATCCCCAGTTGTAGCTGTGTCTAACACGGCAGCCACTAGCAATACACGGCTACTGAGTACTTGAAATGCGGCTGATGCAACTGAAGAACTGAATTCATTTTATTTAATTTCAACGAATTTAAATTAGAAATTGATGCTTGATTCAGTTATTGGAAAAATATGTTTGGAATAACTTGGGCATGAGAACCTAATTTTTCAACAATAAATTTTATGAAATACAGATAAAATATTTCAGATAAAAATTTAGCCTCCAAAATGAAATATAGTATTAGTGTAAAATGCACACTAGATTTCAAAGATTTAGTACAGAAAAAAGAATATACAATATTTCATTAGTAATTCTATATGATTACATGTTGAAATGGTAATATTGGATATAGTGGATTAATCAAATATATTACGAAAATTAAGTCACCTGTTTCCTTTTACTTTCTGTAATGTGGTTTCTAGAAAATCCAAAATTACATTTTTGGCTCACATGATATTTCTCTTGGACAGCACTGCTCTAAGGATTAAGTGTCTTGCCCTAGGCCACTGGATGAGTAAATGCTCCAACCACAATTACAACCCAGGTCATTGGATTCCAAACCCATAGCTCTTTCCACTAAACTACAAGCCACATCTCCCTGGGCCTCACTGTTATCTTTAAAAAGAGTGAGTGAACTATAGGGTGATAATAATGATAATGACGGCTAACATCTAATGAGCGCCTAACATGTCCTGGATGCTAGGTTAACATTTTACAAGGTTACTGCATTTGATTTTACAACAACCTGATAAGGTAGATAAGTGATTATTATACCCATTTTTCAGCTGAGAAAACTGAGGCTCAAAGATATTGATTAACCTGCCTATCAGCTCAAGGTAGCGCAGACTGAGGGGCCCTGAGACTAGGAGGTCCACGCAGATGACTGAATACTTAGGGCCTTTCCCTGGACTAGGGCTCTCATTAAAGCGCTGGGCTCTGTTTGAGTAACATGTAGCTGTACCTCCCAGAGGCCTGTTAGATTAATTTCCTCTTTCACTGCTGATTCCAATACTAGACAGTAGAAATCTCGAAGCACCACAGTCTTTGAACATATAGATAAGGTTCGAGAAGGTGACTTTGTATCTGAAAAATTTTCAGCCAGAAAAGTGAAATATGAGCTTCATTACTAAAGGTGCTTATTTAAAGATCTACTTGCAATGTGAAACTAAATTTCAATATATCAGCCTTCAAATATGGGGACAAATCGTACTTTCCCAGTGAAATTATTTTTCTTTTGTTATAAACATTGTGTATGCTCATTAATTACAATTTAGAAAAAAAAAGGTAAAAGAAAACAATTTATCTACAGTCCTACTACTCAAACTTTCTATTTTGTTTGTTTTTTGTTCCTCCATATGCGTGGGATGTTTAAAATTTATAATTCCACTAAATATGCTTTTTTTCTTGCTCTTTCACTTAACATTGTGTCATAAGCATTTTCTCTGCTCTTATGTAGGCTTTGTAAATATATTTATCAATACCTGTATAATATTCCAATAAGTTGATATCACATTTAAACTATTGCTTTAGTTTAGACAATTCAGTTGTTTCCAGTTTTTTGCTCATATAAAGTTTTCCCCTGTTCCTCTGAATATCATACTCGTCCTAGAGGGACAGTCTACCCACATGTACCAAAAACCTTAAACCGTGCAAGTTCTCTGACCTAACAAGTCCTTTCCTAGGAATATGCTTCAAAAAAATAAGAGTATCTATAAAGACTTCTTTGCAAAGTTGCTTAGCGTTATTTAGGCGAACAAATATTTAGAAATGGCAAATGTCTGACATAGGAGATTAGTTAAGTAATGTATGATGTATCCATGTGATGAAGCACTTCATGAAGCCACTAAAAATATTGTCTTAAAGAACACGTGAGGATTATTAAACACCATTGCTAATAATAACAACAGCTCTCCCTTATTGAGTCCCAGGCACTGTGTTTATGCATATTCAGGATCTTCTTTAATCCTTAGCAATCCTAAACAACAACAAATGTGTTTGGTATCATTATTCTCATTTCCTTTGTACAGACGGAGAAACAAGCTTAGAGGGTTAGGTGACCTCTCAGGGCCACACTGCTCGTTGCCGAGTAAGCAATAGAACTAAGACACAAACCTGGTGGTCTGTCTCCAGGGCTTACACCCTCACTCATGCTATGTAAATACCTGTGATGTTCATGCTCTGTCATTAGATGGAAAAGAAAGGTACCAAACAGGATGGGTAGTTGATCTCAATTTAGCAAAATCTAATAAATATATAGATTGTTTAATATGTAATATAATAAACAAATTATATGGAAATAAAATAGGTATATGGAAAAAGAAAACACTTGAGGGCATTTACCAAAAGGTTAGATGGGTAACTCTGGGTGGTAGAATATTTTTCATTATATTTTTTAATTTTCCAAAACATATGTTACTTTTTTGTATTTTTTTATGGTAGTAAAATATACATAACATAAAACTTACCATTTTAACTATTTTTAAGTGTACAATTTGGTGGCATTAAGTACATTCACAGTGTTGTGCAACTATCACCACTATCCAATTCTAGAACTTTTTCATCATCGCAAACAGAAACTCGCCATTACCCACCACCAGCCCCTGGTAACCTCTTTTCTATTTCTGTCTGTATGAATTTGACTACTCTAGGTAACTCATATAAGTGGAATCATATGGAATTTGTCCTTTTGTGATTGGCTTATTTCACTTAGCATAATTTCCTCAAGGCTTATCCATGTTGTATTATAGCATGTGTCAGAATTTCATTTCTTTTTGTTTTTTTTTTCTCTGAAGAAGATTTGCCCTGAGCTAACATCTTTTGCCAATCTTCCTCTTTTTGCTGGAGGAAGATTTGCCCTGAGCTAATATTTGTGACAATCTTCCTCTATTTTGTATGTGGGTCTCTGCCACAGCATGGCTGACAAGTGGTGTAGGTCCATGCCCAGGAAGCAAACCTGGGCTTCCAAAGCAGAGCATGCTGAGCTTAACCACTAGGCCATGGGCTGGCCCCTGGAATTTCACTTCTTTTTAAGGCCAAATAGTATTCCACTGTATGTACATGCCACATTTTGTTTATCTACTCATCTGTTGATGGACATTTGGGTTGTTTCTACCTTCCGGCTTTTGTGAATAGCGCTGCCATGAACATGTGTGTACAAGTACCTGTTTGAGTCTCTGGTTTCAGTTCTTTTGGATATGTACCTAGGAGTGGAATTGCTGGGTCACGTGGTAATTATATGTTGAACCTTCTGAGGAACCGCCACGTTGTCTTCCACAGTGGCTACACTATTTTCATTCCCACCAGCAATGTGCAACAATTCCGATTTTTCTATATCTTCACCAACATTTATTTTACTTTTTTTTTCAAATAATAGTCATCCTAATGGGTATGAAGTGGCATCTCATTGTGGTTTTGATTTGCATTTCCCTAATGACTAGTGATGTTGAACATCTTTTCATGTGCTTATTGGCCATTTGTATATCTTCTTTGGATATCTGTCACTCTTTAAATTAGAAAAATAAACCACAATGAATTTTATGCAGGATTAAAAATAAAAAACATATCTAACTGTGTCCTTTCCCTGCTTCTATTCTTGGCGCTGAGCCTGGGGTGAAGTTCACGTTACCAAAGCGTGGGCTGGCCGGGCTCCCTCTGCAGCCTCCTATCCAGCCTCTCTGCCTCACACCCAATGCTGCAGCAGTTCCAACCTTCCTGTAGACACCACGTCTTTGCCCACGCGCTACCTTTTGCAGAGATTGCCTTGCCTTCTTTTCTTCCTTCTCATTGTTCTTTTTCATCCAGCTAAATTCTAATCACCCTTTAAGATTCAGCTCAGGATCGTTTCTTCAAATAATCCTTCCAAACCCTTCCGACCGAGCTATGGTCTTACTCCTGCATTTGCTACATGCTGTGGATGCTTCTGCCATTTGCCACCTAATGATGGAGTTATCTGTCTCCAGCACGGGACATACTCACTCATTGAGAATAAGGGTGAGCCTTTGTCATCTGCATACACCAATGCCTAGCATAGAGAAGGAGCTCACAATTTCTTAACAGAACTGAACTCTTGATTTATATTAACTAACTGCTTACCAACAAGCCTTTCCATTTTATCTATCAGCAATGCATGGAGGTTCCTGTTTTGTTGCACTCTTGCCTGAACTTCAAATTATAATATTTGTTGTTTCAATTTGCATTACTTTAATTACTAGTGTGGTTGAATCATTTCCCCATATGTTCTTTAATTAGTAATTTCTCCTCTTTTATGAATTGTCTATTCATTTCTTTTGTTCAGTTACCTATAGGAGGTTTAGTGTTTTCCTCAATGATTGGTAAGAAACTCTAAAACAAGGCTATTAACCCTTTGTCTCTTATATTTGCAAAAGAAATTACTCCCATTTGTTCTTTGTCATTTATTTATTTATTTATTTATTTATTTTTTGGTGAGGAAGATTGGCCCTGAGCTAACATCCGTGCCAGTCTTCCTCTACTTTATATGTGGGATGCTGCCACAGTATGGCTTGATGAGCAGTGTGTAGGTCCATGCCCAGGATCTGAACCCGTGAACCCCAGGCCGCCGGAGCAGAGTGCATGATATTAACCACTGTGCCACCAGGCTGGCCCCCTTAAGTTTGTTTTTAATGTAAAAAATTTGAACAATTTTATGCTATCAAATCTTATATATAAAGTTTACCAATTTGCCTTTTTATATTTATGAACTTGAATGTTCTGTAATGGCTTTGCATAGTAATACTTTCAATAATATTTGATGAGAATAACCATTTTATTTAAAGGTATACCAATTACTTTATGGGTCTTTGGATGGAACTTTTAAGCATAATTATATTCATAGAAATCATTATGTGAAAAAAAAAGAAAATCTAAGTGAAGTCACTGAATTTATATTGTAAATTGAGCTTTCTTTAGACTTCTTATGGCTATTATAGCTAGGTAGAGAGAAAAGCCCTAAATTTCAGGTGAGATCTAAATTGCAAAACAGTAGTCAAGCCTAAAGAAGACTTGGGAAAGAGCCAGCAAACTGTCAGCCCTCAGAGCCCATTGTCTATGGGTAGGCTTTCCTTTGGCCCAAGTCTTGGTCAACTGTTTTAAAATTTGAGTTGGCAGTCAACATTTAAGAGTCAGGAAACATCAATCACACAAATATCTGCATACCAGCTGCTCTAGACAAAATTTAAAAAAAGATAGATCTGGCAACAATAGACCTGGTTTTTTGGTGACAATAATTGGCTGAAGCTGAGTATTGCTACCCCTCAGATGGTCGTGTGCTCTCACTTCCCTGAAGCCCCCACCACTCCCTTGCATCTCATCACTGAGGATGAGGATCAGTGGCCATTTATCATCTTACTCTTGGCCCACTTCACTCGTTTACTTTATCTTCCAGGCTGCTGTAGGCATTTGAGTTTTGGTTTAGGATATCAAATCAGGCTCCTGGATCTGCTTGGTAATCTTACCAACTAGGGAGCTATGAGCATTGAACTTAAATCCAGTGCTTCTGAACTGAGATCAGTCAATCTGTGAGTATTTGATATATTTCTATAAGTGGAAATTGCTGCCTGCTTCCCACCTCTGCCCACTATACCTCTCTGCTCCCCTCTCCCTTGGTTTGCATTTAGTGAATATGATTTATATTGACATCAATTTAGAAATTCTGTAACTAAAGCCCAGCTAAAGAAGTAAATGGTGAAATGACCCCCATTGGGAGAGCCTGAAGATGCAGTTGGTATCTTGCATCTTGCATCCTAATGGCCACAGGTAATGACAGTAAATAAATAGAGGCAGGCTCTCAATTTTTTTGGAAAGCAGGAATGCTATGAGTTTAAAAATAAGAAAAAAAAAGACCAAACATCAGTCAGTTGTCTAGGATTAAAGAAAACGAAAAGGATAACTGTTAAATATTTATAAGTGAGATTTAGAAAAAAAATTTGGTTGTGGAAGAAAAAATGGGTCTTCAGATTGTTAAAGCTGTAAGTTTGTGCAGAAAAAAATTGCCTGAAGAGCCAGGCTAAAGGATCCTGACATAGGAGAGGGGATTTCAAGCCTGTGTGGCTGCATCCCTACTGAGCGAGGAGATAGTCAAACTGGCCCCAAGGGGAACTTGCCATCAGAGCTCTGCTGGCCCAACTGCAATGACCAACTGGTACCCGGGAGCCTACCTGGGAGATGCTGTAGCCTAAAGTGGTTCTAGTCCCAGTGTTCAGAGCTCTGACCACCTGGGCCAAATCTTGGCTCTGCATTACTTGCTGTGTGGTCATACTGTAGGATCAGGTAAATAGCCTCTCTCAGGCATTTGTAAAATAGAAACGGCAATAGGACCCTCTTAGAGAGCAGTGGTGATTAACAGGGGAAAACCATGCAAAAGGGCTTAGCATCCTCTCTGGTATTCAGCAAGGGCTCAATAATAGCTCACTCTCATTATTATTGTCATTACAATTGTTACTGTCACAAACAAGACTGTCCTGAGCACTCCTGTTGCTGTCAAGATAATTTTCAATGATGAGGGATAAAAGAAATGCAGCAGAGACAAATTCTCAGGTCACAGTCACTATATACGGACCTGAATTGGGGTAGGCCAGTCAGGGGGATTAGAAAGGCAGCCACTGTGATTTCACAGGTTCACTCTTCTTTTATTTATTTATTTATTTGGTGAGGGAGATTGGCCCTGTGCTAACATCTATTGCCCATCTTCTTCTTTTAGCTTGAGGAAGATTGCTACTGGTCTAACATCTGTGCCAGTCTTCCCTTACTTTGTATGTGGGATGATGCCACATCATGGCTTGATGAGCAGGCTGTAGGTCTCTACCCGGGATCCAAACCTGTGAACCCTGGGGCCACCAAAATGGAGTGTACACACTTAACCATTATGCCATTGGGCCGGCCCCAGGTTTACTTTTCTTTAAATACAAAAGTTATTATCAAGAAGTCTTAGGGTTTGCTAGTGATTTTTGTGGGACCTCTGAGAACTACCTAGGTTTCATTTAAACTTGGAAGTGACATTCAGCTTAGGGTTTTCTGATCAATATTTTACCTGTACAGGTTTCTACTGATGACATCTTCTAGGTTTCTCAAGGCTTGTTACTAGACCCCTTATAAGCTTACACTGTTTAGCTTATGTTATAAGCTGTAAATATCTCTTCTCCAGCAACTTGCCATAAGTTACATTTTCATATTTTGATTTCTTCCTTCTAACTAGTTAAATCAGAAATATCTTTACAAATCTTTCAGGTTTATTATCTGACTCCCTTCTACAATATTTCATAGAGCATGCAGTCTATTCCATGGATAGGATCATTTGTCACACAAATGTGTAATAAAATCACACATACTTTGTTCTCTAAGTACTGTGTAGGTCCTAACAGGTAGATGTTCACTGACTGATTGATGGCTGAAAAAGAGCAAATGCAACCATTTTTTAATGGAAAAAAAATAAAAGAATACGGGAGCTAAGCATAACCCTGAAACTGAGACACATCCTCTAAATTCTGCTTGTAAGTAGCCTAGAGCAGATCATCAAATAGCCCATTTGGAAACACTAAGGTATACTGAAAGCGCTTGGTTCTCAGGAACCAAATGGTCATGAGCAATGTCAGTATTTCCTATCTTGCCAAGGCTGCTGATACTCTCTTAGGGAACTGCTTCTGAAATAATTCCAATCAGATCCTCAGAGCTCAGGGCTCAGAGCTCACTGGCCTCAGATCCTGGGGCTTTCAGCAAGAGAGATGTGAAGCTGGCCAGAGTGGGAATAGGTAGCAGAGGCAGGTCAGCATCATTTACTTTGACCCTTTAATTAACGGCAGGGCTCCAGACAAAACTGGTGAAGGGCCCCCAAATGAAAGCATTCTCCTTCATCTAAAATACCCACTGATAGGTTATGAAATAGATCTTAAGCATCTACTATACACAGCATTATATTGGGTGGGTGGGGGATGTCACTAAAGGGGTAGATACACCCTCTTTGTCCTCAGGGAATATATGGTACAGTGGAAAGAAAAGCAAGAACAAACAAAAGGCACAGATAGGTCATAAGTGCGAGAGTTGTAAAATAATGCATGCTGGGTTTTTAGGTTATCGGTTAAGGTCAGGTATTTGTATATGTCCCATCTCCTGCCTTCTCTCCTCCAAGGTGACTCAGAGAGTCTGAGCTTGCAACCATGTGCTCTTTTGAAGCCCTGACAAAAGAGTCTTCTGGGCCCAAGAGCCCTCCACGCCTTTAAAGAGATGAGAGGCTGTCTCTTTCCTCCTTCCATGTCTGGTCAGTGATGTCTGCACTGCATTCCTTGTTTGACTCCTTGTATTTCAAAAACTCTTCTGGTTGCTGAAAAAGACTGACACCAATCAAATCTGATGTGAAAAATTCTTCCCTCTTTCTGCATCTATAAATGCTACATGATTGTCCTTAATCAAGGACGGTCTCTTCTTCATTTTCAAATACGTTTGTTTATGGCACGTGTTGTAACACTTCAGATCATTTACAAAATCAAGAACTTTAGACCTGGAAGGACTCTTAGAATTGGAAATTTCTGATTCCATGCTGACATATTCCTGCTTATCTCAGGGTTAGTCCTTGGCTAACTGCTTTCACTCTGCTTCTCCTAGGAGTCCTTTTTACTTAGTTTTACCTACAGAATTAAGCCCAAACTCTTGAGCCCGACCCAACATCCTCTTTACATCTCCCTGCCCTCAGGTCCTGAATTCACTCTGTCACCCAGCCCCCAATCCACAGAGCTGGTCAGTGCCATCCAAGATGCCATTCTTCTTTCTCCATGCCACCAAGCCTTTGCACAGACCATCCCCTCTGCCTTTCCTCCCCTTTTCCACTTGGAAATCTCCTGCTTATACTTCAAGGTCTGTTCAAAGGTCATCTCCTCCGGGATTCCTCTTCCAACTTCCTCAAGCAAAGGTAGTCTTGTTTTCCCTTCCTCCATCCATAACTTTGTACTTAATATTTTATAAAACTTAGGGCATTATTATGACTGTGTGCCTGTGTTTCCAGGTAGTCTATGTTCTCCCCAAGGGCATAAATCATGATTCTTTCATTCATTCTCTCCAGCATTTATCCTAGTCCTGGCACATAGTAGATACCTATAAATGACTCCTGAATTAAATTAACAGGGAATTTAGGCATAGAAATGTGATATAATCTGTCAATTGTTATATCAAATTTGAAAATTTTAAGATAGTAGTCTATAATTTTCTGTCCATAAACACTACCATATACATGCACAGTGGGAAAGCTATCTTTGACTATAGTCAATATGCATCCAGTATCTGACACACTTTGAAGGATTCAGACAGGTCTACCCAGATCTGAAAGTAAAGAGAGTTCTTCAAATGTTGGATGGACTTCAGCTTAGCTGCCTAAAGTCGTATAGATAACCCCAAACTAAACTTCAACAACCTTTCCAAGAATCAGTGTATTGAAGGGGGACCCATCTGATGGCCGTGGGACCCTTACTCTGTAGGTGGTTTTGGAGACTCAGAATTATATTGAAGCTACTTGTTAGGGATTCAGAGAGCCAAGAGACCAAACATCTTGGCATCTTGGATAACTGGGTAGGAGTGATGGAGCAGGTAGGAGAAGTGTCTAAAACTCTTGCCAATAGAGGCTTCACTGGCTGAACACTTGTCATCTCTGATAAGTAATAGAGATCTTCAGAATTATGGCACAATTTTTAATATGTTCAGCTTTCTAATCTTCGTTGTCTCTCTCCATTCTTAATATTTGCCATCAACCCTTAATGAGGTTCTATATCTTCATTTTGGGGGATATACTTCTGTTAATTTATCACCTTCGGTCCCATGAGAAATGTATTTCAGCAAGCCATGGATAAATTATTGTAAAGCATATTTATTCAGCATAATCTAATTATTGCAATATTCAGTAAAGGCAAAAGAATAAATCATAAATGAAGAGTAATGAGGGTGGAGCTATTGTGCATGTTTTTATGGTGTGTGTGTGTGTGTGTGAGTCTGCAAAACACATTCTCCAGACCTGGCTTGGTATTCAAACAGGATGTCTGGGCAGAGACACAGTACACTTTTTATCTGTACTGTCCAATACAGTAGCTCCAAGCCCCATGTGGCTTTGAGCTTTTGAAATGTGGCTAGTTCAAATTGAAATGTGTTATAATTGTAAAATACACAGCAGATCTTGAAGACATCATTTTAAAAAAATGTGAAATGTCTATTTGGAAAGCCATTTTAAAGTTTCTTAAAATGTTAAACATAGAGTTAACATATACCAGCAATTGCGTTCTTAGATACCTACCCACGAGAAATGAAAACATATGTCTACACAAAGATTTGTATGTGACTGTTCATAGCAGTTTTATTCATACGTAATAGCCAAAGACTAAAAACAACTCAAATCTTCATTAACTGGTGAATGGAAAAACAAAAGGTGGCATATCCACACAATGGAATATTATTCAGCAATAAAAACACCCAAAGTACTGACACATGCTACAATATGAATGAATGTCAAAAACATCATGTTAATGAAAGAAGCCAAACACAGAAGACCACATATTTTATGATTACCTTTAAGGGTATGGAAAGAGGAAATAGATTAGTGGCTGCCTAGGCTGGGGAATGGGAACTGAGAATGACTATAAATGGACTGAAGGCTTCTTCGTAGGATGATGGAAGTGTTTTGAAATTAGACTGTGGTGATAGTTACCCAACTCTATAAATTTAATAAAAATCATTAAATCTTATTCCTAAAATGAGAAAAGTTTGTATTACGTAAATTATACTCACTAGCTCATTAATATGTAATAATTTCCAATGAAATTTCTAATGTAATAATTTTTACATCACTTACATATTGAAATAATAATATTTTGGATATATTAGGCTAAATAAAATGTAATATTAAAATTAATTTCATCTGTTCATTTTTACTTCTTTTTAAATGTGGCTACTAGAAAATTTCAAATTACATCTCTAGTTTGCATTATATCTCTACTGGACAGCACAACTTTAGAAGGTCCTATGATACCAACTAAATAATCCTCATATCTCCATTCATTTTCAGAGAATGTGTTTGCCTTCTCCTGGCTCACAACAAGCCCCATGTGGGAACAGAGGGCTTGAATCCCTCACAAGACTCTAAAGTAGGGGGGACTGCCGGGATTGCAGGCTGACTATACAACAGCACGCTGGTGATTGGAAGAGGGGTGTGGACTGGTCATGGAAGAAGCTGTGGCTCTTTGCCAGCTGAGGTACACAGGAGCATAAGGGGAAACCAAGTTCAGTGTCAGGAGAGCATCCATCATGTCTGAAAATAGATCACGTTTGCTGTGAATGCATATGTCCCCACATCCTTTATCTCTCAACGCCAGTATTACCTGCTAAAATAATATAAGAGGATAAGCTACTAAAACCATCTAGGAGGATCTAAGCTTAAATGATACTAATTTATTGAGACAAAACTAAATTTTATTTTTAAAAATAATATCATTCAGCATGTTAAACGGGTAGATGTTAGTGGCCTGGTTGCGGGGGGAGGTATTATCACATTCTCTCCTTGTCTGGGCCATTAGTTCCCAGTTCAAGCTTCCCACTAAAATTACCTGGGGGACTTTAAAAATACGTGGATGCCTGGGCCCCATCCCCAAATATTTTGATTTAACTACTCTGGGGTGGAGTCTTGCTAACGATATTTTGAGAGGTTTTCAAAGTGACTCTAATATGGGCCAGCATCAGAGTCACCGATCTAGGGCCTTGCTCAGCAAGCACTTAATAATGGACTTTGGATTAATAGAAAGAAGAGGAGGAAGAGATGGACAAGGAGGAACCACAGACTCCCACAGGCTACGCACACTTTACAGTCTTCCTCCCAGCCAGGGTAGGAATCCCTCTCTGCTCTCCCTGGCAGCTTCTGCTGGAGAACCTCTAGAAGGGTGCTGCCTGCAGTTTATGACGCAGCTCCTTCTGTGTTGGACAAGCTTTTATTGTGAGATGTGCCTCCTAGTCCAAGCTCAAACCTGCTGCTCTCTAATGTCTCTAATGTCTACTTACGGGTCCTATCCTGCCATCTGGCCGAGACTGAATAAGTCTGTCCTCTCTCCATACAATGGTCTTTCCATTATTTGAAAACAATTATCAAGACCTCTAGGCTCTCTCTATTCTACACTATACACACCCAGTTCCTTGATCTGTTCCGGGCATGGCCTCCTCTCCAGGCCTGTAACCATCTCTCAGCACGAGTTTGTCAATTTCCCCTTTATAATGTGGAGACTCCAAATGCTCATCCTCCAGATGGTGTCTGCCCATGCCCGAGTATAGCAGGACAATTACATTCCTTGATAAGCCATTACACCCCTAGTAATGCAACCACCACACTGCTTTGGCTCAACAGCAGAACAACTGGAAAGAGGAGAGAGAAGAAAAAAAGTAGGGAAAGCTAGATTCCCCAAATTTTCATCTATAAAATTTTGTTTGAGCATGGCACTTCACAAAATACTCATTGGAGTAAATGGGACCCAATTTAAGAGAACGAAGAGATTGTGGGCAGAGAAAGGAATTCTCATTGTTTTAACATATTTCTTAACTATTAGCCTTCCATCAAGTGCTTCAGCAACCAAAGGTTGAGGACATAGGCAAAATGACAATACTCAGCAAAGTGCTTAGCAGATCTGAAAAGGCTGGGCCCATCCTGGGTACGGTACATTCTATTTGGGGAAATGACTTGGTTCTCAAAGATAAGCCCAGATCAAATGCAAATCATATCCCCTGCCTGGAGAAGCCATTTAAATTCCATGTTATGAATTGAAGCTGGGCCTTACATAGATTTGCTCACAAAAACATGGCCTCCTAAAGAGCAGCGGTCACATTCGACTCCTCTATGCTGGCATAGCGCCCAGAACATGGTAGAAGGTATTTGCTTCTTAGCTGGCTTAATTACCCACATCTCTCTCCAAAGACAATCATTTCAAATTCAATTTACATTTATCAAATACTT
The DNA here is from genome assembly GCF_021613505.1 of Equus quagga. Taxonomy (NCBI): domain Eukaryota; kingdom Metazoa; phylum Chordata; class Mammalia; order Perissodactyla; family Equidae; genus Equus; species Equus quagga. Next base: position 115,068,447 of record NC_060271.1, on the reverse strand, counting down.
ACTCTGTGCTAGATATCTAGGTAGGGTATCTTTACATATGGTTTATTATATAAACATTCAATATTTTGCAATGGGGTAACTTGGATGGTAGAATGGAAGGGAGACATCAATTGCTATTCAGAGAAGATCACTGGACTCCAGGGGGATGAAGGGTTGATGTTGGAGATGGGAGAAGATACAGGGAAGTATCAGAAAAACTCAGGAATATCTAGTCTTCCTGCCTAATCTTGACACTGTTCATAGTCTAGGATCATTTTCAAAACCTAACACATCCCCTTCCACAGTGACACTGCTCATGTGGATCATGGCTCCTTCTCCCCAGGAAATTAGCAAAATTCTACAGACTGACATGGCAGAGGCTGAAAGAGATACCAGCAGGCGGGAGGGCAATTGATGATATTGTAACATACAAACCAATAGCCTCTTTCTGATGTGGGGAGCTGCCTCACCCATCCCCCAGATAATACACCCTCCCATGGGATAATCCTTCTGAACCCTGGGAACAGACCATTCCAACTTGGACTTGCAAAGGCCAATCTCAAGGGGTGACAGGCCTTTCTCTTACTTATCTTATTTATTTAACTATCAAAATAAAAATAAAATAAAATCAACAGGAACAGACACTGTCAAATGGGTGTTCCAACAAAAATGAGTGAGCATAGAACACCTGGCCCTGTGCCTGGCATGGAGGATCTCCACCACCAGTTCCTATCCCTAATAAAAGTGGACAAATGGCTGCTTGCTAGCTCTGTTGAGACCATGTAGCAAATTGCCCATCTCCTCCAAGATTTCCTGTCACTATCATGGTCATCTTGAGGGGATGCCTCTCACTGGGTTAGTCAGCCTATGGTCCCATCTACTTCTCTTCTTTCTTCATTTCTCTTTTAATAAATAAATGAAAATAATAAAAAGCACCCATATTTTCAGTTCTGGAATGGCAGAACTCACTGGATCCACTAAGATCATCATGAGTGAGGAATCAGAGGCCCCAAGAAGGGAGGTACCATCAAAAGCTCCGCTCTGAGTCAGAGACAGGTTGAGCCACGCTCATCATCTTTGGGTTGTTGCTTTATTTTTTGGTGTGTTTGTGCTGCTATAACTTGATTTTTCCATGGTTCTTTTGGGGTTTGATCTGAGAGGACCTCTGTACCTTCTTGCTTTATTACAGAGAGACCAAAGGAGGGAGTCCTGCCTGCAGAGGGCAGAGTGATGGAAAACTTTTCCTCTGGTTTACTTTCTCTTAAGGCTCTAACTACGGTATTTGTACAGCATCCTCTGAGTTCTTCCCAGGAAAATACAGATTAGATGCTGTGCACATGATGCATGTCAGAAGGTAGCCTTAGAAAAAGACATCATGGCATCATGATCAATGGAATGAAACAAATAGCAAATTTCCCAGCAACCCTACTTGGGGGAGTGCTATGGTGAACCAGATAATGGCAGGCAGGGACCGTGCTGGGCTCTGAGCCACTGCACAGCCTTGACCTTCTTCCCACCTTAGGCTAAACCAGTGCCTCCCAAACCGGTCTGTCATGGGAATCATCTGGTGGCTTAAGAAAACTATAGTGTCTATGTCCCACCCCCAAGATTGTGACTAATTGGTCTGGGTGGGACCTGGTTTGACGACTTGAAAAAATTTCCAGGAAATTCTAATGTGCAGATAAATTTGGGAACCACTGGGATGAATTGCTGGAAAGCATTGTTTCTAGAAGAGACCCAGGAATCGATCAGTTTGATAGTGAGATCAGTTCCAAACTCCGACCACAACATCTGACAGAAGGGGTCCAGGTGAGTCTCAGTGATCTGATGATGGGGATTTTAGGGCAGCTCAAGCAAAGCAACCAGTTTCATTCTCACAGGTGTAAGCAACATTCCACAGGCCTGCTCTGCCTAAATAATGGACACATGATAACCTTAAAGGCACCTTGCCTTCTTCCTTTGGAAGGAGAAGACTTTGTCTGCCTTCAGGTCTATCATTCACGGATCTTTCCAGAGAGGCAGAATGGCAACCTCTCACTGGGACCCCAGGTTTGCAGGCCACGTATAACCACGGGCATTCACCAGATATCCTTTGGGGATAACAGTCCGGCCTGATGACTTGAGGCTGCTTTCAGAAAGAAGTAGAAGATGATAGTAATAACAACAACAATAATTATAGCTTCCATGTACTAATTATGTACTCTGTGCCAGGCATGGAGCTGGAGAAGGGATGATTACACAGCACAACTCTAGCTGACAACGTGAACTGTGCCCTTTAGGCTTGTGTGCTTTTGTGGCCCTGCATGGCAGGATGGCTTAATATATTCTCATTTGATCCTTACATAAATATCTGGGAGAGAAGATCATTATACCTATTTTTGCAAAGAAGTTTCAAGGCAAAGAAGGTTCAAGTCTAAACAAAATGACCCTAAATGGTAGAACCCAGATTTAAACAGGTTTTACTAGAATGTAGCTTCCTAATGGTGAGAATGAAGAGCGCAAAAGTGCAGGAAGATAGATAGATAGATAGATATAGAAATGGCTATAGATATACACATAGACAAGGATATAGATATCTCAGGACCCTGTTTAGCTATTCAGCAAGCCTAAGGGAGGCATGCAGTTAGTGAAGGAAGGGTAGACAAAGCAAAGGGATGCAAAGAAAAACAATGGAGTGTTAGGAACTAGGCATCAAGCAAGTGGGTTATGGAAAAATAATATTTGATAACTACTGAATAAACAACAACAGAGCCTAAGCAAATGAGAGGAGCCCTGGGGATCTACTTCTCAGTCAGATTATTCAGTGGAGAATTCCCAAGGCAGTAGCTCAGCTCTCCTAATTGCCAGTGGCCACTTTTCCCTGGGCTTGATTTATTATATGGAAAAGCAGAACAAGACAAAGGCAGCCAGCCTCACCTTGCCCAGTGACTAGTGCATAGCGGCAACTTTACAGCACCTTGCAAAACTGACAGATTGTTATTCTGAACATAAGCTCTGTTTTACTACTAAAATGATTCTCTTATCTTTCACATATGAGTTCAATACTTGGTGAGACTGAATTAGAGCAGTTAAACAAAACAAGAAGAAGAAGAAAGGAAGGAAAAAGAAGAGAAAAGAAAGAGAAACATCTATGGACAGATGTGGGGACCACTAATAATACTTAAAACTTTGTGTATCAGCACCAAATCAGCTTTTACTGCCTTGAGAGACTCTTCCAGTATGGCTAGTTATAGAGGGTCTCCTGCAGCTGCCCTTTGCGGCAAGTCCAACCTGGTGTCCCTTGCTTGAGCTACAAGCTTGCAGGGAGGAAAGCTAGGCCAGGAAAACGAGTGAAGGCTGAAGCCAGAGCGACTTGCCTGGACCACTTTATAACCTATACAATTTATTCCAGGCTGTTGATGGTGGCCACTCACCATGGCTGACTCCTAATCAGTTATTAGGGCCCAAGTGATTTGAGTGGCCACACCTTGGTTGATCTGGACATCTTGGGTTTACACAGAACTTACTAGAGCATCAAGGAAGCATTGCTCACTTGCCTCATTATATTTAAGAAATCAGTAATAGTAGCAAAATCAACTTGCTGTATCTCAATACAAGAAATAAGATGCTCCAGCTATGCTGACTCATGTCCACATGGAAGTTTGATGATATTGGGGTGGGATATCCCCAAATACTCACATGTTATAAAGAAGTTAATCCTTGCAAGAAACCAAGGGAAGGGGCTGGCCCCGTGGCTGAGTGGTTAAGTTCGCGCGCTCCGCTGCAGGCGGCCCAGTGTTTCGTTGGTTCGAATCCTGGGCGCGGACATGGCACTGCTCATCAAACCACGCTGAGGCAGCGTCCCACATGCCACAACTAGAAGGACCCACAGCGAAGAATATACAACTATGTACTGGGGGGCTTTGGGGAGAAAAAGGAAAAATAAAATCTTTAAAAAAAAAAAAAGAAACCAAGGGAAGAAGGTGGAGAAACAAGTTGTCACATACATTGCTGGTAGGAATGTAAATTGGTTGAAGATTTCTGGTGGAAAATTTGGCAAGAACCTTAAAATCTGGCAAAAACCTTAGCCCCACCAACTCGAAACTTAAAATTTGTTGAATGGAAATGATACAGAGGAGAGTAAAAATTTAGTATCCAGAATACTCTAATAAATATTGATTATAATAGCAAAAAAAAGAAAAGAAAGTATAAACAGCCTAAAAAGAAGATAGAAACAGCCTAAAAAGGAGAACAGTTAAGCGAAGTAATTCACTCACACAATGGGAATAGGAGATAAGGTTGGAGGAGAACAATTAATGACCTGGAAGATGATCATAATATATTTCTATGTAATAAAAAAAGTCACAAAACAGAATTGTAGTATGATATATGAACTATGTATGTAAATATATGCACAGGAAAAAGAGAGACTGGGAGGATACGTACCAAAATGTTACACGTGGTAAACTTTCAGTCATAAAGTTGAGTAACCTTTCTGTATTTTTTTGCTTATTTTTGTTTTCTCAATTTTTCACAATGAATATGTTATTTTAACCACAATAACTTATGAAAGTGATTTTTTTTAAGATGCAAGGAACTCTGGGTTGTGCTTTATGTAAATGAAGAAGTCATAGTACAAGAGGGGTCTTCAAGAAAAGCCAGCCGCCATGTGACCGAAGGCAACAGAAAGCAGGTAACACACTTGGTTCTCTTACTGCCTTCTGTATTTTCACAACATGAAGGACTCACTAGACACTCAATACATCTTTGTTGACAGATTACCTATGGCTTATTGATACAGTGGAATCACGTTTCTGGGGCCCAGAAATACAGGCCTTGCCAAGAGCCAGCAAGAAGGATCTGCTGACGTTTTCCATCTCAGCACAGTCACTCATAAACAGACAGGGCCAGGCTCATGTTCTTCCCCATGTGCTCGGCACCAGTCCCATGCCTGGCACATAGTAGGCACTCACATATCTCCTTTGAATCCACAAGGCTTCTCTCTGCTGTTTCCAGCAGGAGTGACATTTCAAAGGATCTTAGCCAAAAACGTCTTCAGACAGAAGTTTCACAGTCACGGAATATCATCAACTTACTGCTACACTTGAAAAAGTTCTGAAAACTTTGCACGCTCCTTCCTTACAGAGTCCCTCTGCACAGACTCCCTGAAACAAGTCACTCGCTCTCCCCTAGGCAAGTATAGCCAGGTTTCTACTTTCCGAGCAAAGTGGGAAAGATGAAGCAATTATCTGGAGAGTTCAGTTAAAATGTCAGCTTTCTTCCGAATCTCCTTTCTAGTCTAAATCTCATTCCATTTCCAAGAAAGTGTTTTCCTGATTTATTCTGCTACATTTTCTCAATTCCTAGTTTAGTTTCAGAGAGAAGGCTCAGCCTATTAGTGTTAAATACTAGGCGTGGAGATGTGTGCACCTCGTGCTGTCTCTTGAAGGAATATTTTACCGTGAAAAATGGGCTTTAATAACAGAACGTTGAGAAAGATGACATGGAGATGATTTACCCACGTATATATTGTGACATATTAAATTGCAGACAGTTTGGGTGAGACTGAGTCTTAAATGAAACATCCAATATCTGCACCAGCACACAGCCAAAGAAACTGCAGAAAAACAAAAACACGAAAACATCCATATGTCACTGGCAGCAGCGGGGCCAAAGGCAAGTCTCTCCCTCCCCCTGCCCCCAGCCCTCCCCGAGAACGGCTCTCCCGTGGGTTTATGCCTAGCTGCAGAGCACTGAACTGAAAAAGTGGTTAATTAATGAAAAACTTAAAATTCAGCAGCGAAATTACCTTTCCCAGTGACTGACAAAAGCAGTATAAATAATTCAGTCTCTCCCACAGTCGATTGAGCAGAGTGCCTTTCCTCTTTTGTCAACAGCACAGAGACCTTTTTTTTTCCACCACCACATTTTGTGGCAGTGACAAGTGTCACTGCCTAAGTCCAGCCAGGGGAATGAGAAGGGGCAGAGCAAATCAAAAGGAGAACTGATTTCAGTTAGTAATTCTGAATGTGCAGTGTGCTTTTTAGGTGGGTGACTCAAAGCATAGGGCAGGCCTTTCAAGTCGAGGTTCCTAGTGGTCCCTGGGCACAGCACAGCCACTAGAACCTGGGGGCCACGTGTCTCTTTACCTCCCCTGATCTACCTGCTCACTGATCCCACAGCCTCTGAAGTGAAGGAAGAAAGAGAAAATGTGGGCTGGGCCCTGGTTGGCAGAGATGGTGAAGACAGGGGAAAGAACTAACTTGAACTGGAAGGAAGCCCTTCTCTTCTGGGTCCTAATATTGGTGTGTGTTGCCAACATTTTCTCAGTGGGGCTGGGTGCGAAAAGTAATTGCTTGGCACTGTGTGGCCTTCGGCGATGACATCTCGTCAACCTGACTCTGGTGTACAGGCTGCAGGAGGGACCGACAGAGCACTGTCCAAAGTTATGCTGAGTCTCTCTGCTTCTGGCCGTGGGGTAGGGGTGGGGGAAAGTCTTTCTTTAGAGACCGGAGCCTGGGCTCTCTGCTGTACACCTCTACACCCAGGGAAGGATGCAGACGCTGACTGCCCAGAGGACTTCCAACCACAGGGCTCCACTGGCAAGCCCTTTGGACACGGCTGTTAATTTGCACCTGTATATGGCTTAAACTACTTGAATCTCATCCAATGTGTGAGGTTCCTCATGCTATCTCAACGAATTTTGCATGTTTCCTCTTATTCATTCTTAGAGCCTGAGCTTAGAAATCAAAGCCAGAGCCTGGCTTTGCAATCACAGCAGTGGCAGCAGCAGAGGTGACCACCTCCTGAGCCCTTCCCACTGTCATTCTAGGTCCCTCCCCGAGTAAGTCACTTAATCCCATCACTATCAGGTAATAACTGTATTACTGGGGTAAATCACTTAGCCTCACTTACTGAGCCTCAGTTTCCTTGTCTATAAAATGGGATGGATACTAAAGTGTGCCTCATAGAGAATAGGAGTAATAACAGATGGTAAAGTACCTAGCACAGATGTCACCCAGGCTCAATAAATGTGACTTCTTTTCCCTTTTCTTCCCCCAAAGGAGGTGGAGAGACTGTCTTCTTTTACAGATAAGGACATGGAGGCAACAAGAAACCTGATAGAGTTCCTTAGCCATGTCTCAAACAATTAAGGGGGACAAAGGGCTCCTGGGGGCAGTACAGAATCCTCTCTGCCTGGGGACTATGCTGAAGACTTAAGGAAATATCCTCTTAAGAAAAGAAATGATCCCAGCCCTGAAGGAACCTCCTACTTAATTAGGGAGTAGCCTACCACTGTTGAAACAATTAGCAAATCTTCCTAACAAGAGCCTCTGGGTAAAGAGTTTATCCTTCATCCCTAAGGGAGGCTACTTAGGATTATTTATCTCTCATTAGACTCTCTAGGGCATGCTAAGAGCTGCACAATTAAACTCCCTACATCAAGGAAACAACTATTAAAACCTAGGATTCTAATGGGTTTCTAAAAAGAAAGAAAAGATAAACAACTAAGATTGATTCTCAAGATATCACAGAGCCACTAGACCTGGACGATGATGTTAAGGAAAGGAGTTGATATATGCATGTGTAGTCATCTATGCATATGAAATTGGCTCGTTTTTTAGGACCTCTTCTCCCAGGGAGCTTGGTAAGTTTGCTCAGGTAGGATTGATGGTGCTCAAGAAGGAGAAAATTCTGGGAGTGTTCTGTGTGAAGAGGGAAACATTTGAACAGAAAGTGTGTTTGTGAAAGTGCTATGGGCTGAAAGGGCTCGTTAGGGTCACCCAGTCCCAGTGCACAGGATCTCACACGGAGATGGAAACAACCTCAGAGGGAGCGGGACTTAAGGCTGAGAAAGCTCTTCCTCAGGACTTGGTAACTCCAACACCAGGGTAGGGATCCTTAGAGCCTCTGACAAGCACAGCTTACTTTTTAGACTTTTCACTCTCCCAATAGGAAAGCTGGCTGTGATTCTGATGAGAATAGAGTTCCCTGGCATAGGGCATCTTTGTGCAGAGAGCAGATGGCAAACATTTTATCCAACGAGGGCTCATCAACAAAGAAAAACTTGTATTTACCTGTTTCTGTGAGAGGAGTATAATACTGTTCTCTCATCAGACTTTTAAACCAGAAGCAGGAAACATAAAATCTTTTCATGTAATTATAACAAAATAATAAAATCTTCTGTTTATATTATGGATAATTACGGAACAGAGACTCAGGGAGAGAGGAAGCGGAAAGAGACAGTTGGAGGAGAGAAAAATGGAAACAGAGGAACACAGAAGGAGCCTACAGGCCTGGAGGGCGGGGAGGCAGCATCACTTGCCTCCTCTTCCCACTCTGCAGAGGGACCTATGGAGACGAAGGGAGAGCCACACAGAGCCGCACACTCAGGCACCCAGAGATACACAGCGGCTCAGCCACACACCAGGGTGGTTTATAAACAAGAATACGTGCAAAAACAAAGAAAACTCAGCTGAAGAATGTGCTGGCCCTTACCAGAATGAGTGATAAAGGTTAAGAACCACTGTGAGGGAGGATATCTCACTGGAGACAACTCTGAACTGTTCATCCTGCAAAGTGGGGAGAGTCACATCCCACTTTGAAGAAAAATAGGCATGTGTTCAGAGGATCATTTCCAAATTGTGGTGCTTTGTTTAGAGTATCTTGGCTGGTGTCACTTAACGCCATTTGGGGTTTATTCAGCCCTAAGTGTAGAAGGGGATTTCTTTTCTTGGAAACTGCTCTGTGAAGCAGATTTGATGAAAGGTCTTGAACCCTTGATGGGGAACTTAAAATTTTAGGCATCCAGAGAGGTACTTGGCCACCATTCAAATGAAAGATTTTAGACTTAAGGATTTGAACCTAAACTCCTCAGAACAGCACACAAGGCCCTACGTGAGCTGCATACTCCCTCATGGGAAGGTCCTTACCCCCATTCCCCAGCACACATCTCATTGTGTGGCCATACTGATGGCTCCTCCACGCCACTGGGCCTTTGCACATCCCCTACATGTATGGCATGCCCCTTCTCACCTTGTCTGCCAGACAAACCCATACCCTTCTTAGCACCTAGACTGGGTGCCTATTATATTCTCATAGTACCCTCTACTTCTTCTCCATAGCACCTACCACAAATTTAATGAAATAATGGTTAATGTCTATGAACCCCTTGCAACTGGGAGTTCTTCAAAGGCAAAGCCACGCCTGTCTTCATCTTCAGCTCCTATCCCAGTGTCTCTCAACATGTGGTAGTTGAATGTATGAAGGAAGGCTTCCCTCAAATATTTCCTTCTGAGAAAGTACCTCAGATCCACCCTGCTTCCCCAGGCAGTGGGAGGGACCTCTTTCCCTGCCTTCCCACAGGGCCCTAGACACACAGCACTGTAGTTGTCTATGCATATCTGGGGGTAAGCATTCTGCAGTGTCTCTCTAGAGAACCAGGCCCCAAAGATGACTTGGTCTCCCTTCAGCCCTGGCTTCTGAGCTCAGCATCCTGTCTCTCCATAAGTCCAAAGAGGTAAGGGGACCTAATCTCTGGGTAAGCTTCAGGGAAGATGAGATAACCCCCTGGCTTCCTCTTGTCCTGATAAACAGCTCCCTCCTTGCCCTCCTTCCCCTTACAGGTAAAACAAGAGTGTGGGCTCCCAGAGCATAGAGCCGTGTCTGACTTCTGGAGCTTCCGGAGCACCCCTCACAGCACCTACTGCTTCATAAACACCTGATAGCCGCTTACCTGTTGCTCGCTGCAACTGCGTGATGTACTTACATTACATATTTGTTTAGTCCCTCATTCCACAATTATTTACTGCATGCCTCCTCTTTGCCAGGCACAGATCTAGACCAGAGATCAGCAAACTATGGCCTGAAGGCCAAATCCAACCCAACACCTGTTCTGTACAGCCCACAGGTAAGAACAGTTTTTATATTTTAAATGGTTGGGGAAAAGAGAAAGGAGAATATTTTATGACATGTAAAAATTATATGAAATTCAAATTTCAGTGTCTATAAAGAAAATTCTACTGGCACACAGCCATGCCCATTCGTCTACATATTGTCCACGGCTGCTTTCACACTACAGTGGCAGAGTTGAATAGTTGCAGCAAAGAATGTATATCCCCCAAAGCCTAAACTATTTACTGTCTGGCCCTTTATAGAAACAGCCAACTCCTAATCTAGACACTGAGATGGAGCAACAAGCACAACAACATCTCAGCTCTCAGGGCTGGACTCAGAGGGAGGAGAGAGGCCATTGACAAATAAAAAGTGAGAAATGCTATGGAGAAAAATTTAAGAGAGTAAGGAGGATAAATTTGATGGGCAAGGGTGAGTGGTAAGAACAGACCTCACCAGTGAGCTGGCATTTGAGCAGAGACCTGAGGGATGTGCAGGAGAGAGATTTGGATGTATAGGGGGAGAATTTCAGGTAGTGGGGAGCACTAAGTGCAAAGGCCTCAAAGGAGGAGAGTCCTTGGCCGGAACTTTCCATTTGAAAACTTTCCTTGCAGCACTCACTGATGCTGGAGCAGAGAGGGCAAGCTCCACTGATTCTATTCTTGTATGGAGAGGGAGTGTGGTGCGGTGGTGGGATCAGGGCTGCATGTCCAGAGAGCTGGGTTTGGATCCCACTTATGCTCGGAGAGGTGCTCTTGCCATTCCATGCCCCTGACCTCAGCCTCCTTGCCCCTAAAGCAGGGCCATGACACCTCTTCCCAGAACGCCGAGTGAGATCATGAATGCAAAGTCTCTTTCTAAACTGCATGAGGGGGAAATGTGCATGAGGGGGTTAAGTAGCATCCTGATGGGCTTCCGCTGCCTGTCTTTGCTGCTGGTCTATGCTTTTGATTATAAGCCCCCATGGGTTGGCTACCATTTATCTTGAGTTTTCTGGGACAGCTTTGATTTCATATGTTTGGTCCCACCGGCCCTGTAAACCATGGCAATGTCCCAGAAAACCTCACATTTCAGCCTCCAAACTACATTTCCTGACTGCTTCTCACACGAAGTGCCCCTTTGCAGACCCTTGTTAATGAAGATTTGGTGAGAAAGCCTAACCTCTGGGCACATGGGCAGGAAAAGGTAAAAGTTCTCTAGAATTGCTCTGAGCCCAGTGCTTCTGAGGGCCCGTGCTTCTACCATTTGGCTGGTGAGGAGTCGGGGGTGGGGGGGGGGGGGTGGTCCCTGGATTCCTCTCAGCTCCTGCTCAGGTCCTCGGGAGCTTCTCATGGGCCTGTGCTTTCTGCTCTGCAAATGGATGGGCACAGACCTACACACCCCTTTCCTAAAAGGATGCCTTCAGGATGAGAGTGAGCTCTGCATGCCCTTTGATGCCTGGGAGATGCCCGAGAGAAGAGGAGCATGCGAAAACCAGACGTTACATTATTAATACTCGTTCTTCGGTAACTTCAGAGAACTCGGGCAGCCACAAGCAGCGGCACTCTGCTGCAAACACAATTCCATTTCCTACTGCAGTTCTCCTCTGAGAGCCTCTCGGACTCAAACTCCATTTCTGATTTCGTGAACTTTGTTTGCTGATGAACTCTGATTCACAAAATAGTCACTCTAGGTGGAAATTTTCGTAGAACTCAATTAAACCAAATCGATTGTGGTTGGTTATAAGAGTGAACTGGGGCAGGGATGGAAGGATCCACGAGACGATACCAGTGAAAAAAAATAACTGTTAAGAAAACTGCCGAAATAATAGCTTTTTGCTTCTTGCAAGAGTCCATCAACACCACCTTCTACAGACTTATTTTATGGCAAGCTGTGAGGGTTTTAACCAGTTTCATTCTCCTTAGTTATCTAAGTGGCAGCTGAGATGTGAAATCAAATGATAGGCCCCCCCCCCCAACTGCTCCCCCACCCCCCAATCTGACCAGGTCTCCTAAAGGATCACTGTAGCTCTGTGACATTTTAATTTGCTAGAATGAGGCAGAATGTAAGCAGGAAGGCTCAGGTCTGTGCATTTATCTTGCTTGGGGGAAATTAGTGCTGGCTCTAGAGCACACCCACTGTACGCCAGTGAAAAAATACAATTCAATTTGTGTTGGCAGCTTTAGGAGAGCGGGGCAACCATTTGTTAAGTGCGGGGTAATTCAGCGCCTGGTTTTGCAGAGAAGCAGCGCTGAATCCCCAAGTTGGCAATTTTGCCGGCAGATAAGTGAATTCCCAGCCCTCTGGAAGGTTTCTGGGCAGAAGATTGCTCTTCTGCAGTGCTGTGGCCCCAGAATGGTGTTTCTGTTGGCCAAGTCTGCCTAGCGCCAGGCTCGCCAAACATGCAACCAGAATGGAGACCTGGGGGCTTCACCCAGGGACGTGGTTGATGTTCTCCTGAAAGGCGTACCCCGGAAACGACAGAGTGTCACAAGGGAAATGTTTTTATTTGAAAACATTGTGTGCATTTTCAGCCTCCCGAGTGGAGGCTCCTAACAGTCTCCCAGCTGCCTCACTGCTGAAGACCAAACGAGGAGGAACTCCAGGCAAGAGCCTGCTGTGGAGAGCCACCTGTGACTCCTTTTCTCTCAGACGGTAGATGAACAGCAGGGCAGTGGCAGGGACTGAGGCTGACCGATTTGCCGCTCACAACAGAAATACATTTTAGAGACTGTGAAATGAATGAAACAGAGAAATATGATGTGCTGAAAAAAGTAGGGGTTGCCTATATATCCCCAAATCATCACACTACATTCAGAAATGGCCCAGTTTACAAGTGTGCTTTGCCTCAAACTCATCTGCCCTTTAAGCTCTCAGAGATCAGGAGCAAAAACTCCAAGTCCCTCTCTCCTGCCTCTGCTAGGGCTGTGGCCGCAGGCCCCAGTCTGGGCAGGGCTCTTCATTTTCCTCCCTCAGCTTCCTTCCTGCACATCTCTGACTGCAGGCTAGCCTGGCGGTTTCCCCTCCCAAGCGTCAATATCAGCGTGGTGAGGGAGGGGTGTACATCCCCAGCAGGTGCTCTGTTAATGTTTACCCAGGAAATGGCCCCAGCTCTGCTCCCTCCTGGTTCAGATCCTTTCTTTGTCCACCCAGTGCCCTTGGGAAAACTACCTGCTGATTGCCAATGCCCCTGAAAGCCCCTTCCCGGGTCCCTAGGGGGACTTCCCAGCTGCCTGTGAGCCCCCTCACGTTTCTTGGGAGAGCCCTAGACTTTATCCATAGTCTTACGTGAAGTGGCATCGGAAGTTCATAAAATAAACTCTGGTGTATTTGAGTTCAAATCTTGGGCCCACCCTTTGTTCTCTTTGAGTTATTTTACCCCTCTGAGCCTCAGTTTCCTCACTTGGAAATAAAAAAAGATATCTACTTCAGATGAGCTTAAGGCAGATGACTTTTGTAGCAGTTCCTATATGTCCCATGCTGGCACCCAGCAGTCACTGAATAAATCACACAACATTTCCTGAGGTGTGAAAAAAGGCAAGAAGGGATTTAGTGAGTAGTCCAGTGTTGAGAGTGTGTCTAATTGCCTTACATAACATAGATAATAATATGTGGGTGCAAGGGGGGTTGGTAAGTCCACACACAGGAGATTTGGGGTTAAGTTAAAAGGGGAAGGATTAATAAAGGTAGAGAAAGGAGACAAGGGTCGGATCTGGGGGGATGATGCAGCTCCAGGCTTTATTGCCTATCACAGGACCATCATTCTAGCATGTGCAATGCCAATGTCCCCCACCCACGGACCAGCTCTGCAAATACAGGAGCATTCCTCACAGCCTCTTTGTTTCCCAGATGGCCTAAAACACTGATCCGAGAGCAAATCATGTGCTTGGTGAGTCTCTGCCCCGGTTCTCATGTGAACTGGTAAGTGATGAATCTTTTCCAGCAAACTAAACAGACAGTCTAACCCACTTCTCAACACACCCAAGGCCTCTCTTCTTTCAGGGTAGGGTCCGCAATCCTTGTAGCCACGCTGCTGCCTGGATCAGGGGAAAGCTGAAAGAGAGGCACTGGGTACCACAGAGGTGGGCAGGCCCAGGGTGGCACCCCTACCTGCACTGGGTAAAGAGGAGCACAAGAGGATCTTGATCTGCAATAGCTCAGGGAGGGGCCACAGGGCATCATGCCCTGTATTAATACGGTCTCTGTCCAGACACCTGAGTCCAGGCTATTAATAGAATCATAAAATGCTGCAGCTAAAAGGGCCTTTGAGATAGCCTATCCCAGTGCTTTTCTAACCATACTCTGCAGAGTCCGAGCTTGAGAAGGGGCCTCATGGCTTGCCAGGGGTGCAGAGGGGAGAAAGAAGGCACATGTTCCTCCCTGCCTTTGACTAGAACAACTCCACTCCAACTCTTTCTTAATGCTAGGGTATGTGGCCAATGAAGGGTCATCTGGAACAAAAGGTTTCCACTGCAGCAAAAAAAAAAAAAAAAAAAACCCCTGCCACAAAAGCCCCAGAGAAGGTTTATTCCATGTCCACATTTTAGAGTCAAAGGAGCCTGAAGTCCAGAGAACTGAGGAGACTTGCCCAAGGTTACCCAGCTTGTTAGTACAGATCCCAGCGGTTAGTCGATCTCTTCCCCTGACCTGCCCTTCAAGCAATCTGGGTGCTATCTCTGTGCTTTCCTGGCTAGTGATGCCAGGAAGTGTAGCCATGGACAGCTGATGTGGGAAGTGGAAGGGAGTCTACACAATGTTGACCTGGGACTGCAGAGTCTTGAAGCAGCAGCAGTTACCTGCAGTGTGAGCTTTGGGGGAGTTCTTGGTTTGCCGGGCCCTTTCTTTAGTACCTGCTGAACAGGTTGGGACTCCACAGGACATGAAACAGCACCAAAGAGCCTAGGGTTCTAGCCCTATCTCTGCAGCCACTTTGCTGTGTGACCTTGGGTAAGCAATTTTGTCTTTGAGTCTCCTTATCAATGGATGGATTATTTCTAAGATTCTTCCAGCTTTAGAATTCTAGGCTTTCTCTGATCTTTAACGATGACTTCATCCTTGCACCAAAGTCTGTATTTTAAATCAACTTGCCATGAAAAATAGGTCTCTGCTCCTCCTTTCTATATCTACAAGCTTCAGGTGTCTTAAAGATTCCTATGGCTTATTTAATCTAACCTCCAAAAAGACGACATTCTGGTCCACACGGGAGTGACATGATAGTAAATATTCAGCCCAGCTTTGATGATTTCCTGCATTGTTATGTGCAAACAAAGCTCCAACAGCTCCCTGCACGTCCTCAGCGATGTCCTCTGTGCTCTTCACTGATACTTTGCTCTTTTCCTCCAGGCCAGGCAAACTAACTCAGTGCACACGAGTCATCCCAAAGCTTGTCCAAGAGCACCTGCTATGTGCCAGACTTAAAATACCATACAGCCAGCTAGTCAGACTAAGAAATAGCTGCTTGGAGGGATGAGAGGGCCCCTATGAAGCTCCCAAGGGTGTGGAGATGGGACGTATGGCAGACTAAAGGTAGTTCCATGTACTGGATACTGGATACGAAGAGGAAAGGTTAACAGACCCCTCAGCGAAGATTTCCATCTTGACCAAGCTAGGCACATGGATATATCGCCCCCAAAGAGGGCATAATTCTAGGAGTCAACACCTTCAAGTTCTTTACCCACCAGAGCCCAGACTCATAGTAGGAAAAAGCAATGATTCACTCTGAGGCTTCAGAACAGTATTAAATTACTTGTCCATTATTATGTGATTTATGCTAGGATTGGGCTGAGAGGTCCCTGCATTGCTTTCTCCTCCTCACCCCACCACCCCCATTTCAACCGCTGCCCAAACATCTACAGAATTTATAATATAGAAATTGCCTCTGAGACCCAGTGCTGTGGCATTTTCTTTCTGCCAGGGGTTTTGCTACTGTGTGGGTTTTATGCATATGTCCAGATGATTCTTATATTAAGCCACAGGAAAAAAAAATTCAATTTGTTTTTTATTAAAGTCCAACCGCTGCCCTGCCAGTCAAACCCATTTATCTCACTGAGCATGGATTGCTCATGTCAACCCGTGATTACCGTGCGCTACCTCAATAACAGCCTGCTGATTATCCCAACATCTGAAAAGCTGCCTTTTGTAAATTACATTGCAACTAATGAAGCCCAGATGCACTCGCTTCAGTGTCCTCTCTTGCTCTCCCTCTCTCTGTCACGCACAGGAGCCAAACCACAAGGCCAGTGCTGGCATCTGAATGTCATTATACCCAAAGCCTGAGATTTCAGGCCCAGCCACAGGGGAGGTCTCCTTTGCTGCGGCCACGTGGAAATCAGGTTTACATAACTCCCCTCTGATTCAGTACGTTTTCTCCCAAAGTTTGAGAGTCAGATTAGAGGTCCATTATTACAGGCAATGCAGAAAATCCAGACACCAGGCAACACTTTAATTTGGGATAATAAGGAAGATGAACAACATGTGGTGCCGATCGAGTAGGTGCAAGAGCTGTGATTTTTAAATTACTCTAAACAGATGTGGAGGGGAAAGTTGCCATCCATATGACAGTTTAGTTCAGCTTGAACAAAGACAGGCCCTGACGTGGTTTGGGGCTATTTTTACTGTCCTGCTGCCCAGTGGCATCAAGTCAAAAAGGCTGAATGGCAGGCTCACGCCATGGGCCCAGCAGTGGTCAGCTCTGTCGTGTTCTGCTGAGTGATGGCTTAAATGCCCTTTCTATCTTAGCTTCCTCATGTCTCAGGCAAAGAAAGAAGTGTCAAGGCCAGGACTAAGGGATGAATCAGTATTGGTGAACACACAATGCCTCTTTTTCCCAAGGTCAAGGTGTTTCACACAGCTCTAAGGTCTTACTATGTGGTTCTACCAAGAACTGCATGGAGCAGAGCTTGTGCACAGCAACAGCTCAGAGGCAAGGTCTTATCTGGTGGAATCCACCCATAGCCCCAGAACTAAGGGAACACCAGCTAGGACAACTTTGCTGTGCCCACTTCCCACCAGGCTCTGCTCACCATTCCCTGCTGTCAGAGCACTAGAGGAGGAGAGGCTGGGAAAGTGAAATATGGCCTGGGGGCGCCTTGGGGGTCTACAGGTTGCAGGTCAAGGCTAGAGGCGGGAGTCACTTGGACCAAGAGCCAGAGCTCCAGGAAATGATGACCATCATAGAAGACCAGGGCAGTGAAGGTGAAGCAGGAACCCCAGTCCCTAGATTTCCAAATCAGGAAGGAGTCTCTTTCTTCTCTCTTCTTTCTCTTTCTT
This sequence comes from Equus quagga, assembly GCF_021613505.1. NCBI lineage: Eukaryota > Metazoa > Chordata > Mammalia > Perissodactyla > Equidae > Equus > Equus quagga. The sequence goes on along the minus strand of NC_060271.1, from coordinate 115,051,347 downwards.
TTCAAATTGGAATAGTTTCTGAAAAGGCTGACATTTGGCCCTGCCAAGATTCTGCCCCCTGATGGCTTAAATGCCCATCCTGCCTCATTTCCTCACGTCTTAGGCAGAGGAAAAGGTGTGAAAGGCCAGCATAAGGGAAGTGTGGGCATGGGTGAATATGTGGTGCCTCTGCAGAGTGGGCTGCAGGGTGACAGTCACTGTGCAATTCTATCCCTCCTCTATCCTTGAGTGTAGACTCAAGTAGAACATTCACTCAACAAGTACTTATTAGGCTCTGTCTGTTTGCAAGGCATGGGGCCAGTGCAGCAAAGACATAGAAATATCTCCCATGCAGTCCCTGACCCCATATTGTTTGCACTTTTTAGAGAGAAGAAGATCTGCATAGACAGAACTGTGCCTGGAGGAGAGAATGGGATGAATGCTTAAGAGTGTTAGAAACAAAACACTGTGCAGGTGCAGCAGAAGGAGAATGGCCTTGCTCAGGCAATCCTGAAGGCCTCATGGAGGAGGGAGATGTTTGAGTTGACCCTAGAAACTCCATCTCCAATCCTGGAAGATGGGAATCTCACTTTCCTCCTATGTCTTTTTTTTTTCTCCCTAAATGTAGAATGGATTTTATCCTGTCTTTTCATAACAGGGCCTGGAGAGGGAGTTTGAGGCAGGAGATCATAGGACCAATCTGATAACTAGGAGCTAAAATTGGGATCTTGGGTTTGGGTGGGGGCCACGGAAGCGTCAGATTGTTCAGATACCTGGTCCTGGACATTCTCACCTGTTCTTTTTCTGCCGGGCTTTTGTATGGCTACGAGGCTTGCAAATTAAAGGGACACTGTGATGCCATCTCATTCACTTAGTTCCTGTGTTGAGGCTCTAAAGAATGTTCACCTGCATAGTAATTCTGGGGGAACAGGATTCTCCAAAGTCTTGGATGAAGATTCCCTTCCAAGAAGTGGTCACATTTGTTTCATAGACAGAAATAGAGAGAGACAGAGGGTGAAATAGAGTACAAGACATGGATACAGAGAAAGACAGACTGAGTCAGAGAGGCAGAATTTTTCCAACATCGTCTTCACACAGGGACAAGAAAGAAAAGTCAGAATTCAAGCCAGCTCTCTTCTTAATCCATAAAAACTGTTCTTTCCACTACACTTTGCTTCCTGCTGTTATTTACATAATATTATAATAAAACTAAACATTTGCATCATGCTTTATAATTTGCAAAGCACTCTGAGTCTCACAATCGTTTGGTGATCCTTTCACCATTATTAGTCTCTACTTAGAGATGAGGAAATTAAGTCACACAGACATGGGATGATTTGCTCAAGGCCACGCCACTGGCCAGTGGGAAATCCTGCAGTCTGTCTCTGTTAATTCAGGAAAGCTTCCTCCAAGCAACCAAATGGCCTGGCTCTCTGCTAGGCCTCTCTGCTAGGCCTTTGTCGCAGCAGAGCCCACATGGAGAACGTATGCCAGACATATCTTGATTCTAATGCCAACCTCTCTTGACCTCAGTTTCCTGATTTTTAACACTGAGATAAAAATGTTCCATCTGTTCTATTCATTTTCCTCTTGCAATTACCATGAGAAACCTGCTCCTTCTTCCCTAAAAAACCCTTTCTTGGGTGCTATTCTCTGATTTCTTCTGTGAACACAAATGGGAGGACAGACCCATGGAGGTACCAGGGACACATCTTCCTTGCTGTTTGTCTCTTGTCCCTTCTTTTGCAGACACAACCACCTGATGAGCCAGATAAACCGTTCTACAGAAAATGTGGAATGTTAACAGGGTGATAGCTGGCATATGCCTCTGGGGCATTGTACAGCCTCCAGATGAAATCTGATTACCTCCCAAAATTTGTTTACTAAATAAATGAGACAACCTATTTATTTATCATGTAAATTTAATTAGAGGCCTGATTTATTTACTGTATGACTATCAAGGTTCTTACCCTTTTCTCCAGCTCTGCATCTCGGCCACTCTAGCCATGGAGTGTAACAATAAAAATTAGCTGTCTTTCTTGGATCTTGGCCCTGGAGCAGCAGGAAGCCAAGTGCTAAAGGAACAGCCAAATGGGGTAGGTTGAGAGGGGCAGAAGTTCAAAAGACAGAGCCTCTCTTCCCACCCAAAAAACCTCCAAAGAATCACCAAATCTGAGTGGGGTTTCTAGAAACCATCCTGGAGTCAAATTTAGTAGGATTTAATGCAAGGGCAAGGACATCGTGAATCCATAGGAAACCGCATGCACAGTCACTCCATGATACGCGGAACTTCTTTTATTATTTGTTAAACGATATTCTTCTGTTTTTGAAAGCAATAAATGTTCCTTGGGAGTTTTTCCCAAAGTAAAATCTGAGAAAGACTAATGGCTGGTTCATCTAGATCTGAACAGAAATTTTTCAAAGAAATTAGTCAAATAAATTTGGGCAAACCTGAATTAAGCAAAGTTTGATTTGGTATTCATGCACTGGCATGTGGAGTACATGGGCGTCCTCACACACCTAGGGCCATAGCTTCCTCTTCTCATGAAGAAACTTGTCGATCAAGGATCTGCAGAACTCATTCTAGAATGGCTGGCTTAGGGGCCTGAGAGTCTACCCCTGGATTTAGCCGAATGACCAGAACTACTTTCTGATTTTACACCTTGGTATGGTGACATCAGGCCATATTTTAAGGTCATTGTAAGCAATGCTGCATAAAATGCATTACTATGATTATTCAGATGACGTAGAGTGTTGGTCTTTCTTTAAGAACCCATCTAAAACATTTTTCTCTGGTCATAGTTGCAGACCATGTATATTTTCTTATTATGCAATTGGTTTGATTTTACTTTAGATGCACTGTGAATCTTGTAACTGAATGCATTTCATGCTTCGTGCAGGCAGCTAGGAAGCCTACAGCCAAATCTGTGGTTTCCTTGATCAGTGTATCATAAAACATGGCATGATTTTTTGTACTAAGGACATCTTGAGATCCATAGTAACTTTCTCATCCACGTTTTCTCCTCCATCTTAATTTCTTAATTATTTTAATGTATTTTGTCTGGCTCAATTATTCATATTTTTAAACCCTAAGTTCTTTTTGCAATAGGCAAGGTATAAATGCATAATTAAAAATTTTTTAAATGCTCAATTTAAGTGATGATGCAAAGAAGAAAGTGAAAATCGACTGTAATCCCAACACCTAGAGAAATTATGCATGGCTAATATTTTGATGTATTTTCTGTCATTTTTACAAAATTAGAATTATACAATATATAAAATTTGTATCTTGCTTTTTCCACTTATAGTATCATGAGCATTTTTCTGTTACTTTAAACATTGTCTCAATTAACATGTTTTCAGGGTTTGGTTTTGGTTTTTGATGTTATAAATAATATCGTATTAAGATCTTTCTAGAATTTTTTTGTTGGAGTTTTCAATCATTTTTCTAGGATAGATTCCTAGAGAATTAGTAGTTTAAAGGAAATAAACATTTTTAATGCTTCGATTATATTGTACAACTGCTTTCCAAAAATATTGCATCAGCCACATTCCTGCTAGCAGCACAGGAAGCTTGCCTATTTCATCGTGACTTCACTGGTATTATTGTGTTATTATCATTAAAAATCTTTGCTAATTTTGTAATTGCAAAAAATTATTTTTTATTTTTCATTAAAAAAAATTTTTAAATATCCATCACCATACATTGTTACAAAATTTAATTTGCATTTTTGATTACTAGAATCTCAATCAAAATCTTCATCTCTTTATTAATCTTTTTCACGTATTTTTCTTTGAATTGTTGCTTCATATCAGTTGCCCATTTTTCTCTTGGGGGCATTAATGCTTTTCTTTTTTATTTATATGAAGCTTTTTATATATTAAATACATGAACTACTTTCCTATGTATTTTTGGTAAGTATGTTTGTATTTCTATTTATAATTTTTTGATTGCAGGATTTTAATTCTTATATAATTATCTCAACAGAGTTGTTTAATTCATCTTAATTCCTTTCTACAGTCAAGGATGAAACAACTATCCACATATATTTTCTTTTAAGTTTCAAAAAATGCTTTCGTCCTTTAAATTTAACTAAATTTGGCTAAAATCCAGGATTTATTTTGGTATATTTTGGGCTTCTGTTGAAGGCTCAAGGCTTGAGCCCATGAGAACGCATCAGCTTTCTCTAAGATCCTCTGGGCCAGTGGTTCTGCAATCCAAACTGGGAAATAAGAAGACTTGGCATTGGCCTGCCTCTTTGGAGAAAGGAATGCAGGTAACAACCTACATGGTGTGATTAGAAGTGAATCAGGAAGATCTATCCCCCACTGCTACAGACCAAAATATATACAGCACCCTTAGCATCTAGGGACAGGACCCAAATTTCACCATTATACATAGATTCTTTTTCTTCCTATTAGATTGCAACAAACAAACAAAAAACAAAAGCCAGGGAAATACAATCCTTGAGTTGGTTTCCAGAGTTAGGAGTGATTATTTTCCAAGACTTTTAGCTAAGAGTCCCAGACTCAATGAGACAGAATCCAGGATGGAGGAGCACTGGAATGAGAGATTCATGAGGCTAAAGTGGGCACAACCTAACCTGCCTGTGAGGGTGGGCTCTGGATCACAGCTTTGCATCTGCATCTTCCTACTCCTGCCTCCCCTAGTCTGAGAGATAGTCTCACTCTCACAGTGGACCTTTCTGTGTGGTGAGTTGGGCAATACCCAGGGCAACTGGAGGGTCAGTAATATTTTCTCCTCTGTATGTGAAGGAGGGGCAGGATGTTTCCAAGTTTCAGACCTGGGCACAGACACCAGGTCCCTGGTCTCCTGGTACAGCAGACGTGCGATCCCTGGCTGTTGCTTGATGTGTGTTACATGTCTTTCATAACTGGCTTAGGCTGTGAGCTTATTTTTAAGCACAACTCAAAGCATTGATTTCATAATGAAATATAAAGACAAAGGTGATATGGCCTTGACTTTTTTTGAGAGATCACTTTTCCTTTTGCCCTTACCAGAGGCAACCAGGTTATTTTTTTCCTGAGATGAACTAGTTGGAGGATCCAAAGGTCTCAGCCTCTGAAAACCACTTTCTTTTTCAGTTCAACCACATGCTAATGTGTCAATTCGCTGGCCTGGGGCAAATACTTACCATTTTGCTTTTGGTTTTCCTTAAAATGCATAACTGTCAGCAGCTTCACATTTCTTCCTTTGACTTCTTTCATTTCTGATCTCCCATTCAAATAACTTGAGGCTGGGCGATGGACATATTTTTAGGAGATTTCCAGGACAAATAAAGGTGAGATCCTGTGTTTATGTTGTGCTCAATATTCTCTTATGAGCTAAAAATAAAAATTTTAAAAAGGTAGCTTATCCCTCCAGAAGCAAGAACATATAAAAATATTGAAATATTGCGTAAACAATGGGGGCGTGGGAAGGGGAAAGAGGTGGGCAGGCAGAGCAAGCTCTATAGAGCAAGGGGAGGTCAGCTCTCCCAGACCCAGCCCAGAAGGGGCTCCATTCTTGTGCAGAGATGCCTCTTCTAGTTCAGGAAGCCTGAGAATGAATCTTTTAGAGTTTGGGCCAACAGAGCCTTCTGTCCCCACCTTGGATAAATTTAGTTTAGTTCGCTCACACCAAGGATTTTAAGTAGGGTGACCGTGTGTTCCAGCTTTCCAAATTCTGTCTCAGTTTATGCATATTGTCTTCTTCACTATGTACTATGGTCTGAATATTTGTGTCCCTCAGAAATCCTTATGTTGAAATTCTAATGCCCCTCGTGATGGTATTAGGAGGTTGGCCTTTGGGAGGTGCTTAAGTCATGAGAGTGGAACACTCATGAATGGGATTAGTGCCCTTATAAAAGAGACCCCACAGAATTTCCTAGCCCCTTCTGCCATGTGAGGATACAACGAGAAGTCTGGGACCAGCAAGAGAGCCCTTACTCAACGATCCTGGTACCCTGATCTCAGACTTCCAGCCTCTAGAACCGTGAGAAATAAATTTCTGTTGTCTATAAGCTACCAATCTGTGGCATGTTGTTATAGCAGCCTGAATGGACTAAGATACTCTCAAAAAGGTCTTAGTTTGGACAATAAATTATACAGTTACCCTAGTTATTTGTGGAGAAAGAAATAAATTAGAAACTAAACTCTCCCTTTTTTTCTCTCTAGATTTAGGGATTGAGGTAAAGTGAGTCACATTCTATTCCAGGAGCTGGCAAACATTTTCTATAAAGGATCAGATAGTAAATATGTGATAGTAAAAATCTGGCTTTGTGGGTCAGACAGTCTCTGTTGCAACTACTCAATTTGGCTATTGTAGAGAAAGTGGCCATAGACAATATATAAACAAATGAGCTTGGCTGTATTCCAACAAATCTTTATTTATGGACACAGAAATCTGAATTTCATACAATTTCGACGTGTCACAAAATAATTTTCTGCTTTTGATTTTTTTCAACCATTTGAAATGTAAAAGCCGTTCTTAACTCATGGGCCAGATTTGGCTAACAAGTCATAGTTGGCGCCTGTGCTATTCTCTCAGCTTTGTGAACACTCACAGGTGCTGGTGGATAAGTCCTCCACTCTCCTCTGGGAGGGGCTCTGTTGGATCTGTTCTCTTGGTATAGATTTGGTAACACTGTCATCAACATTTATATTTACATAGCCTGAACACATGCATGGGGTTTGAGATCTTTAGAGGTGGAAGAACCATCTCCCCTATTTTCAACCATGGAGCAGCAATAAGTGAGGTGTATCCTAAGTAATTTGCTATTGATAATAAACTACCAAAGCTTGCGAGTGATTTATGCCTATTTGTAAATTAAAGCAGATTCGACACTCTCACTATAATAATGCTGTTCTTTCTCACTTGCCTTCTGATCTGCTTTCTTAGGGTAGAGAGAAAGGGTCTGCCACATCATGAATGACAGGTGAAATTTGCATGTAGGATAACTGTCACGGATGTCCCAGAGCTGTGTGATGGGAGAAGGTGAAGAAACTCTGACCTAGTCCAACTTCACCCTTTTTCAGATGGGGAAAGATCTTCACAACAGCCCTGCACAAGGAAGGTTTAGGAAAGATGTGGTGGTCCTGAGTTTGCACACTGAGCAAACCAAGGGGCATAGACTGAGCAACTTGCTCCAGGTTGCACAGCTTATAAGCAGTAGAGCTGGAACTCTAACAAAGGTCTTTGGAGTCCTGACACTTACGGGGTTTGCTACACTGCACAGTTTTTACTATCACAGGTGTCAGAGAAGCCCGCTGTCTTCAGGCTGTGACTAAGACAACAATATCCCAAGGCAGTGGGTAACTCTACCATTATTGTACAGAGTTGAGACCTTCTCATCCATGATACCAGTATAGGAAGTTGCACTATCCCCATTTTATGGATGAATAAGCTATTTTCAGAACAGGACCAAGATCAAAAGGGTCCAATCAATATTCAGAGAACTGGCAAAAAGTACTTCTATAAAGACGGATTCGGTGGCCAGGGAGTGGTTATCTCTGTGCCAGGTGGAAGCTCTTTGACAGATTGGAAAGTAAACAGCAAAGAATCCTGTAGTATGATTGTCAAATTACCAGTCTGGAATGACTCTGAGGGTCATTGAGTCAAATTGTCTATGTGCTTGGGAATAAGACATTTTTGAGCACCTTAGGGAAGTATCGCCCCTGGAATGCTATCCAGCCACAGTCAATCTAGCTTGTTGGACTAGTTATGGAAAGGACTTCTTCATCAGCCAACATGTGCCTACATCTACAGGGCAATGATGACCAATGTACATAATTATGACTAGAGGCACTCTAAGAAGAATGCGTGCATTCTTAGTTATGACACAATTTAGTTATTCTAAACATATTATTATTGGTAGTTTTTAATTGTTTGAAAATCAGTCACTAATTTGTATTTCATTAATTACACTACAGTGGTATACCCAAATCATGCATGGTTCCGGAGTTCATTTGCAGTTGGTCATTTTCAAAGGCTGATTTTTTTACATCCAAACTCATGTACATGTTCATTACTCCCATATTAAAACAAAACACCAGTGCCATCTAAACCAATTTCATTTATCCCAGGTCCTTTGGAATTCCTCATTCTGATAAGCTAAATTCTTCCCTCATTCCTTTTAGTCACTAGAAAGAAGTTCAAAGATGTAAAGCTCTTCTTAAATTTGAGATCTCAAAGAATATTTGGCTTACCAAAGCATCTAGCCAGCCATACCCAGTATGGGAAACAAAGGGAAGCACAGCAAGCAGGACAGAGCATAAAGAAGGGCTGGAGTTGGGCAAGTGGGAACGGCTGCCTCCTCAATTACACTGCTAAGCTGTGAAACATTAATGTTGACAGCTAGAAAGACAGGAGAATATCGAACACCAGAGGAGCACAGGGGAAGGCTGGATTCTGCCAGAATTTAAAGAGACAGAAATAAACATAGAGCTCCAAAGCAGCCCCTTGGAGACTATGTTTTGGATTTTTCTTACTAAAGGTCAGAGACAAGAGGGAGGCAAGAAAGGAGAGCAGCAAAGACAGAGAGAGAGAGAGATGAAAGAAGAGAAAAGAGGGGGCTTGGTAGGAGAAGGAAAAAAAAAAGAATGTTTTTTTCCCAAAAATAATCAATTCCCAGAACCTTAGTTATGTATATTACGTTCTGCCCAAGCGGCAGCAGCCTGTGCCCTCTTATTTTTGCTGTTATCAGAGCTAAAACAAACCTTTCAGGCTGTTGCTAGCATTTTTCAGGACCTAAACTCATTCTGGGTTTTATTCTGTCTGCTGTCTTTCTCATGGTCCATCTTTATCCTTTTTAGCTTAAGATCCCCTTTTGCTAATCTTTTTAAGATCCCTTTCTATCTCAGATACAAAGTCAAGGCTCCCAACACTTAAGACTGAGCAAACTGTCTGGAGAACGAGTTCCAAAAAAACTCAGATGACAAAATCCTCAGGGACAGGCTTGAGGGAGTGGAAATGAGAGTGGGGAAGGGTCGCCCCCTGAGTCACCCACACCTGAAGGCTCCTTGGGTACTCAGAGGAATCTCAGAGCATCTGTTGTTCCCTCTGGGTCTCCTCCTCACCCTCATATCCCTCCTAATTCCAATCCTTTATTCCTGTAGTACCACAAGCCCAGCCCACCCCAGCCCCAGCCTTGGGGCCATCACCCTGTCTCTTTGCTGCTCTGGGAATTCTAATAGTAAGGGGCTGGTTGTAGACAAACGAGTCTTTGAGAAAGTGACTCTAGACGAGTGCTGAAGTGGTGGCAAGGACTCTGGCCACTCTAGAATTCTCCATGCTCACTGGGGCAAGTCCTGACTCCTAATAAGGAGCATTGAGAGTTATGTGGGGAACCTCCCAGGAATACTTCCAGAGCGCATACTGCTACTACATCTTGAATGAGGTCAGACCTCATAAACTGGTCCATGAGGTCTTTCATCATTACCCTTTGTGATGGGGTCTAAAGGGACCTTGCCTGCTGCTGAATTCCTTCCCAGAAGGAACAGTCTAGTCTAGGCCATTGAGCCTTTAATTTGTGTAACTATGGGCTAGTCAGTACCTATATCTCTTAGCATCCCCCAACTTCAAAATGGACATGAAAATACCACTTACCCCAAGACTCCAAGGGAATAAGACAAAGTCAATGAAATTCTTTAAGGCCACAGAAAAGTGCCTGGGAAATATGAGATTATTATTAAAAGTTAGGTGAAGGAAATTGGAAAGAAAGGGACAGTCTTGTGGAAATCCAATCCCCTGACTGACGGTGACAGAGGTAGTGGACAGCAAGCCTGGCCAGCATCACAAATCAGACTCTACTTAAGCAGCTACTGTCAACAGGGTGGTGAGGAAAAGGAGATTTAGTGCTCATTCCCAGAGCCATCATATCTGTTGTGCTTCAGAGCATGCGAAAGACGATAAATCAAATGAGAATATGAATCGACACTGCTAATTTGATGCTGAGTTGTTCCATTTGCCATAAAGTCGTCAGACATTCCTCAACAAAGCCAGGTGCCCTTTTCTTAAAATTACATAACCAATCAAATAATAATAAATTTATTAATTCTTAACATGAGAGTGACTCATACAGATTTTGCATTAGGGGAAAAAAAAATCTGACAGCCGAGAGGTCTCAACTGATTCTAACGGTGTAATGAGTAATTCTGTCCATTAAGGGAAGATGCGGCTTCCTGATTAACATGGAACCTTAGCCGTGTTTTTAATAAAAGTTTTAATATGTACTGCTGCTTGGCTGGCGTCATGTTTAATTAAAACCTTGAAGCTCCTGGAGAGCTTTCTTTTCTTCACCAGAGGAGGAGATGCAAAGGGGCTCCAGGAGACTAAAAGGACACAGGGCAGGTAGGAGGCACAGAGCTGAGGAGGGGTGGAGAGAAGAGTGGCTGAGCACCATCTGCATGAGAAGAGTGGTGGTGCCAAAGCCAATGTCTGCCAAGGGAGACCAGAGTTTTAACATCTACTCTTACCTCTCCACTTCATGGAGGAGAAAACTGAGGTTCAGAGAGTACTTTTAAAAAGGGAACACTCATTTTTTTGCACATGGACTAGTGTACCAGGACTCAGTATAGGAAGCTAGGGGTGACACTAAGGCACGGCATGATCCTAAAGCAAACTGTTCTCATCCTAACACGTTTTTATTAGGGACATCATGAAAGCTCATGGTTTCAGCATCTTACAAAGGAGAAAGGGAGCTGCAACTCATCTGGAGCAAAGGGCTTCTGGTTCTGGATTTAAAAGTACATAACACTAAGTGAAAATAGTGGGCTATAAAATCTACATATATATACTGATTCCTATTATGGAATATATGATATATATGTACATTTATATGCACTGAAAAAAGACTAGAAGGAAATGCTCCAAAAATTAGTAGTGATTAATAGCCTCCGGATGATAGAATTATCAAAGATTTTTATTTTCTTATTTTGTTCATATATGTATTTGGTGGATATTCCATAATGGACGTGAATTGCTTTTATAACAGGAAAATACTATAAACATGTAATTTATAGTCTACAAATAAGTACCATGTTTTAAATTATAAGGCACCTTAAGCCATGTCTTCTGTTCCCTAACACAAAATAAATGGATGCCTAAAACTACATATAAAAGGACACAGAGAAAATCACAGACCAAAAAAAATATTCTCTACTTTAAAATAGCGATGTCCAGGCACTTAAGCTGTATGGTGTGGAACACTGTAAAAAGATATAGCTGTGTCATCAATAGGTAAGTTACCCTCAGAGGTAGCTTAAGAAACAGTGGCTGGCTTTAAAATGGCTACAAAGAAAACCTGACAATAAAACTCACTTAAATATCTGACTCTGCAAAAAAATATTACACTCTGCCCTAAAGGAGTGGGAAGTAATTGAAAAGCCTGTGGTGTAACAAGAACATCCTTAGTATAAGGAACAATCCCAAATGTGATAAAACAAAAATGTGAGCTGTTAAGTACTTTTTAATGTTTGAAAGTCAATGAGGGACTGACTGCCAGGAGTAGGATGGTGGCTCTCTCACCTGATAACACGTCTTTAAGCTGAAAAATCCCTCAGCAGGGATGAGGAGTTTTCATGAAGGAAGCTGGAGGCTGAATTATGAAGTACCGAGGGTGCTTTTAGATTAAGCCATTGAATGAGTCTGTTCTTGGGGTACAATAATGTGACCAGGGTTTTGTCTGCAGAACCTGCAGGAAGATGTAGGTTCTCAGAGACCTATCTGGACCAGAAAGGTAAAATTTGAACTTGAACTTTCTGTTCAAGATGGAAAATTGAGCACAAGCTGATATTTCACTTTCCATACCAAATGCAGAAAAAGATAAGAAAATATTTGAGTAATATGAGTTAACAAATATATATTTATTCTCAAAAGCAAGAAAGAGACTGCTCATTAGACCGAAATAGGGATTCCTTAAACCTCAAAAGGGAAGAGAAAAAAGAAAACCCATCATGGGCAATAGGGCCAACATTTTTTGCCTACAGTGAGGCCAAGACCACCTTCACGGGGCAGGGGGCTGGGTTATGATGCTCACTGGTGTTGCAGAAGTGAGCTGTGTCATCCCCCACCTCTGCCATCTTCCCAAGGTTGGGTGGCGGTGATGTCAAACTGCTCACCTGCGTCTAGGTTAGAAAAACTGCAGTCACATGAGATCAGGACCCAAGGCCAAGTGTCACCAGTAAGGACAGGGCTCAGAACCACACCGCCCATCCAGAAGGGGGTCAAACCAGTGGTCAGCACAGGTCTGGCTGGGAGCCACTTCTCTTCAGGCCTGGGGCTAAGGCTCTGCAAGACTGTTTTCCTGGGACATCACCCAGAATTCAGAGCTGAAATCTCTGGTGGAAGATGAGCTCACAAACCAAAAATCTTCAAGCCTGTGTGGGAGAGTAACACCACAAAAGGCAGACAACAAATAGAAGAACTTACATGAGGAATTAGAAATAGAATAACCTTAAGCGAGCTTCTAAGAATCTTTAAGAAACTCAAAAAGATAAAGGAGGCAATAACATCCATGGAAAAGAACAGAAGATATGGAATAAGAAGAGGTGGTTTCAAAAAAGAAAATTCATAGAAATTTTGGAAATGAAGGCTGTAAATGTAGAAGAAGAAATTAGAGTATCATTTATGTGTGAAATGAAATGCTGAGGCTGAAGACATAGCTCTTGGCATTAGAGGAGAAGCAGATGGGACAAGGGAAGCAGACTCTGAAACAACCTGGTGACAAGGTGAGCAGTGCAGACTGAGACCTTGGAGCTGCCCCTGTGCAAGGCGCTGCTTGTGAGTGGTGCTGGTTGCACAATGGGGTGGCCCTCAGAGCTCAGAGGACAGGAAGGGCTGAACTCAGTGGAAGCTGGACAGCAGGATGAGATGATTCAAATGGAGAGGATTGGGGCATTTTAAGAGCTAGGGTAGTAAATAAACAACAAAATAGAAATGAGCAGAGCAGAGACGCATGATGGGTGGGTGGGAGGCATAGGACAGGAAGGAATTCAGGTCGTATATTTGGAAATAGGCAGCTTAGCTTCGAGAACTAAGAAAGGGCTAAGTGTCTCCACTGAAGCTTAACGGCAAATTCCTTAACAGGCAAGCCCAGAGGGACATCCACCTAGGTGGAAAGGAAGAGGGCTGCTTGGATCACCGACTATATTTGGTTAAAGGTTTCAGAATTGGGTTTGTAACCTATTTTATAACTCAAAAAAGCACTCATTTCTGGAGCTCAAATTCACTGTAAAATAGCTCAAAATAACCAGAATTGCATTTGTACATAGCTCTGCCTATATGTAGAGAAATTTGCTATGTCTGATGCCCCTTCTAAAAGCATTTTCAAACTAGTCAATTCAGAGCTTGGCAAACGGCCTCTGTGAGCAATACAGAAATATCGGGGGAATCCAAGAGTGGGAACCTGGTGTGTTGCAACAAGTCCCCCAGACCAGTTCTAAGCATTTCACAAATATTAATTTGATACTTAATCAAGACCTTGGGCAACAGTTCTAGCTGCATCCCTATTTAATAACTTGATCCTGGTGCGTCAGTTTCCCCATGTGTCACAGGGGATAATCATGCCTCCTCTGCCTACCTATTAGGGTTATCTTGAGTATTCATTGCAAGGATATGAATGAAAAGACTTTGTTAACTGTGATGTGAACCCAGGGCAGAGGCGGTGAGGGCATGTACCCCCAGGGGAAGGAGGTGCACAGAGGCTTGGATTCTAATGACTCCATTCGTTTCAGTGGGAAATGTCAAGAGTACCAGTGGGTTTTTTCTCAGTGTGATGATCGTGTGGAAAAGACAGGACAGCATTATGGTGCTCACTCAGCTTCTCTGAGTGTGCTGTAGAGTGAAGAGAGCCATGGAAGGAAATCCTCTGAATCAAAAAAAGGCAGGCAGGAAAGTCACACAAAAAGTCCCGAAGAGCACGTCCAGGGGACTGATGCTGGGTCTGGGTGACTCAGAACACAGTTTGGGCAGGTTTCCACAAACAGGGTCCAGAAGCTCATCCTAGCATTCTTTGTCTGGATGTCCCTTACCAGATCCAGAGGCAAAGCTTATGGGCCCATCAGAACTGAGGGGGAGATAGAAGCTCTGACAGAAGCATGTTCAAAGTGGCATGTGAGGAAGCTGGATGGAGTTAGGCAGAGGCCCCCAGGATGCCTCTGACAACACCTGAAGGTTTGAGGGGGACAGGAACTTGGCTCAGCTCAGCATTCTCTGGGGTGGGAGCCCCTCTGGTAGGGCGCTGATTTACTGGGCAATTAAAGGCCTGCCACCTCGTTTATGTCACTAATTGCCTGTGGTGCCACTGAGGCAATAGAAAGCTGAACAACCTTAATACGAATCGTATATTTTTGATTTTTCCTGATATTTTGCCAGCAGGATGGGGACTATCATTTTCCTGAAGAAAACAGCTTGATTCTCCCTGACTCATTACAGAAAGCTTGGATGGGTACTCCCTTATCCATTTGCCCAAGGAGTACCCAGACCTGGGTTCCCTCCCGCATCAGGATCCAACATGGACAGGCTTGGAGAAGAGACCTATCACAGAATCACAGAGGGCCAGGCCTGGGGAGGACCCAGCAGTCATGAAGTCCAGTAAGCTTTTTATGGAACTCTGTTTTTGAATAAACTCCTTAATATACAACAGATGCAAATGGGGCTGCTCTGAAGGAGCCTAGAGTCCCACCACTCAGTCATTCTTAGGTCACTTGCCTGGAGACTCCTGATGTACAAAAGTTCTTTGTTTCTCAGTTTAGGAAAGGTTAAGCAATGTGCCCAGGACCACATGACAAGGTGGTGGCAGAACTAAATCCAGAACCCAGGGCACCCGACTCCCAGTTGTACAGAGTTCCTGTTTTGCTTCATAATGTCACTACCCCTCACCTGCCTCCTAAGGGAGGAATAACAGTGATAAAGAGCAGGACGAAGAGGCCTGCGTCTCTGTGAAAACACAGGAGGGCAATAAGGGAGGTATAGGGAACTTCCTTTCCTGTGTCACATTTGGAGATGAGGTTGTTCTCTCACACTTTTCCCACGTGCTGGGGCACCACATTCTCTCTGAAAACTTCCTGGAGCAATTAATTGCCTGCTAGGACTGCAAAGAAGGACAAAAACCACCACTCAGTTAATCAGTTTGAGCTATAATTCCCCTCTGCCTGGAACACTTCCTTTTTTATTCACTTTTTCCTGGCTAAATATCACTCATCCTTAGGTCTTTGTTCTCATTTCACTTGCTGATTTCCCAATCTAAATGGCATTTTCCTGTTATAATCCCTAATTATACCATTTATTTTCCTTCCTATGCAATTGGTAATGGCATAAAAATTTTTCAAATTATTGTTTAATATCCATCTTTTCCATCAACAGTAAGTGCCATGAGGCTAGGACCACATCCATCATTGTCACCTCTGTATACCTTAGGTCTAGCACAGAGGTTGGCAAGCTATAGCCCCTGGGCCAAATCTGGCCCACTGCCTGTTTTTGTGTGACCCAAGAGTAGAGGAAAGTTTTTACATTTTTAAATGGTTTGGAAAAAATAAAAGAAGAATAACATTTCATGACATGAAAATTATATGAAATTTAACTTTTAGTGTCCAGAAATAGTTTTATTGGAATACGACCATGTCCATTTTTTATATACTCACTCTGCCTGCTTTCATGTTACAATGGCAGAGTTAAGTTGTTATAACAGAGAAAAAAAGCAGAGAAGGTCCATACTGAAGTTCAGAAATGTGTCAGGGATTAAACTCAGACCTTTCAAACACCTGCAGGGTTTCAACTTATTGAATTTCCCCCAACTGGCAACAAGGACTGCGAAAACCATGGCCCAGAAGCTAACCTGGCCCCCGCTTGCTCGGCAGGTTTTCTAGATATCCGTGATAGGTAAATATCCCCAAGGACCCGGGATAAAAGGTGCCTTGTTAAAAGCCACTTTGAACAGCCCCCTGAGAAAGGACACTTAAAGGGATAAAAGCATTTCTGGTGAAAAGGCCTGACGTGTCCTGTTTGTGCTGAAGTTGAGGTTGGTTTCCATTCTATTACAAAATGCAGTAACCCTAGGAGTTTCATGTTCTGAGGCCACACTGCTCTGCTTTCAGATCTTGCATTTGTTCCTGCTCACATCTCTGACATGGGAGGAAAGACACAGGCCCATGAAGACAAATGTCCGTGGATTACAGTGACTTGCTTCAGCTTACGCCGCTCAAACTAGAGCCATTTAAAGGTGGTGACACTGGTGTCAATTCAAGTCTCTTGAAAGTTGGTGAATCCTCTCCTCAATCATTGCCATTGGGATATTCTGGCATATTTCACTCCAACTAATAAATATAGGTGATGTTCAATGACAACGGGGACCAAGGTAGTTGTTGGAGAAAGCTAGGCCGTAGACAATAATCTATGGCCCAGGGAAAACCATGTTTGAGTTGATAGCTTTGATCTCATAAACTTTCAGGATTGGAAGGGATCTTAAAAGGTTGTCCAGCTGTTAGAGACTGAATATTTGTGTCCTCCTAAAATTCATGTGTTAAAATCCTAACACCTAATTTGATGTTATTTGGAAGTAGGGCCTTTGGGAGGTAACTAGGTTTAGATTAGGTCATGAGGGTGGGGCCCCCATGATGGGATTAGTTTCCTTATAAGAAGAGGAAGAGTGACCAGAGATCTCTTGCTCTCTCTCCACTATGTGAGGACAAAGCTAAAGAGAAGGTGGCCATCTGCAAGTCGAAAAGAGGGCTCTCACCTGGAGCCCAATCTGCCATCACCTTGATCTTGGACTTCTCAGCTTCTAAACTGCAAAAAATGTTTATGATTAAAGCTCCCGAGTCTATGGTGTTTTGTTATAGCAGCCTGAACTAAGACACCAGCCCATCCACACACCTGAGTTTTGAGTATCTTCTCCATAGCCTCTGCTTGAATGTTCATGATGCCACCTCCCAACTTCTCTGACAAAATCAAATGACTCCTGATCATCACCTGAAATTTGCTCCCCATAAGTCCAACCTGTTGGTCTTGCTTCCATCCCTTGGATTCCAAAGGAAAAGTTTCCCTTCAATGAAACAGCTGGTCCCCACTCTCCACATTCCACCCAGCCCCACTTCCTACACCCATTGCCACCTCCCCATAACCTTACCAGTCTTCTGTTTTTCAGACCCAACAAACTACTATTTTCTAACCATTCTTCACATGATATGGTTCCAAGTCTCATGTTTCTACTAAAAAGACAATAAGCAGCCAATGTGGTGGATGTTCACTTCATTTCCCTTCCCTGTTTCCCTCCCAGGAAGTGGAAATGAGGAGACACAAGTAAGTAAAAGGCCTACTTGATAAGCCACAATCTACCTCCTTAAGAGCTGCTTTCAGTTTGGACCCAAATGGTTGTCTTGTGGAAATGGCATAAAGAGTGGATACTCCTGGTGTTAACAAGAGGGAAAAGGGGCAGGGCCCAGAAAGGTAATGGGAATCTAGATGGGTTATTCTAGGTCTTGGGCCTCTGTGCTGAATGTCAAAGAGTGTAAGTGTATTTGAGAATGCTCCTAAGTGAAAAGTAAAGAAACAATAGTCCCCGCCACATAGAGGTGGCTAGAAACTGGGCATCCCTAAGGGCAGTTGGACTGAAGGAGAATGAATTCTTCTCTTGAGGCAGATTATCTGATTCAATGGTTGGCAAACCACTATGGCTCTCAGGTCAAATCCTCCTGTTGCCTATTTTTGTAAATAAAATCTTATTTAAATAAAGCCACTCTCATCAATTTATCTATTGCCTCTGGTTTCTTTTGTGTCACAACAGCAGAGTTGAGTAGTTGCGACAGAGACTACGGCCCAGATAGCTTCAGATATATACTATCTAGCCCTTTGCAGAAAAAGTCTGCCAAGCCCTGATCTAGTTCACTATTTCCTGTATTGCATGCCTTGTAACGCTAATCCTATATGATATTGCCCCAAATATATTGGGGGAAATTCTTCACACTAGATGCCCCTCTTGGAAATGTGGGGTGCAACTAGGCTTTTAAAAGACTCCAAGAAGTCGTGCAGCACACACATCTGTTTAACTCTGTTTAACTCAGCATTCCTCAGACTCACTTGACCCTATCAACATCCCATGGGGCATAAGGAGCACACTCAGCGAAGCACCAATCTTGTTGCTTATTACTGTTCTTTGAATTGATTTTCTTTCTATTTTTTTCTAAGTCTGTAGACAAGCCTTATTTAGGTTTTCCAGTCTAGTGACAGTTATGCTGATGCAATCTGAGGGGAGGGCTGTGTTCCGCTTAGGCCAGAGCAGTACAGGGGAGTCGTGCCTCTCTCCCCTGGGAGATGGCAACATCAGAAATTGGGGAGAACTCTCAGTGAGCCAGAGGATTCCCCCTCCAGTGTTATCGTATTTTCCCTCTTTATTGGATCATTCCTATGAGCAAAGAACATAATATCTTTCATATCGAAAAAACCCCCAAACCCTCTCTTGAACCCCATTCCCATACAACTACCACCCATTTCTCTCCTGACATTTCCCTATTTTCTCTGAACCCACTGTAGTCAAGCTTTCTCCCCAGTGACTCCCCTGAAATGGCTCTTGTCAAGGTCACATGACCTCTGTGGCTAAACCCAATGGTCAAGGCTCAGTCATCATACTCAAAATATCTGCAACGTTCTACACAGATAATGACTCTCCTTCCCAAAACACTTTCTTCTCTTGGCTTTTGGGATCCCACTCTCCTTTGGATCTCCTCCTACTGCACCAGCTCCTCCTTCTCAGCTACCCCTTGGGTCACCCTCAACTCCCTGACCTCCAACTGCTGGAATGCCTCAAGGTCCCTCACTGCAATGCTTTTCTCTAGGTAATCTTATCCTGTCTCATGGCCTTAAATACCATTGACTCCCACATTTCTATTTTTATCCTCAATCTGGAACATTCTTTCCCCAGAAATTTGCTTGGCTCACTTCTTTCATGTTTCTGCTAAAATATCACATTATCAGTAAGGTCCTCCCTGACCACTCTCTATAAATATATGTATAAATAATACCCTTACCCCTCGTGCCTCCCACCTACCAGTGCTCCCTTACTGTGCTTTTTTTCCTTCTTAAGACTTCTTACCATCTGATAGCCTCTATAACTGCTTAGGTATTTGTTAGTTGTTTGTCTCACCTCATTAGAACACAAGCTTCATGAAAGCAGGAACTATTTTGTTCTCTGCTATAATCCTGGGGCTGTGAACTCTGGGAGACAAATAGTAGGCACTTAGGAAATATTTTAGGATGGATAAATAGAGGTGTGAATTGTCTGCTTTAGGATTCTAGGGTTCAACACAATTTCATAGCAAGGGGAGTTAAGTTTAGGTCTTTTTGCCTCAAATCAAGTGACTTGTTAGTGGTAGACCTTATATTAGAAACCTGGTCATTTATTAAGTTTCTACTAAGTGCCAAGTGGACAGTGGGGACACAGGTTCCATTTCTGCTCTTGTAGAGTTTTTCAGAGAAGACTCACTTTGTACAGAGAACAGCAACTCAACCCTTGACCTCTAGGCCAGGTTCTTTCTATGGCCCCTTGTTATCATTACACCATAATGATCCTTTGAGACCAAGAAGATGTTTGCCCTTAAATAGCCATTACTCCCTCATGTGGCATAAGTCTTAGACAGAGGATTCTACAATAGGAAATGAATTTAGACCTCACGTTCAAAACAACTTCCTCAGCTCTCTAAACTATCATTGTTAACAAGTGTTAGGTATCTTGTGTGGTTTGAGAGGTGTCCCAGTATTTATTGGTTGTTCTCTCATATCTGCATTTCCAGTTTTTAATGCTCATACCTCATCTGGGTAAACAGTTTTAATTTTGTTCACCTTCACTGGTGCTAGTCCAAAGCATTGCAAGTATGCCTACACAGTAGCAAGCAGAGAGAGGCAGGGGCTCTGTGAGATCTTTATCCCATCCTGACGGCCCACAGCAGAAAAATGTTAAGAATCATTGTTTCAGAGTCTTCCCTCATCTACACATTCAAAGTAAATAAAATCTTGGAACCCAGAATCTTAGATTTGGATGGGATCTCAAATGTCATTTTGTCCCACCATTTTGCACCAACGTAGTGATCCCTGACATATGGTGATCGTCACTTGAGCCCTTTGATCAGTAAAACACATTCACTCTCACACAACTTTCCTTAGGATGAGTAAAAACCAGCCTCCCTAAAGCCTCCGAACATTGGTCTTGGTTTCTTCCTTGAGCCCCAGTCCCATGTAAATCTCACCTTTCACTTATTTGCCAGGTCTTCAGATAGGCCTACGAGCATAGAGAAAGCATTCATTCCATTTGTGTTAGCCCTAGATACAAGTATAACTCTGTTGGCTATTGAAGCAAATATAGGTTAGTAAATCTTTCTATTTACCCACAGGTGCAACAGGAGTATAAAGCATTGCCATTAGCAGGGTGTGGATGGGGAAACCAAGGCATATGGATGACAGGTGACTCGTTGTTGGCTCAGTGGACAAATGATTCCAGGCTGCTCATCCTTTGCTCCGACTTGGATCCCCTAATGTACTGCATCCTCTGGAGAAAGCTATTATAATAACGACTCCAAGAACATTAGAATTCCTATTATTGAGAAAGATGCACTTTCATTTAAAGGGTTTCATTCTTCTTAGATGAGTTCTGGTTCTGCTTTCCCTTCATTCGAATTCCATGTTTATTATTTCTGCTCCACTGCTGGCCTGATTAAGCTAAAATTCCACTCACATCGGCCAGCAAACTCGACTCTGGGTAGCAGCAGACAGGAGCCCTTGGTCTGTTGGAGACAAAGGTTTCTCTCCAGTTTGGTCAGTAAGTTGGATTTAAACTGACAAGATCATAGCTATACAAAAATAGGATCTATTTATTGTACTGTGGAAGGAAAAGGTCATTGGGCAAATGTTACTCTGTATCTCATTTTACAGCTAGAGTCTGGGCATTGGCATCAAATCATTTCTCTGTAACTGGATCCTGCCTCTCAACAATAATTAAAAAAATGACTGCATAAAATCACACTCTAGGTCTGCTTGTGAATTTTGTTACTTGAATACATTTCATTTCTACCGAAATCAGTCTGGAGTTGCTGACACTGTACTTTCTCCAGGACCTCATTGAAAAATGTATTCAAGATGTCTGGGACCCTTAAATGATTCTTCCAGATCTCTGTTGGAGCCCATTTCTCAGGCACAGCTCCTAGGGAAGAACAGAAGTTTCCTCCATGTGACCTGGGTCAATTACAATGGCAGAGAGGGAGAGGGACAGCTGGAGAAATGCTGCCCATCCCCTGACAGCCTCTGAGGAGGGACGGGCTGCAGGAAAATGGCAGCAAACAGCACGGCCCTCAGAGGTACAGGCCTTGAGGGCATGGGAGCTGTGGGATGATGCACAGGCAAAAGCAGCTGCAGAAGAGATTTTCTCTAGCTCTCCTTGGGGCATTGTGGGCAGAACCCACAACACTTCACCTCCTTGGGCTCAGATTCAACAACCATTTACTGAGTATCTGTGATGTGCCCATCCAAAAGTAAACATTCTCATACACAGTACTTCGTTTAATCCTCACCATAACCCTGTGAGATAGGGGGACTTTTAATGTCCTGTTTGTCTTTGCTTGTTTATTTGCTGTTAGCAGTTCGACTAAATGGTTACATCAGCCATCTGAAATCTTACCAGGAGGAAGGGGGACATCGGATAAATGAATGAACACACAGCAGACAGAGGAATAGGCTCTTCCTCTACAGTATCAATGCCAGCACCTCCTTACAGGAACAGATCCAGGCAGAACAACTCGCCCAAGATCACACGGCCCAGAAGTGGCAGAATTGGGCCTTGACATCAGGGCTGCCCAGAACCCATGCTTCCCCCTCCTTCCGTGCCCACTGCCTTCCTTGTTAATGATCTGTTTAATGCCTTTGTGCTTGCAGTCACCACCTCAGTAGTGTTCTAACAGTGTCTCTGATTTTAAATGTAAGGAAATAAAAAAATTAAGCCTTTACAAATATAATTTGTATCTGCCTCCTTCATTTTTAGCTGTGATTTTTTAAAACAAATCTTTATCTGGATGATCATTAAAGTCCCTGATGAGTTTCATTTCACTCTGCTTTCTTGGTCTCACTCATTCCTGGCAGTCATGTGCACAATGCAGGGTTCCACGCCGAAGACCAATGTAGGGATTCTACTTCCAATACGGACAATTTCTCCCCAGTTCCCCAAGTTATTATGAGATCAACCAGTGCTGAGCCAGCTAAGGAGGAATCACCTTCGTCCAGAGGAGAGTTCTCCCTGGTGGTCATTCTCATTCCAGCCACTGCTCTTCTGACCTTCTCTTTCTTTTCCCCTGGCCCCAAGCCCTGAAGGCTCGCCCTGCTGTGGAGGAGTCCAGGATGGCCACTTCTCCAGGTGGTGTAGCTCATGAAGAGGGTGAGAGTGGGACCGGGATTGCTGCACAAGGTTTACTGAGGGGTTGGGCTGTTAATGTTAATAAGGAGCTGACTCTGGGAACAGGCACCTTTGCTGCCTTCCCTCCTGTCTTCTGACTAACAACTCAACCTGCCCTAACTCTACTCAGGCTGCTCTAAACCCGCTGGCCTTGACCTTCAGTTTCCATCCCTGTTGGGTGTGCATAACCCCAATTTTAGTTTGAATCCTGTCAAGTCTGTTTAGCCAGAATCCCTCACCCTCAATATCTGACCAAATTACTCAATGCCCACAATCCCCAGGTAATATCTGATTACCTCAGCCTGCCTCAGGAAGGCCAACTGACTGTTAGGTCAACGTAACAAGAATTACCCTACTCTTTTAGCAATTTTCCATTCACCAACTGCTCTTTGGTCATAAATTCCCACTTCACTTTGTCGTATTTGGAACTGAGCCCAGTTCTATTCAGAGGTCTCTTTTCTCCTATTGCAATTGTTCCTGACTAAAATATTTTTTTACCACTGTAACTGCTGTCCACCTCTTTGACTGATTCTCTGATTCTGATTCTGAACTGATTCTCTTTGACACTTCCACAAACACCTCTGGAATTCTGGAGTTCCGTACTACGCATCTCCCACAGAACAACTCCAGACCAGTTTGGGAAGAAAGGAATCAAAACATATAAAAAATTTAGGGAGCATGACCTCCTTTCACTCTGGGCGTGCACACACACACATGTATACGTCGGAGTATACATGTTAAGGTACAATACCAAACCTGAGCTTCACCGGAAGGGAAAAAAATTGAGAGCAAATTCATGAATTCTAGTCTGATTTACATTTCAATCCCCAAGCTAATTGTTTAGTCATAAGTGTTCTGCCATGATTGCGGTCATTGGTAGCTTTCTGTAAATGAATCTAAAAAACCTTATTAACCCAAATTATTCTTCGAATGCCTGTACCAAAAGGAGGCCTAGAGCCAAATGTAGTGTTCAACTGCAATCATAAATTTATCCCAGATGCCTGGCATTGCTCATTCTCTTCTCCTTTTAATTAGTTTTGGCTCCCCTTCCATTTTTAATTGTTAGGGTTTATTTGAGATTTAACATAATAAACCACTTCAATCCCTTTTGCATTTCTCCTCAGGAAGTCAAATTAGCTAATATTTTCAGATGTTGACACTTCCTTTCAAGGAATAAGCCCTTCCTGTAAAAAGTCAGCTTTGGAACCACAAGTATAAATGGAAACACAGTCCATTGGCTTGGGCACTGTCCTTCCCTGTTGTGGACATCAGCTGACATTTGATCTTCGGCTGGGGCATATATCACATAGGTACACAAGCACCTTATGCTTCTATATCTCCTCCACTAAGAAAATAAAACCCTCTTCTCCATGGAATGGAGAATTTGAACACAAGGTAGTGGGCCTGAGTTGTGTTTTTCCACAACAAATAAACAGCATTTTATACCACAAAATGAATTTTCACTGTCCGACCAAAATGGCTTCAAATAGTGCCAAATGCAATTACCAAGAGTGATTTACTCCCGCCCTGCGGTAACCTGGTTACTTAGCTTTGGCGAATCCAGCTGGACTTGCTTTACCCTCTGGCTAAGCAGAGGCTGATCGGCTTCCAGCGAGTCAGGGAGAAGGTAAGCTCTAAAGCAGGGACTAATGGGAAATAAAGCAGAAGCCAGTGTCAGCTGCCTAACTCCATCACCTTGCTTCCAACCAGTGTTGATCCAGCCCAGGCAGCCCAGGCTAGAGAAGAATTATCAGGGATGCTGGGGCTCAGGAAAAGTGGAGAGAAGCTGGGGATGGTTACTTTCCCTTTGCTTTTCCTGTGATTCCTTCCCTAAACCAGTGCCCCACTTTTCTTGGGCTCTGGGGTCCTTAGACACCTGGTGACCATGGCCACCTGCCTCCCAGCCCCTCCCTCGACAGCAACCCCTGAAGCAGGTTCTGAGCATGCTGCCTCAGTGTGACCTGGTTTCTAAGCCCAGCTCGGCCACTTACCAGCTCCGTATCGCTTGACCTCTTAGAAATTTGGTTTGCTCAACAGGGGGAAGAATACCCACCTCCTGATTAAATTTTAACCTATTTCAGAATGAAAAGACATCAGCAGTCCCATGTTTATCGAAGTGTTATTCACAATTACCAACATATGGAAACAACCTAAGTGTGCATCAATGGATGATAGATAAAGAAGACATGGTATATATGCACACAATGGAATATTATTCGGCCATGAGAAAGGAAATCCTGCCATTTGCTACAAATGGATGGAACTTCAGGGCATTACGCTAAGTGAAATGTCAGACTGAGAAAGACAAATACTGTACCATATCACTTATATGTGGAACCTAAAATAGACAAACTCAGAGAAACAGAGCAGAGCAGTGGTTGCCAGGGGCTGGAGGGTGGGAAAATCGGGAAATGTTGCTCAAAGGGTACAATAAGATTAAGAAGTTTGGGGATTTAAAACTTCTTCCTGATCTGTACAGCACGGTTATTATAGTTACTAATACTGTATCATACGTTTGAATGCTGCTAAGAGAGTAGATTGTAAATGTTCTAACCACAAAAAAGAAATGGTAAGTATGTGACAGGATGCAGGTTTTAGCTAATACTATGGTGGTAATCATTTTGCAATATATATAAGTGTATTTAATCATCACATTGTATACCTTAAACTTACACAATGTTATGTGTCAATTATATCTCAACAAAGCTGAAAAAGTTGTTTTTTAAGATTTTTAACCTATTTCAAGTGCCTGGCATGATGTTAGGCCACCAGCAAAGGCTCTGTTATGGTTAGTCTCCTTCATTCTCTATTCTCCAGCCCCTCCCCTGCAGACCCACCTAGCTGGTCTCCTTTCTTCTAGGTTCTCCCCTCTAGAATGACAGCATATCTCCACTGCAAATGATTCAGAGACTGACAAATACTTTCTCCTTGACCAAACTTCAGTCAGGCTCCTCTGAGCCCAACAAGGCCATATCCTCCAAGAGCCCAACTTAGCAAGAATCCTGTCGAGATAGTTTAGCCAGGATCCCCCATCCTTGATATCTGATCACCCTGGCCCTGCCTTCAGCAAGACTCTTGTGACATCCATTTAGCCAGAATCCTCCCTTATCCCTGACGTTTCCTCTTAGCAATTTTCCATCCCCCCTCAGCCCCAACTCAGTGGCTATAAATTCCCATTTTGCCTTGCCATATTGGGGGCTGAGCTCAATCTCTCTCCCTTACTGTAAAATCCCTATTGCAATAGTCTTGAATAAAATCTTCCTTATCATTCTTTAACAAGCGTCATGGACAATTTTTTTCTTTAATAAGACCCTGAGCATCTGTGCTCTTGCTTGTGACTTTTAGGAATGCTGTTCCCTGTTCTTCTCTTTCTTATTTGGTTAAATACTCACTTTTCAAGATATAATGTCACCCTTCTCTGTGAAATTGTCATTGGATAACCCTCACCCCCTACCACCAACTCCTGTCTAGTGCAGGGCTCTGGCATCAGCCAGGCTGGGGTCAAATTCCAATTCCACCTTTCTCTAACTTTTGATCTTGATCAAGTTATTTAACCTGTCTGTGCCTCAGTTCCTTCATCAAAAAACGAGGATAATAATACTACCTACCACACTGGGTTGTTGTACTCGTGCATTTATTCTATTAAGTGCTTAGATATAGTGTCTGGCTCATAGTAAGTGCTCAATAAATTTTACCATTATTGTTATGAGAGCTCTTCTCACATTTTATAATTATCATTGTCATCAATACTATCTTCCCTATCACCACATCACCTAGACCACATCGTAGACCAAGCAGCAGGGTTTGGGTCTCATTCATCTTTGCACTTTTCCTCCAGTTTCACATCACTATGGCTCACAGCAGGCACTCAGTCCCTGTGCCGAGAACAACAGGTCTGATGAAGGAGTCACAGCAGGTGTTGATGGGTGCTACAGGTTTCATTTGACCTCTCTGGCAGTTTACTTGCATTTTTTTTCAACAGCCTTATTGAGATATCTTTGATATAAAAAAGTTGTGTATATTGAAGGTGTACAACTTGATGTTTTGATATACATATACACTCTAAAAGATCACCACAATCAAGCTAATTAACATATCCATCACTTATACATAGTTACTAGTATGTGTGTATGTGTATGTGTGTTGAGAGGATTTAATTTAAGATCTACCCTCTTCACAAATTTCAAGTATACAATACAGTATTATTAATTATTGTCACCATGCTGTACATTGCATCTCTAGAACTTACTCATCTTACATAACAGAAACTTTGTACCCTTTGGTCAACATCACTCCATTTCCTTCTCCTGATAGCCACCAATTCTACTCTCCGCTTCTAGGATTTTGATCATTTTAGATTCCACTTATAAGTGAGATTATGCAGTATTTGTCTTTCTGTGTCTGGCTTATTTCACTTAGCATAACATCTTCCAGCTCCATCCATTATGTGGCAAATGGTAGAATTTCCATCTTTTTTAAGGTTGAATAATATGCCATTGTGTGTGTGTGTATATATATATATATACACACATTTTCTTTATCAATTCATCCATCAAAGAACATTTAGATTGTTTCCATATCTTGCTTATTGTGAATAATGCTGCAATGAACATGGGAGTGCAGAGATCTCTTCCTGATCCTGATTTCAGAGCCTTTGGATATATAGCCAGAAGTAAGATTGCTGGAACATATTGGTCTTAGCAATAATTTTTTGGATATGACACCAAAATCACAGGCAACAAAAGAAAACATAGATAGTTGGGATTACACCAAACTAAAAGTTTCTGCACAGCAAAGAAAACAACCAACAAAACAAAAGACAACCTATGGAATGGGTAAAAAGTATATGCAAACCATATATCTGCTAAGGGGTTAATATCCAAAGTGTATGTCTATTTGCATTTTAATAGGGGCCTGCAAACAGTGCTTGAAACACTAGGAATACCTTTTTCATGTCGCCTCAGGAAGTCAAATTACCTAATATTTAGGAGGCTGAGGCAGACACTTTTGAGTCTAACCTCCAAATCTCATTTGGTATATGGCCACATCTCCCATGCAGAGGCCAGGGTTTGGGCCCCACCTAAATGACTTCTACTCAAAGACAGTTTTTGAGTCAGGGATGAAGAGCTTCAGGACCTTATCTGGTTGGATTGGCATCTCTATGGTGGAGTCAGCCAACCAGGTTATGTCACAAGGCAGAGTGTGGTCACAGCTCTCAGAGTGTTAGAAAGGACATGGGGATTCTAAGCGGGGAGAGAGAAGCTCCTACACGGAATACCTGGGAAGTTTTGTGGAGAAACCATCATGTGTGCTGGAATTTGAAGATGGGCAAAATTTCTACGGTTGGAATTAGAGGGGAGGGCAGCCTAGAGAGAAGAGAAGGGACTGTCAGCAATGACTAGTGAGGGGAGGAAAGGAGGAGGAACTGCTATAGATTTTTGCTTAAGTTTCCATCTAGGAATTAAACTTATGCTCCGTTTTTGAAGTTTCATAGAGCTCACAATGGCAAGAGGGAGGATGATTTAAGATTCAGGGATGGAGGGGTGTGAAGAAGCTGTGAGGAAATGGTACCAGGTAATTCCTTCTTCTATCTGTGTTGACCATTCTAGACACACAAGTGTCTTTTCTTTCTACAAACACCTCTAGGGAAAGAGAAGTCCACACATGGGGTCAGGAAGCACTATGTGGTGGGAAAACTTTGGGCTTGGGGAATCAGAGGACACTGAAATCAAATCCAAATCTAATACCTGATTGGCTATAGGCCATGGGCCATGGGTGAGCCTCAGTTTCCTCTTTAATCAAGTTGAAATAAGCCTTCCTAGTTCCTATGGTGGTATGATGCTTGCCTTTCAAAGGCTATAGCCCAGTTCCTGGAACCTAGTGAGCACTCAGTACTGACAAAGACCCTCCTTGACCAAACTTTGGTCAGGCTCCACTGAGTCCTCTTCTCAACTAGGCCTCAACCTTAGGCCCCATCCTGTCTTTGGCCTGCCTAGCCCAGTTCTAGCAAGAATCCTGCCAAGTCAGTTTAGCAAGAATCCCCCTACCTTTGAAGTCTCCTCTTAGTCATTTTCCACCCGCTGACCCCTTCACCCTACTCTTTGGCTATAGATCCCCCCATGTCCTTCTTGTGTTTGGCATTGAGCCTGATCTCTCGCCCCTATTGCAACACTCTTGAATAAAGTCTTCCTCACCACTTTGTTTTGTTGTTGTTGTTGTCTGATTTTTTTTTTTTTGATGAAGACTAGCCCTGAGCTAACTACTGCCAGTCCTCCTCTTTTTGCTGAGGAAGCCTGGCCCTGAGCTAACTGCTGCCAATCCTCCTCTTTTTGCTGAGGAAGCCTGGCCCTGAGCTAACATCTGTGCCCATCTTCCTCTACTTTACATGTGGGACGCCTACCACAGCATGGTGTGCCAAGCGGTGCCATGTCCACACCTGGGATCCAAACCGGCGAACCCCGGGCCGCCGAGAAGCGGAACGTGTGAACTTAACCGCTGCACCACTGGGCCGGTCCCCTTCCTCACCACTTTTAACAAATGTCAGAATCATTCCTCTTTAACAGTACATGCCAATGATTATTTGCATTATCTTTCCTCTCTTCTAGGGTTCAAGAGATTGTGAGATTTGCCTACCTAGTTCCTGGCTGCAAAGGCAGCACTTCTATAGTCATGTGATAACTCTTCCTTCCTGGCATCACAGTTGGTCTGGGGAGACCTGCCCTTATATGGTGACCACAGGCAGGTACTTTGGGGTGAAATGGGAGGGGGGATACAGAGTCTGCCCCAGCACATCCCTCAATCCCCTTCCTCAGGGTGAATATGGTGAACTGCCCTGGAGGGGTTTGGTCAGTCCTTTAGAAGCTGCTCCTAGTCTCTGACCCACATTCAGCCTAGTTCAGAGCAATCAAACCTGCCTTTATTCAGGGAGAGGCCTCATCTTAGGAAACCACTGTTTCTGATCAAAGGTCAACCTCAAAATCCAATCCAGAAGCAATTACAGTAGTGTTTTAAGAACCATAGTCGAGGTTCAAAGTCCAACTTTTTTTTCTGAAAGAACTTGCCTCTGACCTTTGACAGACAAGGTTGAATCTCAGGGGACTATAATACAATTTTAATTTAAAATCTAAAGCTCAGTGCTCCTTTCAAGTTGTCATCAGGTTGTTAAACTGCTTTGTTGAAAAAATCAAGGTCAGTGAGCATGAGCTCTGTCATCTTCTTTCACCCCATTTCAATGCTGCTCTGTCTCTGAACCTACTTGCCCTCATTTTGGGGGAAGAGGGTCCCCCCTCCTCTCCAGTCCTAACCGTTCCCCCTGTGCTCCCAGCTGGTCCCCTCTCTCTCCCTCCATGATTCTAAGCTGCTGTCCCTGCCTCCAGTTCTCCTGTCCCCATCACTTGCCATCTCCCAGTGCAGTCACCCAAACTAGGGAATAGGTGGTTACTACTGATGATGTGCAAGATGATTAAAAAATAAACACTTTAAAAGTAATTATGCATTTAATTTGAATATGCATTAAGAAAAAAATTACATATATAGCACATCAAACTCATAATTTTGTGAATATTATTGCTTTAGATGAGGTTAAATATATTTAAGTTTTTTTTTAAAAAGTTAACTGACTTATAATAATACCAAGTAAATGATAGCAGGAGTGATATGAGGCTTTGGCAACAATGGACTGAAGTTTAGACAATCTTCGTACAGTACAGAACCCTGGGCTGGCAGCCAAGAGCCCCAGCTCCGCCACTCACTCGCCGTGTGGCCTTCGGGAAATGCCGTAACCTCCCTCGGCCTCCTTCAGGATCATTTTGATTTCTCGGGGCTGGCTCCTTTCCTGATTCTCCAATGTGCTGGGGTTTTTTGCAGTGTGGTAAAATGCAACCCCCCAAAACCGTTCGCTGTGGGTGCTGAACCTCCAAGTTCCAGTTCTCCTAGTTTTCTCCCTCCCTTTTGAATGTGTGGATTCTGAGGGTATTGCATTCTTCACCCTTCTCTCCCTTAAAAGCCTCACAATCTGCCTGCCAGCCTGGCAACCCCACTGAAAGAGCCCTCTACAATGACATTGTGACTTCCTAAATAGCAAGCAGCACTGCTAGTATGCAGCTTCTAGAACAATACAACTTACATGGGCTTTGTGGACAGGCCTGGGAACACCCCCCACCCCGATGTACAGTGTGCTTTATCCCAGGAGAGTGGATTTTGAGTTCCCAGTGTCTCATGTACAGTAAGACTTTTAGAACCCATCTCCACTCATTCATAGTTGAAGACCCGTCCTGGATTGTCAAACAGCATGCAGCGAGGGTCCCTGGGCTGCTGCCCTCACTCAGCTCTTCTGCTGCCTTCTGATTATGTGAAGGATGTCCGAGGAACGCCAGGAAGCAGGCCTTGGGCACTGGCATATCATTATGGGCTGTATCAGGTGCCTATATCCACAATGAGGGCCTCCGAGAAACACCAAGCTAGGGCTGCCCAACTTCAGCAGCCCTGAGAGGAGCCCTGGGGTGAGTGAAGACAAGCAGATTGGTGTCTGGGTTCATTACTTTTCTTTCCAGCCTTGAACCAAATAGCTTCCTTTTTTCCTGTCTCAACCTCTTAATGTGTTAACTGGCAAAAACTGGTATTAAAAGTAGGAAAGACTTTGTGTTAGTTTGCCAGGGCTGCTTTAAAGAAGTACAATGGACTGCTGGCTTAAACAACAGAAATGTATTGTCTCACAATTCTAGAGGCCAGAAGTCCAAAATCAAGGCGTTGGCAGAGCTTGTTCCCTCTGAAGGCTACGAGGTAAGGATCCCTCCCAGGCCTCTCTCTTTGGTTGGCAGGTGGCCGTCTTCATGTTCACATGGTGCTCTCCCTCTACCTGTGTCTGTGTCCAAGTTTCCCCCTTTATAAGGACACAAGTCATATTGGGTTAGAGGCCCATCCTCTTCCAGCATGACTTCGTCTTAACTGATAACTTCTGCAACAACCCTATTTCCCAATCAGATCATACTCTGAGGTAAAAGGGAGTTGGGAATTCAATATATGAATTTTTGGAGGGGCACAATTCATTCCATAACAGACTTGAAGAACTGAACAAGGAGTCAGGGCACCTAGATTCTAGAACCAGCTCTACCACTAAGCAGCTACGTGGTACTGGGTAAATTGAATCAGTCCTCTAGGCCTCAGCTTTTTCCTTGCCTCCTCAGTATGAAGGTAGGACTAGATCATCTCAAAGGCCCCTCCAGCTCTAACAGCCAATAGCTTCGTCATCTAATTGAAATGGATCCAAATGTTTGCCAAGCATGTAAAACTTCTTACACTGGAGATACAGTATAAATTCCAAGAAATAATAACCCCCAAGCCACCACAGAAAGAGTGCATACAAATTCAAAGTGGTTTTCAAACATTATTTTATTAATACTTACAAATCCCCTGTGAAGTAGGATTATTAAAGAGCAAACAGACCATTGTGTTATAATCTGGTCAAGTAAAAGAAGAATACCTCAGACAAGATAATAGCAGACTTATCTGCCACAAGGGAGGGCTGAAGATGGGAACGCCAGGCAAGTTGGAAACAAATAGGAAATTTCATCTCAGGTGGCTTCAATAGGGTTGGAAATGAGACTTTGGCTGCCATCCTGGGACTTTCGAAAGGAGGAAGGGGAGATTTACGAGCAGACTTTCCAGAACACATGCATCATTCATGGCCTCTAATTTTTCATGCATAAATGTTTGAGCTGATATTTAAGACGTAGGAAATCTTCTGGGAGGGAATTACAATGTTTTCCTGAGGTGAGGAAAAAAGTACTGTCCTAGATGATTTTTTTTTTTTTTTTTGTTACCTAGAAGGTGGGAAAAAGATATCAATGTTTTTCTACCAGGGATAAAAAAGTAGATGAAATTGAGGTTATGGAAATGTGGCCATTTCACAGAAGGCTTCCCCCCCCAGTCAGCCATGGGCCATCGGCCTGAGTCTGATTAGCTTTCAGAGACAGCTGGTCATGAGACACACACTATCCCAGGACACTGATCCCATTCTCCATCTAGAAGGCATGATGGCATAGGCAATCTGAGGTGAAAGCTACCCTGGGCAGTGGTAAAAAAGGTTACTCTGCTGTGCTGGATGATGGCAGGGGCCAAGAAGGCACCGCCTGCCTGCCCCAACTTTAAATAGCTCCTTCACTGGCCAGCCTTCTGGCTGAAATTCCACCATTGGAGATTTTTTTGAGTTACAAGAATTTCTATCTCCAAGTGACCGCCTTTAAAATCCAAATGCTTCTGGAGAGCTGAGGGCTGGACGTCTTAACCACGCACCAGCATCTTACTGTCAGAGTTTAATTCAACAAGGTTTCTCCATGGTACTGAGAGATTACTTAGAGAGGAACTGGGCAGGGCAGGGCCCCAAACCTGTGGTGGGAACTAGGTAGGAAGAGAGGAACCAAAACGGGGTGAGGAGGGGCACCAGGAAGACAGTGAGGATCATTTCTGCTGCCTCACTACTCTGCCTCATGGGCTATGACAAGCCCATAACTTCACACGGTGAAGCACAATACTAGCAGTTTACAGGTTAACTTTACTTAGTGAAGCGTCGATTACTTTCACATTTAATACCGTGACCCAGTTGGTAAATCTGGTCATAGGCAGTCGGAAACTCTCTTGCAGGGTTTTACTGAGGCTGCTTTAATTTATCAAGAACAAACAAACAAACAGACAACCTTTAAAGACTGTAACTTTAAAAGAACCCAGCTTCTCTGCATGACCTGGCCCCAGCCTCATCTCAATACTCCTTCAAACAAACCTATACCCAATTTCTTGGAGCTCCCCAAATGTGCCAGCCCTCTCACACCTCCTCTGCACATGCTGTTCCCTTGGCATGGAATGAATCTCCATAGCTCTTTCCACCTGGCTAACAACTATTTCTCATTCAAGACTAAACTCAAGCCTGCCCCTTCCAGGAAGGCTTCCCTGACTTCCCAGGCCAGGTGAGGGTCCCTGTCCTGCACTCTGCAGCACTTATCACTCTGGCTGTAATTGTTAGCTTAGTTTCTAGTTTCCTCCTCTAGAGCATAGGCAGAACCAGTGGTCTCCAGCTAGCAACCTCAATGTGAGACCCAGTGCCTGGCACCTAGGAAACGCTGAACAATATATATTATGAATGAACCATTTTTTTTAACCTGTTAAATATCCTGATTAAAAAAATGATAGGACAATTCTGTGAGGGTGAGTTGCATCACTCATTCTCTACTTTGTGGTGGAAATAAAAATTGAATCAAGGCCCTTGGAAAACTGTTTGGCACAACGTATCACGAGCAATAGCAACTTTATAGCCTTTGACCCTGATACTCCTCGTCTAGGAATCTATTCTCAGGAAATAGTATAAACTATGAAAAAGTGATCTCCATGATGATATTCAGGGCAGTGTTATTTAAAATAGAAAATACCTAGAATGAACTTGAATGTTCAATAATAGAGGAATGGTTAATTAAAATCTGATGCAATGTTTTGCAACCATTAAAAATCAGGGTTATGAAAAACTACACCAAATGTGGAAAAGAATTACAATAAAACACTAATGAAAAAGATATAAAATGCATGTACAGGATGATTATGACTATATAAAATAAAAATAACAGCTAATGCATATATGGTGCCTTACTTTATGTGTATTAACTCTTTTAATTCTCACAACAACCCTCTGTGGTAGGTACTGACAAAGATTCTCTCCTTGACTGAACTCTAGGCACGCTCTTCTGAGCTCTCTTTTTGACTAGGCCCAACCTTGGGCTCCCATGTCCTTCTTTGCAGAGTCCAGTTCTAGCAAGAATCCTACTATGTCAGGTTAGCCAGAAACTCTCAATATCTGATCACCCTCAATATTTGATTGGGTTCTTCATCTTCCACCACTCCCCAGGGTAGGTCTGATCACCCTGACATGCCTTCAGCAAGAATCCCATTAGGTCACTTTAGCCAGAATCCTCCCTGACCCCTGTGTTTCCTCTTAGTAATTTTCTACCCACTTACCCCTCACCTTGCTCCTTGGCTATAAATTCTCACTTTTCCTTGTTGTATTTAGAATTGAGGCCAATCTCTCTCCTCCACTACAAACTCATTGTAGCAGGCCCCCCTTAAATAAAGTCTGCTTTACTGTTCTTTAACAAACGTCATAAATAATTTTTTAGCAGTGCTCTTAACATTTCCATTTTATAGACGATGGGGGCAGAAGCACAGAAAGGTTAAGTAACTTGCCCTAAATCATATGGCTAATAAGTGACAGAGCTTGATTTTGACTCCAGCCTGTGTCCAGAGACTGTTCTTCACCACCATGATATAGAATTCATCCAGAATTTGGAAGAAAATAAACAATGTCATTGCCTCTTTAAGGTTGTGAAAATATATATTTTTCTTTTTTTCCCTCTATTTAAAGTTTTCTATAATGTGCTTATACTACCTTTACAACAGAACAATATTGTTAATTAAAAAATTAACAATTTAATCATAATATAGAAGTCATCTTCAAATGCCTACTTGCAAAGTAAGGAAAATGTTTGCAACAGTTGTTCATTTGTTGGGTTACATATTCTGGAGCTGTCTTGAATTAAAATGTTTAAATACTAAGTTACCTGATGCACATACAGATACACATAAAGCTACAACTGTATTTCTGCTTGTGCATTTTTCTTCCTTTTCAATAAAGTGTATTCACTGTAATGTGTAACATATGGAATTAGATGTTTATACTCTGGCAAGACTCTTCATAGAAAGAAATCAATTCACTAGTCAGGAAAAAAATCCCTTGTCAAACCATGTGTCCTGCTTTCAGTTTGCAAAATAGGCTCCCTGCAGTGTTGGAGAGACCCTGTCAAGGAGAAAGAATTCTCCCTCTGCTCACACACCAGCCCTGCTCTAGCTGGTAGTAAGAACCACAAACCAGGTCCTGGGGGAACTGCTCAGGTGGAGCTGGGTGAGGGGAGACCAGTGTTATGCTTGTTTCTGGTGCACAAGGAATGGCATCCTTAAGTTCCTTCCAAATTCATCCGATTTGAAATCTTTTATAAAAGCAGAACCAACCCTCCAGAATTCCTTGAGCTCTCACACAAAAATGTTTCTGTGTTAACAAAGGGAGGTTTAATGTCTGTGAGGAGGGAGAGAAATTCTAAGGGGTGTGAAGTTTGCAAGAGAGAGGAAGTGTCGAGGAGAGGGCCCCTCTTTCACCTTGGTGTTCATACCTGCAGAAAAGAAGGGCAGACCTTGGTTTGGAGGAACTATTCCCACAGAGCAGCATGAGAAGGACTCCATCACCATTACTCAATATCTAAGATTCATTGTTACTGTA
This sequence comes from Equus quagga, assembly GCF_021613505.1. Lineage (NCBI taxonomy): Eukaryota > Metazoa > Chordata > Mammalia > Perissodactyla > Equidae > Equus > Equus quagga. The sequence goes on along the minus strand of NC_060271.1, from coordinate 115,015,626 downwards.
TTCTGCCCCAGTCCTCACTCCAAGGCACTATAAGCAAGAACATTCATTCAACTGATATTCACAGGGAGGGTGTTCACTGTGGGCAGAGCCCCGTGCTGGTGAGGCGGGGGTGCCTCATCTCCAGGAGCCTATCCACTGGTTGGGGAAATAAGATTAACACCCAGGGAAAAGGTAACTGAGAGTCCCATACTATGTGGGATTCATAGTTGCCAACATGGATATTGTGGACACAAGGAGTGCTGGGTCACTGTGGCTTGAGGTATGTGTGGGATACAAGGTCAAGCATCTGTATAGTCTATAGGCACTGGGCTAAGCAATTTCACTACTATATGTTATGTCATCCTCGCCAACATTCTATATTTATTTTCTTGGTTTTACAAATGAGAAAATTAATCATGAAAGATTACATAGCTAGAAAGGGGCTGGAGTTCAGCTTCACAAATAACTGTTTGATTTCAAAATCCATAGGTAGAAGGAAGGAAGAAGATCCACACGTGTGTGTGTGCGCGCACGTACATACGTATGTATGTGTCCCCAAAAAGCTTTCCAAAGAGTTTGCATCAAACAATACTTTACCATTTACAAAGCTCTTCCCCTCTTGATGTTTAATTTGATTCTCTGAATAGCCCAGCAAAGTAGCAATTATAATTACCTCAATTTTACAAATTAGAAAACTGATAACCAGAGAGTACGAGAGATAAGTAAACTAGTAAGAGGCAAAATAGGTATGTGAACCCACTTTTCTGAGTGTCAATCCCATGCTTGACTCATTCATCCAGCAAACCTTCTCTGACTACTGCTGGTTGGCCAGGCCAGGGCCAGGCTCTGGATAGAGAGAAGAATCTGACTCTGTCCCTGCCTGATGGGGAGGAGGGCCCTGCACTTTGTGTGCCATGGGGAGAGAGGAGGAGGGTTCTGGAATGGGGCATGTACTGGGGGCTTTATGCTCCACCTGGGGAGCTAGGATAAGGCTGGGAGGTCTTCAAGGACCCCTCAAGCCGCATCTTAAAACATGGGTTTGCCAAGACAGCAAGATAGATGAAGGCATTTTCATCAGAGGAAACAACTCACACAAAAGCAAAGAAGTGAGAAGCAGCACAGAGCTCTGGAGAGCTGCTGACAGTTCGTGTTATGAACTGAAAGTCTGTGTCCTCCCCAAACTCATATGTTGAAGCTCTAACTCCCAATTTGATGATATTAGGAGGTGAGGCCTTTGGGAAGCAATTCCCTCTCTCTCTCTCTCTCTCTCCACCATGTGAAGACACAGCAAAAAGGCAACTATCTGCAAGCCAGGAAGAGGGCTTCCACCAAAAACCTGACCATACTGGTACCCTGACCTTAGACTTCCAGTCTCGAGAACTGGTAGAAGAAGTGTCTGTTTTTAGCCACCCTGTCTATGGTATCTTGTTATAGCAGCCCAAGAAGATTAAGAACAGTATGCTTTCTCCTCTCTACTTTTCACTTTGGACATGGTTGCCTTCCAGCAAGATAGGCCTCCATCTCTGCAGAGATGATGGTGGAGGCCCACAGGAGTAGGAGAGACTTGCAGTGAAAAGAAAGCTCCTCTTATTCCTCCTCCAGCTGTCAAACAGCCCTGCAACCAGGGGCTCCTCCAAACCACCTGCAATCTACCCAGTGCAGTTATTAGACCTGCTTCTAGGAGCCTGGCTGCAGTTTCCAAAAAAGAAAGACACCAGTGTCAGGTAATCATGCCCATCATCCCCTAATGATGCTTAATGCCAGGCGCCGCTGTGGCTCTGAGGCCCAGCTGACGCAAGGAGGTTCGGCCAGGCAAGACGATCTCCGGAAGGCAAACAGCAGCCTTTTCCAGACCACCATGGCTCTGTTTTATAAAAAACTTCTCTCTAGCCCAATTATAACAGAAAATTCTCCTCTGCTCTCCACCCACAGCCACTCTCTACACAGTACCCAGAGAGGACAACACATCACTTTGTGCATTCTAAAGATGGAGCTGTTTGCAGGGAAGAACATTTGCCTGCTCTCCACTCCCTCTCCCTCAAAACATCGCTCACTGTTGATGCTGCAGATTTCTGCATTAGATGGCAGGTAGCCCATTTCCACTCCCTAATTCAGTAAATGAAGACGATTATTGTATTTATGTTGAATGACCTGCAGTGGGACAGGGAATTGTGAAACATTTGATCCATCCAACTGAAGTCTCATTTCTTGCACACGTGTCTCCGGCTGGTTTACTGATGAGACCCCAGCAGGAGAGAGGAACGAGAAGGCATGAGTCACGTCTCGTTTGTCACAACAGGAAGATGTCCCAGGACCTTCCGAAGGGGGAAAGGGGGTGGGACAATGAATACTTCAAGTTCTATGAATCAAATGTGAATTGAACTGCAATCAGGGCTTAAAGTAGATGGCTGCATAATAAGTGCTAAACAATTCATCTTTCTGTCAGGCAGCGGAAAGTAATTTATTCATTACAGTTTAGGCAAGAAGAGATTTTGTGTGTTTAAAAGACAGAAAAGTTTAGCGTGCTTCATTTTAGATGGCATTGCAAAGGGCCCAAGTTGAAAGTGCTGAAAAAGGAAAAAGGAGTGAAATAATCTTTAGAGCATCGAACTTGATTTGGCTTGGGAAATGTCATTAATTCTCTCTCAGCATTCAGTTGAGAAATCAACAGGCCTTGGTTTAAGAATTCTTTAGAAGAAGAACCGGTAAATTCAGTAAAACTTGATCTTACTTCATGCATCTCAGCCAGTCCTCAAACAGCTATGCATAAAATTAAAAAGTATGTATTAAGCTCCATTCTTTTCCCTTTGACTCCCATTATGATTTCCGAGATATGTGTCTTTGAGACCCCAAAATACAATAAAAGCACCATTTAGGCCTCTTACGATTCACTGCAAGCATTCTACCTTTGTCAACCCTGCCATCTATGAGCATTAAATCGTCCCACAAAACTGTAAGAAAAATTTACACTTTTCAATATAATCTTAGCACATTCAGGATGAATCACATGTATTCTCCATTAAAACAAGTTATATAGCTAATTTTCATTTTACTGCAATTTTTCATGACTTCATGGGATGTAAGTATATAAGCAGCCACAGTTACCAGGAGAATGCCTCAGGATTTCAGCCAAACTTAGGAGCTGGAGGAACCATATGGTGGAGTTTTCTTGGACAGAATTCAGTTGTACTACCTCACAAGTATTATACTGTATTCATTTGCTATTGATAGCAAATACTACATTGTGTTATAAAGAAACTGGTGTACAGTTCTGTTTTAAAACTTAGTGGAATTCTGTTTAAAATGCTTGAGCCAGAAAAATATGTCTGGCCACCTTAAGAACTAAAACCAAAGCTTTGGCAGAGACCAGACTGCAAAACCTGTTTTCTAAAATAGTTCATGTGAATCCCAAGTAATTCAATGCAAGTCACTTTTAAATCAATGAAGCTTTAAAGGAAAAGCTATTCAAATACCGAAAAATGGAGAGACCATAATAAAAGCATTACATGATACAGATTTGGTATGTTCAAGACTCTGTGACTCGTCCCCACAGACAGAGAATGATCCATGCACAGGGATGAGCCATTCTCTCTAATGTAGAGATGAAAGGAATCAAAATAAACATGGAGCCTA